>NW_022595244.1:2440076-2627359 GCF_009176505.1 Sitodiplosis mosellana
GTGTGTGTGTGTGTGTGTGTGTGTGTGTGTGTGTGTGTGTGTGTGTGACTGTGATATGGCATTCAAACACACGTGCTTTTTCATTTACCCACCATCACCTTTTCGGGCCACTGAAAGTTATTTTTCGTGTGAATCCAATAAAAAAAAGAATAAATTTCATGTGTAAATCGGTGAGTCTTCGATGTCGCTAATATGGATGTTTGTCATTCGTCGCGCAATTTCTCCGTTTAATGACATTTGTCATCGTTTTGAGATGGAAATAGGGACAGGACGACTATGTTTTGTTTATGTGCGTCACAAGTGCTCAAAGCAACAAATATGCTCACACGGATGCCGAGCAAAACAAATGGAGAGAAAGAGAGAGAGAGAGAGAGAGAGAGAGAAGAGCGATCAAAAGTGGTAAAAAAGCACACCAACGAATTAAAAAAGCGAAAGACGTCAATCATAAATTTCATTGGTAGAAAATTAAAATGGCCTTTTTTTGTGAGTGTGTGGATGCACAAAATAGCAATGCTTAACTTGTAAATGACATTACAAACGCTTACGCTTTACAATTCATTCTTCATTTCATCTTGTCTCTTTGTTTTGATGATTTTCTGTTTGTGGGTCACAGCTACTAAACAGATTCCGAAGAAGAAAAACAGCTCAAAATAGTAATCCCAAAAAAATTGGTTAAATGCGACTAATTTTTTTTTTGGGGGGAGATCGTCGTTATTTTTCTTTCTTTAGATTTTGTTTAATGATGTAAATTACGATCGTCAAAAGAATGTGTGTGTGTCATTGGGTCTGTTGTGATCATTAGCTCAGGTTGGGCTCAGGCGCTATGTCGTGATTAGGTCGTAAGACACTGGAGACAGACAAGAGAGATAATTAATTACAAATTATCGCTTTGAGCATGGGCTGCGCGAATAGCGTCAAGCATGCTTAAATCCAAGCTAACGAATACCGTGAAAATTGAAATATACACACACACCGACTGGCTGACTGAGTGCGCGAGCCGAAAGAGAAAGAGGGAAAACCCATCCAAAGAGACGGGAAATGAGCAATTTTTTCTGCTTTGTTAATCTACTATTTTTCATCGTCGGCATAAAATAGGTGTGTAATGGTTGATAAATACACACAGTCTAATTGAGAGCGCCGAGTTTCTTTGTGGTTCTTTTATTTTAATACGAACAAAAAAACCTCAGATTTTCTCGGCATCTTTTCCATTGCGAGAGGCATATATTTCAATTTAATTCACGCCATTTTTCTTGTTTGCAATTCAAATTGCAAATAATGTTCGTTATCATTTCACAGTTTTACCGTTTGCCGCAAGCACGCTGCATCGTGTGTGTATGTGTGAGGCTCTTTCAGTGCAGATTTCGATAAGGAATTTAATTGCTTGTCATCATTTGAAATTCATTGTCATTATAAAAACGGGTGATCATTGCATACGGGCCATCAGTCATATCAAATGCACCGACTGGAATGAATGAAAAGTGAGCGAGAGAGAAAAGGAATAGAACGAAAAGAAAAATAGAAGCGCGTATTTAATTAACGATCCGTTTGAATCAACTGTGGCTGTCAATCACAATTTATTGATGGTTTGACACATTTTTTATTTCTTGGGAAATACGAAATAGCCCTGGAAATGAATGACGTCGATGGCGTCATATCAACAAATACAACAGTACAATGGCACACATTGTAATTTTCGGTTTTAATACACGCACATTCCGACGCGACACTATTTGTTGGGTTTCTTAATAAAAATTTATGACATGTGCGCTTTTCACGAATGACAGAAGAGAAAAACGCACACACAAAGAACAAACAGGTCTCATAAAACTGTATGTACTCGGATTCGAGTACCCGAATTCCATGTTTCAAGCTCTTGACACAATGGAGCCCAGATAACGCGTTCGCTCACTACAGCCCAACTACATACATGGCCGAAAAGATTCTCGTATTCAAAATGAAATGCGTAACTTGTAACATTACACGCGTCGTTATCTCTCTGGCTTGGTTTTTTATTCTTATTTCAATGAATTTTTTCAAGTTTTTTCCCTACACTTTTCACGATTACATCGCCTTTTCACTGTATTTGCCTACAAATATTTGCTGAAGCGCAGCCTCTTTTATGGAATTACACCGTGCAACAATTTTGAACTTTGTTTTGCCTATCGAGATTTCAAGTCCCCGGTTTTAGAGGACCAAAAACCAAACAAAACTGCATCATTCGGTAAGCTCTAAGGTAGCGTCTATCAACATGGCACAGTGAATTCTGATTTGGAACTCTGAAATTATGACAGAAACCTACATTACTTAAAAATCGTTTACTCATCAAAATCGGTCGGGAGATATAGCACAAAACATGTTTGAACTCACCAAAACTGAAAAATAGCAAACTTTGTTCGGTGACTATATTTTCTTGCAGATAAAACTGCAATTTTGGTATTGAAATCTAATTTTTTCGTGAAAAAACTAATCCATACCAAATTTGAAGTCAATCGGATGAAAAATTAGGGTACCTCCCGAACAAATTCGGTTATATTTCGAACAAAAATCGAACATTTGTTCTCAAATTTTAGGATACCAAAAATTATGGGAAGGTCTTACTTTCCAAGTAATGTAGGTTTCTGTCATAATTTCAGAGTTCCAAATCAGAATTCACTGTGCCATGTTGACAGACGCTACCTTGGAGCTTACCGAAATCGATAACTTTCTTATATGCACGTCACCCAGAAAAAGTAATGATGCAGTTTTGTTTGGTTTTTGGCCCTCTAAAACCGGGGACTTGAAATCTCGATAGGCAAAAAAAAGTTCAAAATTGTTGCACGGTGTTATTGCCACTTTTAAAATGCGAGCACTGGCGCTTCATTAAGCGAATTATGAATTGTTGGGTATTATAAAAGTGTATCATTTTGAGGGCATCTCTCGCGCGCTCTCTCTCTCTCTCTCTTTCTCTCTCTCTCTCTCAACTCTTGTATTGTGCGATCACAACTCTTGGCATATATACAGTGTGTACTGACAATGTGATGTGTAATCACACCGCTGCAAATATAAAATATTGTTACTATGGCTGATTGTATGTCGCCTGCTCTCGGCCACACAGCCAAAAGTGTTCAACATTTGTTGTTCGTAATAAAACAGAAGAAAAAAAAAATAGGAGAAAGAAAAATAAATCAACGAGCAAGCAACGAAAAACACCACCGCCGCCGCCCGCCAGCAACAATAAGAAATTTGAGCTATTGAATGAACTAGAAACTTACAACACCACACACTCAGTTTTGACAAAACAAAAATTTCGAAATCAACCGAAAAATTTACAAAAAAAAAGTACTCCATTTCGGTACCTACATCGTTGTGCACACGCACAAAGCACTATTTTTTTATGACATCCAACAAGTTAACGACGACGGCGACACATAGCCCTTTGTTCTGTGTGTTCTCTTCACATAATTTCCAATTGAATTTTTGTTATCTCAAACGAAACGAGAAAAAAACGAGAACACATTTTTACTACACACTAAACACATTGTCAATTAAAAACACAACTGTAAATTGTTTAATTTATTTTCATATTTTTCGAGTGAGAGATAATGATATGTTTTATGAATAATACACAAAAACCCAATGAATATGGGTTATGTCTATTGTGTGTATGTTATAACTCTTTCTTTCTCACTCTCTGGTAACTATTTCTCGATTCTCGAGTGTAGCGAATAAACGAGAAGTGGAGTGTTTACTTTGCCATACCAGCTGAACCGATATTTACATGTTTATTTATCATTATTTCTCGTTTTTTTTTTCTTGTGCTCTCTATTGGACTTAAATATATTACTTTTCCGTACACCGTGTCAAGGGAAAGTATAGAAATTGCTCCCGAAAACATTTTTTTTCGCAAAATTGGTTAAGATCATCATAAAAACTCATGAAACGTGTAGAAAACCACTTTTTGAGACACTTTTCCGTTCGTGTGCCGTCGTCGTTGGTGTTTGTTAACACGATAACTCAAAAAATAAAATTCTGAAAGTTTGAAACTAATCAGGATCGATTTATGGGTACCTCCCATACAAATTTTTGGAAATTTTGACTAAAATTACCGATTTTTGGACAATTTTGTATGGGAGGTACCCGTTCATCGATTCTGATTGTCTTCAAACTTTCTGAGGTTTCATTTTTTGGAGAAAAAATAAGATTCTGAAAGTTTCATGTTGATCGCATTTGCAGAAAGAACGACGAAAACGGTTGGATTCTTGACAACTTTGACATTTTGATGTACACACACATGTAAATACGTATGGTGGATTGGAAAACGTCAGCAATAAACTATACTAACACTAGGTGTAGCAAGTTCATCGAATGTGTGAACGGGTGACAATATTCGATGACTTCAAAATCATATGAAAAACCACACAAGTTTTGACAGTGCAAACTCACGATTTTTTCATAACATTTCTTTGAATAACAAATCGTGGATGAAGCCTAGGCTTTGCAGAGCCCGAATATCAACAATAAAAGAAAATAAATGAATATAATTCCCAAACAAATAATGTATATAAAATGTATGGCGTTTCCAATCTCACCACTGTTCACCACAATCAATCAAAGGATTAATGTGAATGACGCATGACAAAGTGACTTTGACAGTACACGCATATGAATTGTTGTCATGTTTACAGTCGGAAACGTCAATGCAAAATCTCCAGTATCCAGTTTCAGTCTACTTTGGTTTTTTGTCCTCAATTTTTGTCGATATTTTCTTGGAAAAAATTGAGGGCCAAAAACCAAACTTCTGCAAATGCGATCAACATGAAACTTTCAGAATCTTGTTTTTTCTCCAAAAAATGAAACCTCAGAAGGTTTGAAGCCAATCAAAATCGATTAACGGGTACCTCTCATACAAAATTGTCGAAGTTTTAGTTAAAGTGACCGATTTTTCACTTTATTTTCATTATTATATTTTCACTGCCTTTATTTCAAGAAAATTCACAAAAAATAACCAAAAGTACCTACGGACAATGCAAGACAACGGTACGGAAAAGTTCGGGATTACCAATGTAATTCTTTTTATTTATATTATATATCGGTATATGGTCCACCAAATGGGAAATTACGTTGCGTGCGGCATTTAAATGATTGACTGATCAGACCCGTGTAAAAATTTTCGAACAACAATTATTATTATAACTGATTTTGATTTCATGCTGGGCCGCGTTTGCATGCATTTGTAATGTTAATTTTTTTGTTGTTCTTCGTTGGATATGAAACTGAAAAGGGAAAAATTTTCATTAAATTTGTTTCTTTTTTCTTCAATAATAAATCGAAAAAGATGAACCAGACAGCCAACCGACGAACGTTTTCCAAGAGAAACTGGAAATTATTATTAGTTTTTCGGGCGAAAAATAAAGGATGTAATTGCGAATACAGCGAAACATTTCAACAGCAATAACTATGTCGATGTGATGTTCATCGTCTTTTCTCATTGTTTTGTGGAAAATTCTCTACGAATTGGAACAACGTATAATTAAATTAGACTCTTTTACTTAAATGGCTTTGCTTGCTCGGCTCCGCACATTCGTTGGGATTGCCGGAGAGGCCGATGTCGGCAGTGTGTTACAATGAATGAATGAAGAAAACTAATAAAAAAAATGTGTCAAATTCATTTATGACGGTTATTTTATTTTAGCTTGATTATAGAGAATTTCATTATGGCAATGTTCACACGAATCGGCATCTCTCTTGGTTTTACTATATTTTGTTGTGCAACCCGAGACACATTCCCGTGTGTGTGTGTGCGAGTGTGTGTGGCACATCGAAACGCATATCATTTTCATACCGTATTTTCATATAAATATATTTTCTACATCAAAAGACATGTAAATTTACCGTTATGAAAGCGAATCAAACCATGATGGTTGTGTCTTTGCTTGGAATCCACTGTGTTGCCAGGCAGAGGTCCGATGTACGCTCAACAATATCGCGGTACCGAGCGATTCATCAAAGAAACAGAGGAAGAGAGAGAAAGAGAGGAAACAAAGGAAATAAGTACGGCCTAAAAGTGATTCTCGATGACGAAATAGCAAATGAAAAAAAAATTAAACAACGTCATAAGAATCTTAAATGTGAATTAAACGCTGAAAATACACGTACTCGAAATGCCAAAGCATTTTGAATGACCCCACATATGGCGCAAATAGCTAACATTTTTGACCCAAAAGAAAAACCACGACGAATAAGTCATCATTGAAAGAAATGAAAGATATGCCAATTCGAGCGTTCAAGGAGCATGTCGCCGAGGCTGTGTGTGTGGCGGGAAGGGTTCCACCAAAGCAGCAGAAGTCATATGAAAACCGATCACTCATCATTGGCTCATATTTCTATAAATGCAGTAATTAAAATTATTATTATCATAATTTTTTCTTCTTCTTTTTTTTGTATTGAAAATTTCTTATTAGCGGTCGTTGGCGGAGTAACGAATGAAGATGTGGTCTATTTGGTCACGATATGACCGATGTGTGCGCAAATAGTGAAAAAAAAAAACTAGAGAGAGATACATTTGTGCTTTTCGTCTGGAACGATGCATAATTGTTGAGCTGCAGGTAAAGAAAATGGTTTGTTGGTTCAATTGGAGAATGTTTGTAAACGGTATTTCGGAACCAATAGCACGAAAACAACGAACGTACAACGAAAAAAAAAAACAACAGCAACAACAGCGTCCAAACAGAAACATATCAGCCTTGAAACTTATAGACCGAATCATGTTCTGTTCGCTCTTCAAGTTATGAAAACTGTGCGATCAATTGCCTGCCGTTGATGCACTTACAGCAGCAGAAGCGGCACCAACAGGCTTGTGTAGTTCTACCATTTGCCAATGGGCCTGGTAAAACTTTGTAGATAATTACTTGTTGATTGGTTAAATTGAAAATGAATATGATAGCATAATGGATGGCTGTAGCGAATTCTAAGCTTGGCCGGGGCGGCCAATGAAGAAAGTGCCGCATCACAACCGACAACCGCAAAATAAGACAATTACCCGTTTTTTTGCCGTTCGTCGTTCTTGCGCGGTAAAGGTAAATGCGATCCAATTCGATTCGATTTGAATTTTACACGCGCGTCAGACGGAAACATCAACATAATCGCCTCGAAAAATGATTGAAAATTAAACAATTTAACCAAAAAACGAAGAACAAAAACCAAAATTAATAACGAAAAGCATCAAACTATGAAATCGATCGTGCTTTTCATTAAGTTTGTAATCGGTCGGCTTACAGCCAGAAGAAGAAGAGTGAAAATATGCTCGAAATCAGTTGTGTGCGCCTGTTTTCTTTTTTTTTATTCGTCAGAGATTTGATTTCGTTATTCGGTTTGAAATAAATTTCTTATCAACATCCGGTGTTTGAGTTCAAAAAAGGCATCAAACGAAAGACATCACACGGCGAGTGAGCAAGAGAGAGAGAGAATTTTGTTTGCATCGTTCCATTCAATGATAATCGTGACTCGAATTCAACAAAACAAAAAAATATTACATGAAATTGTGACTGATTCTGATTCTCTCTTCGCTATGTGTGTGCTTCTCAATGTAAATGTTTGCCCAGCAAAGAATAATAAGGGACAGACAACGAAAAAATGCCACACAGTTTTTTTTCTCGCTCTCTCTCGTTGACTATGACCTCTCTGATCGCACTTTGGAATGGGAAATAAGAGCACCGTTCATGTTCATTGAATGAATGAAAATCTGTATGAATTTATAAAAACAACTACGGCGATTTTTTGGTCGTTCTTTTTTTTCTCTCCCTATAACATACATTGTACCACATGCGCTTGTTAGTTATGGTCGTTTAACATTCAGTTGAGTGTTAACAACTTTGTTTGGTTTTTGCTCCCACAGATGATTGATAACAAGAGTAAGGTTATTATGAAGAATGAATGTTATAAAAAAAAACGGTCTTAATTTTGAACCTATTTCCTCCGAAAAAAAAGAATCATCAACGATCAAATGGTTTTGTAACAAATTAGTGATCACGTTGGGCAAATTAAACAGGCGAATTATTTCAGAGATTTTGTTTTTTGATACGCAGAAAGGCCATAGAACTGTTTTGAGATGTGAATAAAGCGAAAGAAAGCCGAGCCAAATGATGAAGCCCAAGCCACAATTCCCGTATCTTTTTTTTTCTAAAAAACCGATTGGGAAATTGACTCGATCTCTCATCGCAATAAAATCCTACCGTTTTAATTATGTTAATCTCATTAAATACGCATTTATATGTGCGTGTGCAAGAAACACAGCACACATTTACTAGAAGGCTTTTGTTATACTTATCCATATTTCATAGAGATATTTGCGTTTAATTGTATGCCATGGTGCTGTGGCGAGAGAGAGACAGAGCACGAGATAGAGAAACAAGACCGCAGAGCTTCGCTTCGCTCCGCTCTGCGTTCTTGAGTTTTTAGTTGCTTAATCTATTTTGTTGTTTCACAACAAACTATTTTTTGGTGCACTACATGAAATGTATTTCATCAAAGTAACTTTGAAGTAATATATTTACTTTCGTCACTCGCGCCTGCTGTCGCCGGCTGTGATTTGCAAAATGAATTACAAGATCTTGGTTTAATTTCTTTTTTGAAATATACTGCCTTTGGTTTAAATTAAATAAATAATATGAGCATAGAATCTAAAATCACTTTAATTTTGGGCCAGACTCAGAAAATATTATACGAAAAATTAATGTAATTTTTAAACAACATTTGATAATAAAAATTTGATTGGCGCTTTGAGATATTATGCACTTATTTGTCGTTACTGCCACTGTTTTAAATTAAATAAAAAATATTAGCATAAAATTCAAATTCACCATAATTTGTTTCAACACTCAAAAAGTATCTAGGAAAAAAAGAGCAGATTAGTAGCTCTACATTTCATGTAGTGCTAAAAAAAGGAGAGACTCGATCTTGTTCAATTTTCTGTGCTTCAGTCGTCTCAGTATGTGCTTGCAATCACTTCGACGGTCTGCTTCTTGAATTTTTCCTATTCCTTTACTTCGCGCGCGATCGCGCACTCGCTCATTTCATTCATTTCTTCTTTTTTGTTACATTTTTTTTATTTCATTTCAAATATTTTTCATGTGATTATTAATTTTGTGATTTTCTTTTCTCTTCCTTTTCTACTTCTGTACACGCGATTGCTACAGTTTTTTTTCCTCTTCTTCTGTTCCTTTCATTTCTCAAAGTGTTGACGGAATTCATTGATAAGAAGAGCGTTCAAGTAACGGCGGCGACAGTCGTGAACGAATGAGAGAAGAGAATAAAAAAAATAACCAACAATGATTGCAGCGGTGCCGCAATGAAGCACCAGAAAAGGGAAACAAAAACGCTTATTATTACTATTCATTCATAATTTGAAAATATGCTGTGTATACTGGCTGTTTACTCGAATTCATAAATGAAAAATGTAAATACTCTCAATGGAATTGGGTTGGAATTTTGAGTTTTCTTTTTCTTCATCTTTTTCTTCTTGATTCGAATATGAAACGAACTTGTTATTTGAATGTAGCAATATTGATGATAACTACAACAAAATATTCAAACGATTTTGAACTTTGAATACTTATCGTGAGCGCTTATGAGGCGTTAGATTTCGGTACTTCCCCTTTTGATCCCAACATCCGACGGACTATGCTTGAAATTCTGAAAATGACACAGAAAAAAAGAGGGAATTAGTATGTTTTTTTTATTGTAAGAAGAGATTCGTAGAACATATCCTCTTCAAATTACGAAATTTTATCAAAGTATTTCCCCTGAAAAACCGCACTCCATCCACGCGATTCGCTTTTTTCGGTTATTTCGGAATATTCAAATCAAATTCAAAACAACGGTGAACGAGAGAAAAAAACCGATCGATTAATGTGAATATTTATGTAAATTGATTGGTTTGGTTGCACACCACCAACCAAACGTCGTTACATTTATATTAATTTACATGTTAAAATTGAACGAACGAACGAACGAGCCAGAAAGAGAGAGAGAGAGAGAGAGAGAGAGAGAGAGAACACAGCCAGAAATAGAGAGCCCATAGCCATAAAATGAGTGAAACGAGCGATTCGATGAATAGAAACGGGATAAAAGAAAAGTATGCATGTCAATTGATTCATAAAATGAAACTAGCCGAACGGTTGGTCGGAATGGTGGTTTATGAATATATGTGCGCGCCGAGGTACCGATAAAATCACTTGTGCCTTAAGTTTTGTGCCGTTGCTGGTTGAATTGGATTCCAAGTGAGTAGTTTTCTTTGCGCCTCACAATCGATGCGTGATCGCGTTGCGCATGTATGCATCCAATGGTATTTATGTCAAGTCAATAACACGTACGAACTGAATGATCAATGTGGTATGTCAAAGCGGCAAATACAAGAGCGTGAGCGAGAGCGAGAGAAATATGAGCAAAAACAAACAGGCAAGCATATCTCGTGGAAGAAATAAAAACGAAGAAGAAGAAGAAGAAGGAAAACACACAAACGCGTATTGTGTAAAATAAGTGCCCAATCCGAAACACAGCTCAATTCATTGAGAACGAGTGTAAATTACGAAAATAATGTGACGTTTTATTATTGTGGCTGGTTTTTTTCCCAACTCAAATCAACACACATTCTTCGTCGTCGTCATTGACGCTGTTGTTTGCCCGTGCCATTGTTCCGTGGCTATTCACTGACTTCTCTCTTTCTATTGGATTTGATGATTATTTTTGCCTCCACACACACCAAACGAAGAAAATCCACATCAAATGAAATTAGCGTATTGAGTATGCTCAATGTTCAATGCAACCGAGCAAACGGAATGGATTCGTTCATTATTTATTCGCATCTTGTATTATTATGAATGAAAAGAAATTCCAACAATCTTTGGCCTCTGAATAAATAAGATGTTTCCATTTCAAAATGTGCGACACATATGTGCGCGCAGCACACTGTGGCACAAAGGCTGAAGACTGAATGAAAGAAAAAACAATATTCTCACAGTCATCGAATCGACATTATTACCGCAATGATATTCAAATTCTGGTTCAAATTCAAATTTCAAATCAAAGCTTATGAACTCAACAAACATTCCATTCGCATTCCGTTACAGCAGCAAGCAAAACAACGGACACTTTGGTTTGGAGTGAGTGAGTTGTTGTTCTTTTTGCTTTCGCAAGGGAACCCATTACACAAATAAAAAAAAAATCGAAGCACAACTATGCTTTGACGGTGATTCAAGATTTTAAGCAAACTGACCGACTCGAAGAAGCTATAAAGTTTCATGCGCCCCGACAAAAACACTTGAAATTCCATGTATATTTACTGTGTGACTGGCGACTATGACGCCGTTGATTCAACAAAAAAATGTTGTTGAATAAAAAACGAACAAAAAACGACATAAACTTCAAAGTGTGAATGCCATAATCGTGTTTATTGAAACAACGTTGTTTCCGAGGCGCACAAAGCGCAGCTATTACTGCTTATATCTAGTGCGTGAGCGTGAGCGCACGCCTGCTCCTTCACTGTTTGTAGATTACGTTACACATTTCTCAGGAAAATTTGTCGTAATTTAATTTTCAAACGAACAAATTGTTACCACTTCTGAAATGCTGCATTCACAAAAAAAAAACAGACTCACTCACACACACGGTAACTAGCGCGATGATATTATCGGAATCGCTACTTGATTCGCATTTCCAGTGAATGCATGATTGTTTGATGAAACCAACCGATTGATATGTAGCGTATGCATATATATACACAATATTGACGAATCGTGTGCTCATGACGCACCACACAACTGATTCACATCACAAAATGTGTGCTCTTTGCTCGCCTTTTCCCGATTACTTGTATGCAAATTCCCTTGCTATTTGTCAAATTCTTCGAAAACAAATTAGCTCAACGCCACATTGATTTCTGGCGAGCGTGTTTCTACTTAAAGCTTCTTTCTACTTCGTATCTTACACACGAAGGATTGTTTTTTCCCTCGTTGCCGTGTGTGAGTCAACAAAACAGGCACGATGAGATGTCGTAAAAAAATGTGATCGTGTTCCGAAAAGTGTTCAAATGAGTGCGATCATGATTGCCAGATTAAGTGCGGTGAATGTATACATGATTTGCATCTCTCTAACTCGGCGTGTCTTTCTGCTAGTACGCCCAAGAAGTCAATCGGGAAAAACTGAAGAAGTCTTGAATGAAGGTTGAACCAAATAAATTGTTTCATTTCAAAGCTGAAATCAACACGAAAGTATGCGGTTGTGATCCACTGATCGCGCTGCGGATAAAATATTCATTATAGTAAATGGACTGTAATGAACACCGTTTAACCCAATTATTAACGAAATGATTGTTTGTTTGCAGTGGAGCGAAACGGGCGCGCAACCGACAATTCAGCACAAGCTAAGAGAGTAAGCGAGCGAGAGACTCGTGAGGAGTCGTGGTTTTTCTTCAGCAAAACCTCAAACTCGTTCACCCAGCACTTTCGTCGGTTGCATTTCGTCTTCTTTTCTCCACTTTGTCACTGTGTCGTGACTTTTTCATTTATATAGCCGATGAAGCCATTTGTACAGGAAGCAGACATCGCACGAGAGAGAAAAATCTAGTCTTGTTGGATTGAATAAGTAAAAGAGAGACGGAAAAAACGTACCGAGTCGGTAAAGCAAACTAACAATCGGGAAAGCACCTAGATTTGTTTTTTAGGCGCAATGCAATCTCAGTGCAATGACAAGCGGATCTAATTCAACTTCAAATAAAGCAGTCAAAATTCATCAAGCGGCACATTTATCAGATTGCATAGTGAAATCGGCTATTGCTGGCTCGTGCATCAAATACACATACAGAATCGAACCACGATCGGCAATGGCATGGAATGATATATTATGAATTGAAGCAGAACTCTCTTTGTCTCCCACTCAGTCACTGTTGGCGCTCTTATATACTGAATGCAAGAGAAAATCACATGGAACCCAATGCGAAAAGCGTTAAAATTACATAGAAAAACAATTAACCGCTGCTTCTTCCGGTCGTTGAATAATACTATCCATTATCACACATTTAACACAAATGCAATTCCAAAGCATTTCTATATATAGGCAAATGTACGAATGTAATGATATTTGGAAAAAACAACAACAACACTTGAAGCGGTACACAGACTCCGCCAGACTGAAATAGCAATGAGATATCACGAGATGAGTTTTCTATGCACGCTCTCCCTTTCTCTGGGTGTTTCAGAGAAAAATGTTGGACGAATAAATTAACGTATGTGTACGAAGCATTTCATTCAGTTTTTCGAATAATTTTTTTATCCACTCGTTTCATTCATTTGTTTGTTTTTATTTGGCGTGTTTTCTGTTTGCTTTTATACCGAGTCACAGAGAGATAGAGGAAAAAAAAACATTGGATGACACCGATTCGTGGAGTCTCATTCCATGGCAATGACGTTTTTCTAAGTAAGTTTTCACAATTCATTCATGAATTATGATGTGTGTTGTCACGTTATTGCACACATTCGTTTTTCGAGATTGGTTTGTCGATATTTTGTGTCTAATTTTTTGTCTCTGTTGTTGCTGGCACTGGCGCTGCTTCTACGGCTGTCCAACCACCGACAGATAAGCATTTAACGACAGGTAATCTAAAGGTCACACCAATCAAAATTACAAATTGAAAATTATTTAAATGGGTTATGAAATTACATTCTATCGAGGCATAAAACGAAGCAAGCGCATAATTCAACAAATTTTAAATAAATATTCCAGTCGCGATTACATGAAATTTTAATGCTTGTTTTATTTAGCATTTTGAATATAAATATTTTCTATCTTATTGCTTATTAATAATGTGCTTAGTTATTCTTCTGCGCTGATTCAGTTTGTATTGGCCGTGCTCTTGTCTCATGTTGAGTTTTTGTTGTTGTATTAGAATAAAACTACTTGCTGTACACACAAATCTCGGGGCCGTTGTCATCGTTGTGTGGTTTTTTTTCGCTCTCTGTATACGACGTTCATTCATTCATTCATTCATTCACAAAATCATCATCATAACAATAATATGTTATATCCTGTTGGTAATAATCTAAATTTCCGATCTAAGTAAATGAGTCCATGTGTGTGAATGAGTGAGAGAGAGAGAGAGAGAGAGAAACAGAGGCGAATACGTAGATGAAACGCCAAACGCGATATGAGCTTCAAGCTTATTGTACAAATTCGTACAATTTTGCTAGCGGAATATGGATAAATGTTGTGTTGCATGCGTTGAGCATATCCATTCATTCATCCATTGGCTTAATCGACTTTGTTGCATGGTTTGCGCAAAGAATAGAGACGAAGCGAACAAAACGAATGAGCGAGCGAGAGCGGTATAGTGAGTCATGTGTATCTGTTATAAATTTCAAGCCATACATAACGCGTGAGCGAGAGCCACAGACCCCGACACCGAATCCGAACTGCATATAACATAGCGCAAGCAGCCAGAAAAATATTAATGAATGAATCGAGCGTATTTATGAATGAATTTGAAATGCCAAAAAATGCTCACTTATTTTATAGTGTGAGGCGTAGTGATTCCGAAGCGACGATTGAATTCATGTGCATGGCGAATTTAACGACTTCTCGTTCTCTCTCTCTCTCTTTCTCTCTCTCTTGAAAAAACGGCGAAACATGTACAGCCACAATATATGTGTTTGCTCTCGCGCTCACTTGCGACCAATGACTGCAATGCAATGCGCTTATGCTGCACATTACAAGTAGCAGCGAGTGAATGAATGAATGGGTGTGAGACAGAGCGGGAGACACAGATTGCGTAGATCCATGGCACCGAAGGCTGTTGTTGCACGTATGTAAGCTCGCGAATGAAAAAAGAAGAGAGCGAACAGAAAAAAAATTTCATCAGCAACACTTGTCGCTATACATTATGGTCATTCGATTCGGTGCTAGTTGCGGCTTGAAATCAAGCGACGACAAGAAATCGGATGCAGAAATCACAGGAATTCACGTCTAAGCGAATTATGAGAATAAAACCGAGGCCAATTAAGATGTGATAATAGTGGCTTTTCGATCGACTCGTGTGTTTCTCTTTTTCTCTCTCTTCATTTTCATGCGAATGGCATGAACACGAACCGAGTGCAAGAATGTCGAGGCAACGCAGGGAGAGAGAGAGAGAGAGGGAGAGAGGAAAAAAAGCAAATAGAATTGAAATTGAGAAGCATTTTAATATCAATTCATATCCGGTGGCTAAAAGCATATTTCATTCATAAAACATTCCGACGGCACACATACATATACGAGACGGTCCAACAAGTGAATTCCATTATACACACATTTCTATATTTTATCGTATGTTCGCGAGCTGGCTTCCGAACAGATAAATACGAGTACGTCAAGTGTGCAATTTGTTGTTCACATTTTTTTTTTCATTTCGGATAGTGGATAGAAAAACGCGTGCAAGTCAGGTTAATGTCTTTTGAATTACGGCCCGCGCCATATCGCACTTTTCAACATATAGTTATGTGTGTGATAAGCGCGAACGAAAAAAAATGATTATTTTTTTTCGGTGATCGTGTTGCAACTCAATTTACTGTGAGCTCGAATATCGCTGCGTTGCGAGTGTTGTCGTCAAAATGAAAACTGATTACAAAAATGCGAATGGAAGAAAAAAACGGGCGTATTTTTTGTTTGTCTCTCGTTTAACATAATAATTCAATCAACAGGAAAATGGTTCATCGAAGAATTGCTCTAGTTGAACGAACGCAGGAGAAAAAAAAACTTGATCATCGAATCGTATAATTGAAATGAAAAAAAAAGTAGAAATTTGTCGCCACTTAAACGGAAATAGAGTACGGCGTCTAAAATATGAACGAAATAAAGAGCGGACGATGACGGCAAAAAAAACATAGCAGTTCGACAAATAGAGATAGCTAGCCATGTACACATCGACATTCCATTTGATTGCCACATCCATAGTTCGACCGTGTGGACTTTTTAATTTGCGTAGACGACGACTTCGTCGTTTTCGTCGTCGGTCGCAGACATTACATCAGGCTAATGTGTATAAATAACAATTGAGAAGGCACCAACATTCTCAGATGCGGATATTCGAAAGCCAAAAATAAATGCGAAAATTCATACGATCTCCTATTTTCTATTTTCGCCTCTCGCTACTCTCAGTGTATGTGTGTGTGTGTTATTCGCGTGTTCGAATTTGCTCCGACCCAACACATCGACAATTTATTAGCAATGACGGCGGCGTTAACTATTTCACGAGATCAAACAGAGTGTGTTGTGCGATCTCTTGTGTCTTGATTTTTGGTCGAATTCCTCTTTGTTATTATTTCTCTCGTTCCGTGTATTTCGAGTGCGAGCGTCTTATTTATCATATCATTTGTTTGGTTTTCTTTTCCAATCGCCCGAATGTTTGGGTTTCGAACACTATTTACCCGTCAATGACGCAAACGAAGAAAAAGAATAAGTAGGTAAATTCAATGAACTCGATAAATACTGTACGTCGCGCGCACAAAACGCTTGCCGTACACTTATCGGCAAGGATCGTTTGATTGATTGCATATTTATATGAACTGTATTTCACTTTATATTATGTAAATTTCTTGTTTTTGTCAATTCGGACAACTTGAATTACGAACTATCAACAAGCGAACCAATAAAGAAAATCTAACCCAAACTCTTGATTAATGCCAATGTGTGCCGTTTCTTCCACATCTCTCTCTCTCTCTCTCTCTCTCGTTCTGTTGTTTGGCCAAGTTTCGGCCATTGCGATTGCCATCGCAGCGAAATGGAATGCCAGCACACACACACACACACTCACAGCGAAAGAGAGTGAGAGAAAGAAAGACAGAGGCAAACACACAAGAGAAAGACGACATGGAAATATTTTACCAATTTAAATACCGCATTCCATTCCCATGGTTTTTAATTTTGACACCGTTTGAATGTTTATTGTTTTTTATTTGAATTTTTTAGCACATATGATTTGTGTTTCAACTGTAAATTGCTTTCGCGTGCTTCGATTTCCATTCGATTTCGCTCCGCAACATTCCACCACATTCAGAAAAGTACTTTTTTGTCGTTGGCACAATTCCGTTTCATTTTCTTCTCTGTGTGGTTCGATTTTGAGTTGAAATTGACGATTTCAAGTTGACCATTTTTTTTTGGTTGAAACTCAATTTGTCTCCATTAATCCGTGATGATCCAATGTTTAGGTCTCATGGGAAATGGATGGCTCTCTCTCTGTGTGTTTGTCCGGGGATCAACGATTCGTGACCAAAAATCGTAGGTGAATTATTTAGGTCAAGTAAACAGACAAGGAGCAATGGGCAATAAAATATTTGATAAATGAAATAATGCCAGGCACTTGAAAATACATCGCGGCTCACGGTTTACACGCACACACACACACACACAGAGACAATCGTGACACAACATCATGTTGTTGAGCTGTAGACAGGAAATTGTTGTAGCCGAATGTGGTGAAACATCAGCGCACATTGAATCCAATCTACGAAAATCGGCCCAACATTCCGATCATATTTTCGTGCGTTACATAAAAGACTTCTAAAGCGATTTGTTTTTTCCTTCGCTGTGTCTCTACACTTTGTGAAGGTTTCTGTGCGTTAGCTTTCAATCAGTTTTGGCGTCTTATCGTCATTAACACTCATCCAAGTGATGTTATGTTTTGTCTTGAGAGAGAGAGAGAGAGAGAGAGAGAGAGAGAGAGAGAGATTTGTTGTTTTTGTTTTCTTTTTTCTATTTCGCTCTTTTGAAAGAGCGCTGATAGTTTTTCGGCATTTAAAGTGCGTTCCTTTGTTTTCACCATTTCAAATATTTTGTGTGTCTGTCTGAAAAAAAAGAAGCAGCATCGATTGTAGTGCAAACGAACGAACGATTTCAGTTAATCCGAATATTTGTTCATTTGTTACAAAATCACATCGCATTCATCTCTCGCTCGCGATTTTTTTCCCGTCGTCGTCGTCGTCGTCTCCTTCTACTTTGTAGTTATGTTGTTTAGGGCGGAACATCATACAAATTGATTAAAAAGCCTTCGAGTGTGGTATCGATTTTCAGACAGACTTTATTGAGCACGATGTTCAAATGATATGACCAATGCATGTTTGCCGAACTAACTTACGTTTACCGTTATTCGGCATCGATATACAATAAATTATTACCAGATATTGTTGTTATATTATATCGTTCATGTTTTTTTTCGTTGTTGTTGCTATGTAGACCTGTGTGTATCAATCGTTTTGCTCCATTTCATAAAAAATCCAACGCTCGCGCACACAGAAAATGTGGCAGAAAAAAGAAGAAGAAACAACAACGAAATTCTATCGTGAAGTGCTCATTTTGCTCAATTTCGGTTTTCTTTTTTTATGTTCGATTGCCGCGCGCGGGTGCACAACGGTGAAATAATTTCGGTAAAAAAGGTATCAAATATTAGAATATATGAATCGCATGGGATTTCGAGCATACTGTTAACATGGGGATTTGTCTACAAATTAGTATCGTACTTGATGCGTGTGTTTTTGTGAATGAATTGATCATGTGATTATTTGCGAAAAAATTTCAAGCTGCGTCTCAGAAAAGAAACTACCAGATGTTAATTGAGATGATGATTTAATTAAATAATTTTACTTTTAATTAAATAATGCTGGAGAAACTGGCGTTCGGTGGCCAAAATCCGCAAAGCACATCGAATTGAAATGAAAAAAAGCAAAGATCGAGAGCTCTCACTTCTTCCTGAGCATTGCTAATTCAACGTAAATGATTATCGTCATTTTGATCTTGTTTTCGATGCTATTGTTTAGGTGAGATGACTCGAAGTGTGTGGGTGGGTGGGTGTGTGTGTGTGTGTATTCAAGTGTGCTTCTTGGTGCGTAATCAGTCGGCGGCGCATTCGCGTAACTGTTTTTAATATTCGCTTTGAATTAGCGATCATTAATCCAAAAATTGTGTGTTTGTATAACTAAGTGGAAGAAAAGGAGGCGAACAGCGAAAGCAAAAAGGAATGACGACGACGTAGAGAAAAAAGAGACCCAAAGATACGAAAGAAATGAGACTGACGGAGAAGTTCGTTGAACTTTATCATAACGCCGATTCGCACGCATACAAATCATACATACACACGCGCGCTCTCTATCTTGCACATACACCGTTGCGCGTCACTCGTACGCCGACACACGATCGAGCGATGTGTATGTGATTCAATGCTTGGTTTTATTTTCGTTTTTCGTGGCGAACATAGCGTGAGTGAGAGAAAGAAAGAGACGACCGAAAATAGAATATACGGGATTGGTATACGGGACGGGGTACGATGAAAAAAAGGGACAGAGACGCAAATGGAAACGACGACGAAAAAAAAATTACATCGTCATGCTGACGTTTGTCGTTTAGTTGAATAGGCACATTTCTTATATTGTTATTGCCTTGTGTCTTGTTGCCGACACACCAAAAGAAATATTGCTGCTGCTGCTGCCGCTGTCACCTCAAAACAATGTTATTTTATGTGTTTCACAAACGCAGAGAGAGAGAGAGAGAGAGAAAGAGAGGCACAGACACTGAAGTATCATCGTTCTCACTAGCGTTAATGTACACCGTCGTTGCGCACACATTCTCCGGGGTTTTCGGTCTGGAATGCGTCACATTGCCTAGCTTAGCTAGTATTCACACACAATGAGATTTGTCTCCAAGCAAAGGTAGCAACACGGTTACCCAGCAAACGGAGAAGTTTATTGAAACGGAAGAATTTGAGCGACAGAGAAAAAAACGCACGAGGAAAGCAGATTAAGAATTTAAAAAAAACCGCGCGATGCAAAGGGAAGTAGAAAATGAATAAAAAAAGCAACAACCACACAAATCGACGTCAGCAGAGGAGAACGATATAAAAAAAGTCTCTATTTTCATTCATAAAATAGCAGTAAGGTCGATTTCATTACAAATTATGCTTGTCTCAACTTATGCACATGCCGTCGCTGTTCGGTTCGTAGCCGCTTAATCGTCATCGAGCCTAAGCTGTACGTTGCTATGCCGAGTAACAGTAAGTTTGATTCGAATGCGCGTTTTCAACACATTGTAAATGTGCTCACATCGACAACGACGACGACGTCGTCTTTCCTCAACTCAAATATACTTTTTATTCTCTTCAATCGACTTGAATCCCGCATTTAGAGATGGCACATCACTACATTACCGTTATGTTCATATTCGATTTGTACATTTTTGTTGGTACGTTAGAACTATTTAATATGGGTTTCTTTCTTTTTTCTTCCATTTTTCATATAATTCCATATGAAATTTTATACATTTTATTATTATTCGAAAAGGCACGACGAAAAGAACACACAGACAAATAAAACCGCGTTCCAACTTTTTGAATGGAAAAATCAATAAATGCTACAGTCAGAATGAAGAGAAAAAGAATGTATAATCGTTATAATTTTGCCATCGCGTGCTGCTTTTATTCTCTCTTCTGTTCGTTCTTCTTCTTCTTTTCAATTGAACCGCTATCGGAAACTTGAATCGAACCGCATATTGAATATTTCTTCAAGTGATAACTGTCTTATCGTACAATTGATAACTTTTTTTACTTTAATCAATTGGTCTAATAAAACTAAATCTAAAGTAAAAACATTTTAATGGGTACTTACATGATAATTTTTGTAGCGAGTGGCACTTTTCTCTCTCCCTCTGTCTGTTCGAGTGCGGGCACATTTACGTTTACAGCTCTCGGTTATTGCCCTTAAAATTCCAAATTATTCAACTTATATTAAAATGTGTCTACTTTTTCTTTCTTCCAATTTGTAATTCTATCACACGATTATAAAACTTGTGAAACGTTTTGAATTCGATCAAAAAGAAACGGACAAAAATTACGAGAGAAAAAAAAATCGCGCACGGGAGTTAGTCAAAAACACAGCCATTTTCCTTGATCAACCACGTGTTATTACTTCCTGATGCTAAACCGAACGAGCTGGCAGGCGCAAACGATTGACAATACATTCTGTTGCGCATCTCTCACCAACGACCGAGTGCGCGCAACGTCGTTGTGTGTCATTGGTTTCTTTCTTTCTGTGTGTGTATTTGTGTTTGTATGAATGTATGTGTGTGCAGCATTCCAACTGCACTTTTCCATCTCTGTCTCTCGCACGGTTTCCCAAACCAACAGCATTGTGGACAACGAACGACGACTCGCACGTCAAAGAGACACGATACACGTCTAGTCGAGGTCGTTTCCAAATTGTTGTATTTGTGAAGTGCGTTCTAATGTTGATGCGTGTGCAGTTGAAGAAATGAAAGAAAAAAATGCTTCGTTTTAAATTTGCCTCTCTTGTCAATCAAATCAACTCTCGGCTCATCGGAATACCAATTTCACTGCTTGGGAATGTATGCCAATCGGCGTTACAATTTAGATTCTCTGCCGTTTATATGCTTTTTTTTTCTCACACTCTTCTTCTTTCGTCCCTCTCTCTTTCTCTTTTGCTTGTGATTTTTTTTCCATGAATTTGAAAATAATACCAAATATGCAGTCGCATGCTAAATGCCATAGTGTATCAGTGGAATTTGGTAGTGGTAGTGGTATACCAGTCAGTTCCCATTCTTTGGCTGTAACATTTTCTCTCTCTCTCTCTCTCTCTCTCTCTCTCTCTCTCTCTCTGTATACATTTTTTTCTCCACTGCTTCTTCTTCTTCTTTGCTTGTTCGTTGCTGTATTTTTCTCTTCATTTGTTTGCCCGAGTAATAAAAATGGTTAAAGAAGCTTATTATCAACCGAGTTCACACAGTGCAGCGGCTTACATGAAACGTATTCACATCCACTTGACTATATTTGAGGCTGTTCAATTTATTAACTATTATCATAATAGTTTACAATTTGTTTGAGCATAAACATGAATCAAATGGCAAAATTTATACGATGACGACGACGGCAACGACTTTCGAAACATGTATTTGAACTTAAAAAAGACGAATTTCAAATGTGAAGAAAGAAAACAAACAAGAAAAAAAAGCAACAGCAACAACAACAGACATTCAGAAACTGGCCAAACTCCGTAGAATGAAGAACAGGATGGGACTTATGGAAAATATTCGATATACATATGTTGGTTAATCTGTGCGTGCGTATTGTGTTTGTTGATTTTCTCGGAAGGTCGCTTTGAATCGAACATCGAACGATCAATGGGAATTTCGGTTGAAAACCCGAATGGAATCCAATTTTGTTTGTATTTCGTTTTTTTGGCGACTGTAATTTTGATTTAGGGTTTCACTGGATAACAAACGGTCCTAATTTGGTTTTCGGTATCATGATAGACATAAATTCCTCTGGACTTCGTTGTAATTTCTAACGTTTGTTACAATGTTAGCTGCCACTAGAGGCTATCTAATTCGATAATCGCCATCATTGTGTTATTATTGTCACACAGGGTCTGAATGTAATCACTCGAACAAGCAAAATATTTCTCTCTGACAGTCATGTTTATTTGGCTTCTACTTTTGCCTGACCCTCCACTCTCTCACTCGCTCTCGATCTCTTGTCGGGCCCGATTGTGGGAAAGTAAATGCGAAATTCAAACGAAAACGAAAATCGTTTACAGCAATTTCTTTTACATAAATAATTATACACAAAGCATCAATATTCATCCCATGGATGATGCGAAACGAAAAAGAGAAAGAGTCGGCGAGTGTGTGAAAAATGAAATGCAAAAATACAGAAGGAAAAAAAGTCGACAACAACAACAAGAGCATCAGCAGCAGCGGCAATAACACGTAAAAGACTTGGACGAATCGTTCTTAAGTAGAAAATAATGGAGAAGCAACGCGAGATAGAGTGCGAGATTGAGTCAATGAGACATGCCGAAATGGGAAAATAGAGTAGAGTATGTAATGGAGAAACGCAATTGAAATTATGGAAACAGCATATTTTCGGCACATTATTATTTCAAACGATATACATAGGGAAGTGTCTTTCTTCTACCTTTTTTTTCTGTTCAACTTCTCTCTTTTCCCTTCCACACGCAACCTGATTGTGCGTTGCGCACATTCGACAAATCCAGATTTTGTGCTTCTGCGTGCACGGGTTTGTAGTTGCCACTGCTGCTGTTGTTGTTGCTGTTGCTGTTATGATCTTGTTATGCCATATTCTTTTATAATTGTTGTTGTCATTGTTTGTTCTCTGTTTCGACTGTTATTGTTCTTAAATTATGCGCAATTTGATAATTTCGCAGCAGCAGCAGTAGCGGTAGCGTCGCAGAAGACACACGCAAACTTGCTTTTGATCAAGAGCGAGAAAAATATCATATATTTTTTTCTCTCTTGGGCTGGTTTACTCTCCTTTTCTATCTATTTACGGCTCTTGAATCAGTCGAACGGCAAATTATTAGTCTATTGTGTAGCCGAATTTCGTTGAAAAGCCGAAAAAATTGCCTCGTAGGGCGAAAAATGCCTATATCTATGGTCCCTCTGTTTTTTCTCTCTCAAACATAGACACAACGAAACCGAACAAAACCGTTTTCAAAGCTTCATTTTTTTCGCTTAACGTTCTGTATTGAGTTCACGCAGTCTTTGTGATATTGTTGGCCGACGATTCTCAATGACCTTTCCTGTTCTGGTCGGAGACTCCTTTAGTAAGGTATGCGCTGTGCTGTGCTGTGTTACGTTATATGTCTGGAACGCGAACAAAACAGTTAATTTTAAAGAATTCCGTCGCTATTATGCGAATATGAGCGAAGAGATAGACGGAGAGTGAGAGAGAACGTGAGAGACAGAAATGCGAAACAAGAAAACAAGTACAACAGCACATATTACTTGACGATGATGAGAGACAGTTAGTACATTGGATTCACATGAGAACGAATATTGAAACACAATAAAAATTAAATAAATAATAACGATATGACGACTGAGCTAGTGTAAGCATCAATGCTGCAGCAGCAGCGACGAACATAGCAACGAATGATATTGAGCCGAAAAAAAAGAGTACAAGAGAAACGAAGAAGAAAACAGGAGACATGTACGGTACAACACCGAACGGCGCTGCCGACTGAAATCAAGGCGAAGAAAACGACAAAGAAAGAAGCAAAAGAATGAAGAAACAAAACGGTTCGCACAAACGAAACTGCACGGAAAGAAAAAGCAAATTATCACTTCTAATTCTATTCAGTGGTGGCTGTGTGTTTTTTTCTTTTTTATTCGATTCTCATACATTGTACTAGCAACGAAGTATATCATGAGCATGCTTAGAATCTTACAGTGCCTCTCTCTCTATATATATATATATATATATATATATCGCATCTCGATATCTACAGTTTCGAACCGTATTCCGAATTCCACATGAAATGGCATCGCAGCGAGCACATACAGAGAGAACACACAGCACACAGCATCGGGAATGATAGAGAGAGACTTTTTAGTTGATGGTGCTCGAATTCGGTATTCGTACACGCGTGTGCTAAATCGTTTCATTTTGCGCGGTACACAAAGGCAGAGCAGCAGCAGCAGCAGTTAGCAGCACATATTACATGAAAAAGGCGTATATTTCATATGTGCTACATTTCTGTTTGAAGTTCTGTGGACTTATTCATTCACTGGCTGCTCCATGTGCCTCTGTCTCTGTCTCTCGATCTAAGCTTTTTGTCGGCTTGATTGGCCATATGAACGATATATATGTATATTCGACGACGACTACAACAATAGAAATTAAAATAAAATATTTTCTTCTTCTTTTATTTTGTCGTTTCGTTTCTTGTGTGTGTGTGTGTGTTTTTTTTTTTGTTCGTTCGGTGTGAAAGAAAAGAACATTCAAATAAATCGCACACGAAATGAACCTTTCGTACGTACGTACGTATGAGCGCGCCTTAGTCGAGCTCGATGTTTGGCAATATGTGTATCTTCCTTACTTTTTGTTATGTTGTTGCTGCTTTTTTGTTATTTGCGCGCTTGTTCGTCTTCGTTTTTACGTCTTTTGAGGTCATCGCGTTTATGTAATTTCTTAAAATAATTCAAACATTCTGTATCAGTATTTGTGATCGCGTTCTTTTTTTTCGTTAATTTCTACGCCTTTTTTTCATACATTTGCCATAAATTTATAAACACATACACGCACACATAGCCAGTGCTGGTTGTTGCTCTCCTTACTATGTCTGTCTATTGGTTGTCTGTCCCTCTTTAGTGTCTCACGCACTGCGTGTTTTCGGTTATCGTTTTCATCGAGCAAAGCAAACAGACGAAAAAACGTTCGAACAGTTTCTTGTACGAATTTGTTTTTTTCGGGAAGTTTTTTCTTCTTCTTCTTCTCTCTGTTCCTTTGTTAATACGGAAATTGTGTGTGAATTTGTTTCCACGAGACGCGCAATTGAAAGTTGAAGCTCTTTAATTTCGTTGTTTTTCATCAACAACTTTTATTCATTGCGAATGCTCATCCAACGACAGTGGAACACTATCGTTTAGCGGGGAATGTTGCTCCGTCATCACGGACGGTTTATCGCGATCCCGGAGGAAACGGTAAATCTAGCAAATGATTTGATTTTTACGCGCTTGCCGATGTCGCACGCGCGCACACGCTCACTTAGAAGCATGGAAAAGAAAAGTGTTTCCTGTTTGCAAAGACATACGCGCTCGGCTATGCGTAGGCTAGGACCGATTCCGTGAATGCGCAGTAAGACTTCCGTTACAGCCCAAGAATACTCGAGGCAACACTTTTTGAAAGAAAGAAATCAACGCAATGACCAAAATGGAAAAAAAGAAAGAAGAAGAAGATGACGACGACGACGAAAAAACATGCATTTGAAAACTGAGAAGCGAACACGAATCAAATTGTGTGCGTGGTGTGGCGGTGGTGGTGATATTAAAATTTGAAACACTTGCAAACCCAAAACTGGAGCCGTTTCAACGCCTATGATACGACGAATTCAGATATATTTGCTAAGCCATTTAGCAAAACATGGATAATTAAATGATAAATACATTCAAAACGTCAACCATTCCAAGGCAGACTAGCAATAAAATTAACCGTCTGCGAACATATTGCTTCATGTATTCGTTTATTTTTTTTTATTCATTCTTCTGAATTCTATTTTTCAAATGGAAACACAAACCTTTTTGGATACAAACGGAAAATAGGCCGAATAAAATTTTCAACAGCTCGTCACAATCGTGAATTGTGCAATGTTTATCATTATTCGGTGTATTTCACACTCTCCCTCTCTCTCGCTCGCTCGCGCTCTCAGTATATCACTGTTTGTGTATGTATTTCATTTCTTTTTGGTTTCGGTTAGCAACAGCAGAATTGTCTTCACCAATTCGCGTTCAAGTATAATCATTTATCTTGGATGAATATGGGAATGGAACAGAAAATGAATCATTTTTTCTCTCGAGAGAGTCGACATACAGCAAGTGTAATAGAGAGCAAGAGAGAAAAAGAGTGTGAATTACCCGTTTATCGTTTCATTTTAGGTTCGAGAAATCTTTCAATTCCAACTCTCCCCCCATGTGTGTCTGTATATACACAGTGGTTTTGCATTTGTGACTCTTTTGCGCAATCAATTACGATTTAAATCACTCACTAAACTCGTGCCTATTCGCACTATGACATATCAAGTTTGTTTTTTTCAGTTTATTCGTATTTGTATTTGTATTCGTTCTTATCCGCTGGCTGTTTGATCGATCCGACAAAACAAAACAAAAATCCTTTCACAAGTTCTCTTTTCAAATGATATTTTGGTGGAAAAAATTAAATTAAATTAAATTAGTACAAAAATAATCCTTACTTGCATTATTATCACAACTGAATCACAATTTTAAAAATACTTGTCAACTGATTTGGTGGCATACAAAAATAAAATGATTCGACGAAATCGGCAACGAAAGAAAAATTAAAACCTTTGAATTTTCCACTATTTTTGTTGAGCGAAACTACAACAACAACAACAACAACAACAAAAAAGAAACATTATTCGCTGAGTGTTGATGAATGTTGTGTGTGATGTTTGAAAAGACGCAAGCGACTTAACTGTGCGCGCTTACTGATAATTCAAAGTCTACGTCGCAAATGGGAATGAAAAAACCATCCAATCGCAGCACACAGAAATGTTCAAAGGTTGTTCAGTAACTACAAAAAAAGTTCGTATTTTACATCATCCGCACTGAAATGAAATGCCTGTGTGTCTTCTCTCACAAACACATATTATATCGAAGCTTAAGGCCATCTTGCCACAGCAAATGCCCATGCACACATGCGAACTGTATGCCATTGAACACACCGACGCAGGGCTGTACAATTTGCACACACACACACACCCCAACAGGCAACGTGTACCACGACAATTTCTATGAAAATCCATCGAATTGTATCAATTGCTCCAATTTTGGACCAATTATTGATTGAGTGTGATTAAAAAAAAAAAAAATCCGTTTCGCATAGGTGATCTTGGTCGATTGATTGCTTCAACCCTATGTGTGCAAATCGACAATAGCTCCGTTAGTAGTGTGTCGACATGCCGAATTCAAGTTCGTTTCAGCTTCGTGCCGTTGGAATGTTAATAGTAATAATAATAATACAGTCAAGTTTCTCACTCATTCACAATTTTTCTGCTTGTTTTGTCCATTGCGCATACAGCGCAAGAAAAAAAGAGAGACACAGGCACCATAGTCTTTTTCTTAGTAGACTCAAGGTATTTGTCTGTCTTCGTTTCGTTTGCGTGTATGTGTGTGTGTGTGTGTGTGTGTGTGTGTGTGTGTGTGTGTGTGTGAGTGCGAGCGAGAGTTTTCACGATATATAGATGTAAAATGCGAACTAGAATCGCTTGGATCGTACAAAAACGACACTTTACTGTCTTCCATTTGATGGTATTAATACACACAGTGTTTCAATGGAAATTCACATCTTTTGGACTCGGATTTCGTACAAGCTTCGTTCAGCTATGTGTATATGTGGTCGGTCGGTGAGCAGTTTTGGCTGGTGGCTCAGAATTGTGCGCAGTGCTGCGCATACTTTGCTTCGTCGTTTATTTTTTTCATCTTCTTTCGTCGCAAATGGAGCTCATGTATAAGTAGTCCCATATGAATGTGTGCATATGCGCACCAGAACGTTCATTTCGTCATTGCGAGCTACTACAGCTGATCCCATGGTGGTCGCCGCACACAAATGCCAAAACCGATTTTCAGTGGAAACTTGCCATTGTAGTCGTATCCAATGGAATTTCGATCTTCTTTTTTTTGTTCAAGAATTCGTTCATATATATGTATGCATTTTTGACGTTTTACACGTTTTATCGATACATGTTCGTGTGTTTTTTTGGTGTCCACGAGAGGAAATATTTTCGCCCAAAAATTGAATGCTTCCTTAATTTTTGCAGCATGATTTTTTGCATGGCAAAAATGGGAGAAAATGTTCTAATGGCAAATAAATGCCAAATGATACTTGTGTTCTCTCGGTATTTTTCGATGATTCGAAGCTGTTTGCACTGGTAAAATGCTGAATTGAAATGAACATTTTGGTCTGTGGTCATCGCATTTGTTTGGTGTAGCCGAAAAGAAAGCGACGATCAATGGATAAAAAAGAGCATAATTACATTTGAACCCCGTTGGCCATTTAACACCAATTATGAGCATTGTTTATGGCCATTCATAAATTCAATTTGAAGCGAATTTTTCTGTTGTCGGTTTTGCGTCACACGCAAATGTTTGCGAATGAATTGTGGTTCCGGGAAGCGAATACTTTCGGAGAAAGTAACATTTTTTTTATAACATTCATATGCGCAAAGGGTCCGAAAATTCATATATGAATCTTAAATCTCGACTTGAAAAAAAGTAGTGATCGCAGGTTGAAATGGAATAAACGTCATTTGTGACTGAACACGGTTTGTGTATTTGACGGCTTGACGATGCTTTTATCTGGCAAACAAATTCGATTCCTATGATTGGCCTTTCTATGGTTACCAAATACTCATTTCAACACGATCGCATCCCGATGTAACTGTTTGTTCTCTCTTTGTTTTCGGGTTAGGAAATGCACAAATTCATACACACAAAAAGAAATGGAAGAAACGGAAAAAAACAGCTAGAAGACAATAGATTCATTGAAAAAGACCCAGATAGAGATTATGAAAGAGGCTGTTGTGTCAGATATGGATTCATCACGACGCGCTCGAAGATCTTTCATTTTAGGCATTTTCTTTTATTGTCACAACAGCCGCGCGGCCTCACACTCACTCTATGTGAACCGTGTGGATGTGTGTCTGTTGATAAATAACGCAAGTGTTATTGTCAATCGGTCGGAATGTAGCGGATCGTATTTTATACAGTTGACTGTTTTTCTTGCATGTTTCCATTTCCACCCGTGGAACCAAAACACACTCTACATCCATTGCCATATATCGAATACGAGAAAAAAAACACAGCAAACACGACGTCGATGACGACGACGGTGATGTGTGGAGTCAACGGTGGCCCCGGAGACCGAAACAATTGCATTCATATGCGCGCATTGTGCCGATATATGGTACAAATATAATAGGTAATATCCGGTTGTGATGATGTATTATAATAGTTCCGGATAAGATTGTGTGTGCCGATTGTGACATGCTTACTATATTGTTACCATCGCTATTTATGCTATGCTATGCGCGCGTTCGCAAGACTGTGCACGATGACATTAAATAGACATTTTTTTTCGTTTGTTTGTTGAAATGAATTTACAAGTTAGCTTTTCTAGCGGTAATATTGTTTCATTCACCGAATGAATGACGAGAGAAGATGAAATTAGAAAAAAAAAATAAAACTAATAAAAACGATTGAACTTAAAGAATGTGATTCGTTACATTTGATATACATGTTTAACAAATAATTTTTTTCTCTCTCCAGCTTTCAGTGTACTCAAAAGGTCGTTCACCACATTTGTTTCATTTAATATGAATTTTTCTTCCATTTTGAAATGGTTCTCGTCATTTTTGTCATTCGTTCATTTTGTTTGTTTATTTCAGCATTCCATCGAATTGGTAAGCATAATTGTGTTCATTTTTTAGTGGAAATGGTGAAGAAATCACATTTAATCACTCTGTTTAGAATATGCGTTGACGACACATTTTCACTTGTTATCACATCACGTGTGTTCTGATGCGCGTGCACGCGCGCCCGCGGACACCGATTCGTTTGCATCTGTTAATTGTTTTTCTTCGTACATTGTTTAATCAGATTCAGTCATCAGCGATTCAGTTTCGTCCAGAGTGAGAATGGAGATTCTTTATGATATTGCCTCATGTGTGTGTGTGTTTGTCTGCCTTCGTCTGTGTCAACCAATCTGATTGTGGCGCGATGATACATTGTTTATAAATTTAAATAACCATTTCCATAAATATGCTGGAAATTCTGAATAGAAATTACCTTTAAATTAGAAGAATGCGGTCGAGTGTCTTGGGCACAAGTGAATTTATGATGAAATTTAACCGAAATCGTTTTTTTTCCTCATTCTCGTTCTCAAAGTGGCCAGTTGAGCAAATCTTCGGGTGAAATCTTGGGAACCAAACGACGATTACTTCATTTCGGACACACAAGCTCTGGCTTTGACATCGATTCTATCGAGCGGTTTCGATTGAGTTGAAATGTTGCAATTGACTGCATTCCACACTGCCTCCTCTTCTTCTTCTTGTTTATTCATGTTTTCTTCCCAACGTTCAAACCAAGTGGGAGAGAGAGTGAGAGCGAAAAAGTGTATATTCGCCGAACATCAAATATTTGCACTGGCTAAGCTGGTGGTAAGACCAGTTTTCTTTTTTTAACTGCAAAATGGACTTTTATTGATCGCGATGGAGAAGCAAAACAATATTTCAATTTCGAATATCGGAAAATAATCTGAACACTTTTTGCACGGGCCAAATGCATATGCACATAACTTAATTATCATTTCGTTTAACTCGAACGGAACCGAAACAAAAAATGATATAATAATAACGCCGAAGAATATGTGGTCAGCAAAATATAAAACATGGAAATTCCGAGAATTTTCGGAGTGAACCGTACTGAATATGTGTGAGTGCGATTGCAGAGTTGTGTGGCCAAACATCAAAACGCATTTTTCGAGCACAATTAAATGTGACAAGTCTGTGAATTTTTCCAAACATTGCAATTTCACTACTTTATGCGTTCTGTTGGGCTGTTATGTGTTTCTTCGACTCCATTCACAGGCCCCGAAATGCGAGTTTCGCACGTTATTTTGCCGAAATATTCGTTATCGTTTGATCTTTAGTAACTCGATATTTTCCGAAATCTTTTCAAATCGAAAAACTTTTTTTTTTTCGAAAATGAATGCGAACCAACAATAAATATCAGATATGCTAACTGAATGTTAGTTGTATATTATTATGAGATCTTTTCATCGTCAAATGGTCAGTGACATTGGGTGAGGGAGACGGAGACAGAGCGAAAGAGAAGTGAAAACTGACCAAAGCAAAGTGAGAAATGCAAATCAAAGCTGATTTTTTTTTCAAATAAAAAAGAACGGAAATCGATGTGTAATTGGCACATCGGCCAGTGAATCAGTAACAGAATGCGCGAATATTTTAACAAGAAATATGAAATTGAATGAGCGGAACGGCAATGGGAGAAATTGCGAATACATACAGCCACCGTATTGTTCCTACAAATGACAGCGATTCTCCGATGAGAAAAGCCAAGTCGTAATGCCTGAGATTTCAGCATCTTGTCGTTCTCATATATTTATTTCGTAATGAAACATAAAATTCTTTCGTTTGACATGCCATTTCGACAAACTGTTTGTACAACCAGAACAACATTATGGTGATGTTAAAAAAAACCCAGAGTTCGCTTCTTTCACGTTTCTATCTTAGGCCCACAAAGAAGGCAGCAACAGCAAACAACACGGGAGACATGTATTTAAATTGACTATAAAATTCATATTGTTTGGTCATTCATTTGAATTCTTTAATATGCAAATGAGACGCGCTGTGTTTCTGGAATGATCTTTTGATATTCATCGGAGGCATCCCGGGAATGGAATGCTTTTTTTGACGACATTTACCGCATATTTATTGGCAAATAAAACACACGTAGTTGGGAAAGTGTACAAAATTGTTTCTTTTTCTTCTTCTCGTCTTTAAATCAGCACGGTCATTCGTTTGCCACTATAATTGTTAAAATGGTCTTATTCTTTATGGGACATAAAAAGAGCCTACCAATTCTTGAATCCTTTTCAAATGACCGAAATTAGCCATTGGCAAAGGACAGTTATGTTGATTCGCTGCGGCCTAGCAGCAATTTATTGGTGCCATACTGAAAATGGGCAGACTTTGTGGATCGGAAAATTCTTTGTAAATCGCGTTGTTTGCATAATCAACCAAAAAAACAAGAACGGGAATAAAAAACAGTCTATTCGCATTTCACATGTGCTTCAAGCCTTAAATCGATTCCAACTGTTTGTCTGTCGGTCGTGCGATAGTGTATGTGCTTTTTCTTCGAAATGCGAAAATTCTTCAGGTAACATTTAGCACGAAAGCACCAATATAATTTATGGCATTCTATCGAATACCATGCTTGGCCATTGTCTTGGCGAGCGTGAATGCGCGGACGAGCGAACGAGAGCGAACGAGCGAGAGAAAGAGATTGAGCGGCCGAGGTGATAGCAGAGCATCATATCACAGACGCGCGCGCGCACGCTAACTGGCCATTGGTGCAATCGTAACAGTACATTTGGTTCTTTGTTAATTGTATTTATTCATTGTTCGCATGCTATGTATTCAATAGCCTGCAGTACATCTTTTTTTTGGAATGGAATGTGACACGATGTGCCATCGAATTCAAGTGTATGGAGAAAGAGTTAGATCTATTTATTGCACTCCTACATTCTTTCGCTATGAAATGTAAACAGGTAATATTTGAGCTGAGTAAATATTATTGTAGAGAAGAGAGGAGAGAAAAAAACGCATAAATGTTGTAATACCTACCAGAAGTGTAAATAGTAATGGACGAATCGGGTTTCAAGTTAGAGAGAAAGAGAGAGAGAGAGAGAGAGAGAGGGAGAGAGAGAGAGAGATTGGCATGATTATGAGCCCCAAACCGAACGGAGCTTGAGCTTGAGCTGGTGTGCGCATGGAAGAACATGAGAGAAAAAAATTTTCGTCATCGGAATGTGCTTGGGATCTGTTGTTCGTTCTATATGTGTATGAGCAAGCGAGTGCGCGGGCGCCCGTGAGCGCAAAACCGCTCTAAGTTCAGCGAAGTTTTCAGCCCGTGTGGCGATTCTCATGCAAAGCCATTTCAAATACGAGTTCTGTTTGATCACATTTGGATATCATACGTAGAGAGTATGTGTTGTGCGCGCCCATGAGCACGCGGTGCATTGGACACCAACAGCAGGTAGGAAGAGAGAGAGTCGGTAAACGTAGAACACCGATCTTATGCTTGCATCTCTCGCAGCGTCCCCATATACAGCGAAATCATACAAAAACATGCCCAAGAATGCTGCATCTTCTTTCTTTTTCTTTTTTTCTTTCCTTTTTTTTGCCACAGCTACTGCCAGTTTTACTCGTTTTGGTGGCTCTGGAATGCACGTAAAACCCAATAAATAAAAGGCGAACGTTAATTCAGCATCGACGACGAAGACGACGACGACAACAACAACAAGAAAATAGCAAAATATATCAAACATTATGTTCTCTTGCAAAATCATCACATTTCAGGCAATTCCTCGATGATGCTTTTGTTGCCTCTTCCTCTGACACCGTCACCACCGCCGCCATCGCTGCAGATGTTCAGTTGCATTAGATGCGAACCATCATAGATATTGCAATGTAACGATCGGTCAGATCTAATATGTAGTCATTGAGTTCGGACAAGAAAAGAGACGAATGAAGAGAGATCGAGAGAGAAAAAGCACAAAATATTTTTGCATAAATATGTGCACGGCTGTAGAACGGGCAAATCCAAAGAAACTTGCGCAAAATATAGGCTCTGATCGGCAGGTTGTTGAATTTTACTTTTCCCCGTGCATTTCTCTTTCCCTCTCTCTCTCGCTCGCTTCAATCGATGCCTATTCGCATTACCGGAATGAATTGCAGTTTAACATAATGGAAATTCTTTAGCCGATTCCAACCACTTATTGATGCAGCAAATACCAATAGCTAATCGATATCGAATCTTTATTACATAATATACATAGCCGCTGTAAGAATTGTACGTACTGAATATACATGTTTCGAGAGGAACGGAAGAAAAATATAAGAGAAAAAATTGTTATTAATTTTTTTTCTCTCTCTCGTTGTGTTGCATTTTGGATAAGCAGAAAAAAACGAAATAAAACAAATAATATTGTTGAAAATAGCAGAACGAAGCGATCGACCAAAGCGGAATGACCGATCACATAGAAAACGGGAATACGATGAAAATATTTCGCACAATCTGGCCGGTCAAGTTCTGACATCACAATGACTTTTCTTTGGGTTGTTTTTACTTGGCGATCCAAATGAAGCATCTTTCAGCGGAGCAACTCGATTCGTACGTTTGAGTAACATTTCAATAAGTATCCCATTGTTTGGCCTAGTTTTATGCCCAGCCATTCATTTGTTGATCAACAAAGCGATTGAGGACATTTCTCCGAAGATTAAGAACTTGAAGAGTTTCTTCGATCCAAGTATGTATTGAGTAGTGAGGTGAAAAGTGCAACTCTCTTAATTCAAATATCAAATATTTAGTATGCTGAAATTGTGAACATTTTCATCTTTTTCCCTCCATTAAATGCACGCACACGCCGAGGCCGAAGAACACATATGCATGCACGACCTATCAAAAATCTTTTTAGCGGCACTTTTTGAATCGACTGAGAGAGGTCCAGCAAAGAGAGGCAGAGAAACAAGCTCAACAAACAAATCTTATTAATGTTGAAGCATAAAAATACAGAAAATCCCATTTGAATGCTGGATTCGGGTTTTTATCTTCCAAACCAAATGAGTGTAAACTAAGCAACAGCAAATATAGCTGGAAAGAATATGCATGCGCTCAATTTCGTTGTTTCTTCTTCTTCTTTGGTTCGTGGACTAATACAACCGTAATGTGGAATGTATGCTCGATGCGCGCGCGCTTTCGTATAATGAAATTAATGAAAAAAAAAGCAACGAATCAGAAGCGAATATATATGTATCGCAATGCCGATGCTGACACATGCACACAGACAAAAGAATAAAGGGCCACGTATGAAAACACAAACGAAAAACGAGCCAAAAAAAACGCCGATCGTTGACTATTGGGCGGCCGGCAAAGTGTGGAGAACAACAACGACTGACGGAGCAACTGGAGAACGAAAAAGTAGGAGAAAGACAGAAGAAGAAAAAATCAGATCCAACCGAGAAACTAAAACCGAAACAGAAGAAGAAGAGGAAGGAAAAAAAGAACAAATACACACACGATTTCGAATGTTAAGTCAGGTGAAGAATTTTCAATATGAAAATGACTATTGCAATGGAATGCCTGGGAACCTTTTTATGAAAGGAATTTCAACGAATGTGAACTCACCGACTTAATCGACGGCATGCATGTAGTCGTATGTGTGTATGTGTGCCTGCGAGTGAGTGAGTGGAAGAGCCGAAATGAAAACGCCAAATAACGAGCAGTCGCTGCAGCAGCAACGGCATTAACATCATCATGAAACAGTAGTGACTGAATCAGAAAACTCTCTTTTCAATGTGTGCACTATGGCATATCTGCAAGCACACGAGCTGTTTGCACGCACGAGTGCAGAGATCGAAATGAACATTTCTGGAGTCTCTTGGCGAATTGATTGAGAAACTGAAAAGAGAGACACAGCGAATGAACGGGCAATCGAGCGAGCGGTTGAGCGTGAGCGCGCGTTACGCTTTGATGTTTGGATAATAAATGCATGAAATCCATGCGAAAAAAAAGAACATACAGATACAGCAATAACAACCAAAACTGCACCAAAAATATGAACACATCTCTCGCCCCAAACACCGATTTACATCGTTTACTTCGAAATGCTGAGCATCACGGTGCGCATTTCGCATAACCTGACTTTAGCGAGTCCAACTTGAATTTGATCGAAACAATCAACCAACCAACAGCAGCGAAAAAAAACCCGAACGATTTAAGGAGAATTCTTGGAAACGGTGATCGTCTCATGAAATCACGAAACTTCTTTTTTTTCTCTCGATCGCTATCAAAATTGATTGCAAATTTCAAATCAAACATTTTTCGGCCATCAATCCGTTGGGCGTTGGAAAATCTTTTATATCATGAATTGCTGTTTGAAAATTGTGGCTTTTCGTCGAAAAATGAAAACCCATTTCGTTGTTCATTTCAACGGATCGCAATGATTATTCCATTCATGAGCGCAGATGGACGGAATCCGAAGTGTGATCAAGTGTGTAAAAATGAGGTTTGCGCGTTTGTTTCTACTTAATTTGCGATTAAGATCACGCATTCCGTGCACAAATCGCAAAAATGAAAGAGCTCAACCGGCACACGTGAAGGCATCAACAGTACAACACACAGCAACAACGCCAGCAAAAAGTGCACAGCACAGCACTGAAGAATTTATTGGAATGTTGAGTTGGCACAAACGCCTATTCTACATATTTTATGAGGAGATGAAATTGCCATAATTCGTACGCGATATGTATGGCGCGATGATTTGAGGCACGAAAAAAGATCGGCGTGAATTTTTCGAATTTTAATATGAACGCGCCCGAATCAAGTACAGAATTGCAACCAACGATGAACAGCAACAACAACGAAAAATTGAAGAAAAAGCAGAAAAAAGAAAAGGAAAGAAAAAAATGAGCGCTTGCTGGCTGAGTGAGCCAGAGTGAGAGAAAGATAAAGAGAGACGAAATTCAAAACTCACGGCGCAATGCAAAACTAATGATTGCAATTCTATTCTCGTGCTGGTTTTGTTTTTCCCCTGATGCTTATGCGGTGTCAAGATTTACTCATTCATAATATCAGCTAATTACGGAAATTCCACAGATAACTTTGTAGTTTTCTGTGTACGTTTTTAGTTTGTTTCTATAGCTGATTCTGGCTCAGCTCTTTTTCTCTCTCTCTCTTGCAGTTTTCTTTTTATTCTGCTATGCGCTGGCTGTGGCATGGTAATCATTTGTGCACCGTGCAGTCTTCCGTCTCATCCACACGCGTGGACAATTCACATCTTCCGTCAGAATCTATCTCGCTCTCTCTGCCTGGCTGGGTGTTCAGTGTTTTTTTTCTAATACCTTAGCAAATTATATTGAAATTTATGGCTGACTGCATATTCTAAAGTCATTTATTTTCTCTTTCAAAGCATCGCATAGACATTAGTCTTTTCGCTTAATCCATGTAAATCATTGTGAGTGCATGAAATTAGGAGCAGCGACAGCAACAGCAGCCGCCTAACAACATCGTTGGCAGCAGCAACATAGTCTGCTGATTGAATAGCTAATTATTATTATTAGTTTGTTTAAAAGCCATTCACAATCGGTGCAGAGCGTTTCAGGTGCAGACATCGGCGAAATGATGAACGAATAGCGCAGCAGTACCGTTGCAAGGAATTCAAAATGTAATTACATGATTTTGCACATACGAGAGAGGCAAACTCGAAACTGAAATCACTGAATCAAGTGCACTTATACAAAATTCATTAGCTCAAATATGTCGAAAAATGAAAAAAAAAAAAAATCTAAAACAAAATGGAATGAGTTTTTGATGAGCGCATTGGACGCACAAGCATATACATTTGCGCCGTGCCTTTTTGTACGTCGTTCGTTTTTTCTTTCGTTCGTTTGTTTGTTTCTTCTCTACATTCGAGAATGCAATTGTTACAATGGAGTCATCACATACATAGCAAAAAATGTGCCATGATTCAATCGATCGACGCCTTTTGTTGTATGCGGGAACATGCAAATTAAGTTCGGCGTTTTGCATTGGCAGACGTGCACACACACTCTTGGTTTTTTTTCCACCGTGTACGTATGATCAATTAATGAATGTGGTGATGCAATCGATCATCGATTTGACCCCTTCGTGGCGACGAATGCATTTTAAAACAATACATGCACAGACACCTCAATAAAAGTTTTATTTTAAGAGATTCCACTGTCTCTTTTGTCTCATCGCATCATTTTGTTTATGTGATTTGAGTTGAGTCGAGTTGAATCTTGCGGGCTTCAAGTTGAATCAAGTGCATTTGGCAAGCGGCTTGCGACCAACAACCAACACTTGGTGCAATAATTTCACTGCACAATTCACATACAATGTGTTCGGCAGTGGATGAATGGGCCGGCAGCGTGTGGGGACGGGCGAGTGGTCATTTCTCAGAAAAATTTATTACACCAACACCCAGAGCCTCTTGAATACAACGAAAAAAAGTAGGTTTCTTGCGGCTCGGGACAAATATAAGGAAAACGATGAAAATACTTCTGCGCGCCACAGCCAGCTAAGAATCAGGAGAAAATGGGAAAAACAAACAAAAGCGCAGCTACATTGTGCACCATAGCGGAAACAAAAAAATATATTGACCGGTTTGGTTTGTTTCGAAAGATTGTGCCCAACGCGAGCTAGCAGCAATCGAAATTGCTTTGGCGAATGTGTGAGAGTGCTGTATGTCGTGCGCGTTGCGCGCCTGCAATTTTTCGAACACATACCCTAGCACATACCAATTCTCGGTTTTTGGCGAACGGTTCAAATGCGTCGACGTTCCAACACTTGAACACATCGAGGATCAACATTATACACATCATTCGGATTGTGTGCACGCACACACAATCTCGGCTACATGCAAACGCAGTCAATACAAATTCCTTTGGTTGTGTGTTCGACAGAAATGCTATCGTCTCTTCGGTTGTTTATTTTGGGTTGGTCACCATGCAAATATAAGCCAATGATGAAATTTAAATAGCACCAAATCGATGTGTTGGCCGTTTTTTTGCTTTGTTTTCTTGGCAAATTTGGTTCTGAATTTGCCGAGGCGCATCGCCTTCTTTATTTATGGCCTTTGTTTTTTTTTTACTTTTCTGATTGCTTTTAAAGCAAACAAAGAAAAAAAAACGCTGGCATCCAGTCCTTTTTGGTAAATTGAACAGTCTGAGGTAATCCAGATAGGAACCGGCGGGCACAGTTATGATTATCGCTAAAATGATTTCTTCGAAATGTGTTTGTGTGTTAGTTAGTGTGTGTACGTGTGTTCAACGTTATTTATTGGGACCCACTCAGCAAATAAATCGATTTTTGTTTTGGCGAAGCAAAAGCAATAACTTCGGTGTCTGAATTAAACATTTGAGTCCGAAAAATGCGCTGAATTGACGCATATTTCTTGATATGTAACCGAAAATAAAACGAACGAAATATTCGAATGTCTTACGGCTCAATTTTACCAGTATCATCGATGAAGGAAAGCGAAAGAAAAACAGAATCGGTTCAAACATATATTCACACCGTCTTTCAACAGAACGAGTAAAAATTCTTTCACAACCACATTTTAATCACCTAATACGCGCTTCCCGGCAAGTTAAAACTCTTCAAATGTTTTTTTTTTCTTCTTTCATTTCGTTTTTCAGCTGTGCGAAGCCGTTTTCATTTTCATCATCACAAAAAGCAGCTAAATTAAAAACAAAAATAATGATAACAACAATAAATAAAAAATAAAATGATTTCAGTGAGCCGAAAACACGAAATGGGATCGTTGAGTGTAAAAAGTAGTCACAAATCAAGCCCGGCTGATCTGCGGCAAAAATTATCGTTCACTAAATGTACTGTTGAACTTCTAAGCCGAAAGGGGAAGACATTTCGTGTGTGTGTGTGTATGTGGCAAAGCAATTTGGACACTGTCTCCGACTGAATGTCACGTTTGAATCACATAAACCAACGCGCAACACCAACAATGAGCATAATCAAAATGAAGTGAAATTCATTCCAACGTTATTGTTATGGTTTTTTTCCTCGGATTTTAAAATAGATGCGTCGTCGCAGGCAGGATTTTTTTTTGTTTCATTGGATTCGGAAATTAAAACACCTCATCTTTGGCAACAACAACAACAATAACAACATGAACGGCTGAAACTTCAGGGAACGAAGATGAATTGAAGAGGAGACGGTTGATATAGAATCAACGCTCGTCAAAATCCAAGCCGATTCTATAAATAAGCATTTCATATTGCCAGTTTTTGTGTGTGATGTATTTCAAAAGTGTCTGAGAGGCATCGTTATCTCGCCTCCACACGCGCCACTTCCCCATAATCACCTTTATATAATTTGAAAACAATGTTCATCCCAAATGCCATTTTCTATTTCAGTTCAGCTAGTATAAAAAACATTTCTCCATAAATCACATCGACGAAACACTCGTCATCGTCGCTCGCCACCATAGACTATTCTGACCGATACTCAAAAAAAAACTATATTTTTTTTCTCTCTCGGTCGTTGATTTCGGAAAAAAAAGAATTGGAATGGCTCCGAATGATCACGAACGAAATCTCTGATCCGAGTGCGTGATGCGCAAAGCAACGGCAAAAACCGTGAATTATTCTCTGATAACAAACTTTGATCCGATCAAGGAAAGCTTTGAAAAGTCGTTGAACTCAGCAAGGCAAGAACAAGTGTAGTAAACATACACATATACAACTATTGATGAGCAGCTTCGGCCCGAGGCTGTGCGATATTTATTTATTTATTTATTTGGTTCGTGCAACACTTTCAACTCTTCAATTAATTTTAATTACAGTTTGGAAATTCGATTCGACTTTTCGACAGTCAAATTTGATGGATACACATTCGAAATGAAACGGATGCGATCGGTTCATTCTTCGAATTATGAATAGACAAAAGGCGAAAATTGTACAGAGAATGGCAGAGCCTAAAATGACATATGCCATTTATAATGAAAATCTATATTCGGGGCTACTACTATTTCGGTTGTATAGACTGAAGCATCGAAGGCGCGTATTGCGTGTATTTTTTTCTTCAAACTTTCATACATTCAATTTATTAGAATGAACTAGAGAGCGCGAGCCCTAATTGATATAAACACAAAATCACTTCAAATGCTCGATAGCTGCTTCGATTCACATTTTCAGTTCTATCTATCGCTCCAATCAATAAATGCTCACTCGCTCTGAATTTTTATCCTACAATTTCTTGTCGATTCGCCGCGATTCATTTCATTTTTTTCTTCTCTGTTTATGCTTCACAAGCTTCGATCCAAAAGAAAATATGTACTAGTATTAAATTAGGTACTTCAAATGTAAAGCCAAAAATAAAACGGTCGATTTTTTGTTTCATGCTTGTTTTTTTTTGCATTTCATCCGCGGATTTGTTTGCTAGCAGCAAAAATGCTGTTGCCACCCCGAATTCGTTCGCATCCGAAGAAAACACAGCAGCAAAAAAAATGAATTACCAAGTGGAGCCAAATTTTTTCACAGTCAATGGATTTTTGAAACATCTATACACTTTTGTATTTAAATAACACACACACACACACACACATGCACAATGTGTGTTTTTCATTCTTCATTTTTGCTGTTTCGTTCGCTGCTTTCGTCTTCTCTCTCTCTCTCTCTCTCTCTCTCTCTCTTTCGCATCGTATCTAACTGTAACATTTGAAGAGCCAAAAGGAGCACAGACACACACTCATATGCTGTGGTGCAAAATCGAATCGCATTTAGAGAGGCAATGAACGCAATTTCAATTGAGGTTTCTTTCTCTTGAGAGTCTGACATTTGTTCTAAAACTATTTGCTGCTTTTTTGTTGTTGTTTTACGCTTGGTTTTCTATTTTGGAGAGAGGAACAACACACGATTCGTTTTCAGATTTCATGTGCTTGTGTTTTTTTCTCCAAAAAATATATTTATTGGTGCGTTGAATTTTTGCGACGTTTGTAATAAAAAAACACATTCGTAGTTAGAACATCCTTTTGTCGGAGTCTATTGCGCGGAGCTCTTCATATGTTTCGATTTTCATTATCTCTCTTTTTCTCTCTCTCCTTCTCTCTTTCAATGAAACGACGCAATAGAATTCTACGACTGTTTATTGTAATTAAATCAAATTTTTCGTTGTATCAACACGTTTGTTGCGATGCTGTGTAGTCGTCGTCGTCATCGTCGTCATTATTGTCTAGTTGTTTCAAATCGACTTGTTAGTATCTTCCACTTGTTTTTGTCGTTATGATAAAAGAAATCGATGTACAGCAGCAATGATCAAGAGCTTCTTGGAATAAATTCCATAAGACCTGCTTAGCTAGCGAAGAAAAACTGCTTGGGCGAAAGCCTCTCGTCGATGCCACCAGCCCAATGCACACCACTGCCTATTTGATAACAACAAAAAAAACAGAGTTGCGGCGCAACAAATATGCGACGCGGGAATAAAAAAAAGCCACCAATCAAGCAGCAAGGTCACTAAATTAGCATATTCGATGGATAAATAGAAGTTTTACTCATACAAATATTTCCTGCCAATCATACACGATACTACGTATTCAATGTGTGCTGTTTTTTTCTATCTAAACCTCAAATAATACTTGGGCGAATAATAAAGCGAATGAAGGGGAAAAAAGTGTGTGTGTGTTCTTTGTGTGTACTGGCCATATGTCTTAAAGTTTGCTAGTTCACTTCGCGGCTAGCACATTTCATGCCTACAAGCAATGTTAAACGATTCAGTAAATGTTTCCTATGTGCATGTACTAAATTTTACAAAGAAGACAACTTACGACGATTGTAATATCTCATTTGGACTTTGACAAAAAACGAAAAAAAGAGCGCACATACAGAAATAAAGAGTTATTGCTATCTCATCGGAGAGTTGAGCAGCAACAGCACCAACAAAAAAAATAACATCCACGACAACTATGACGACGAACTATCTGATCAAAGCAAATATATGTACGAGCAAAATGCCTTTACTTTGTCTTCAATGCCTCTTTTTTTCTTTCTCTTGACTTTTTGAATTTAGTATATTTGTTTAAATACCATCTCGGCTCGCGATTATTTGCACACATTTTTCATTTGTTCATTTTTAACACTGATGGCCGAACACCGTACACTAAGTGAGTATATATGGAATTCTATTTTACATACGAACTGAACGAAATGATGAAGAGAGTAAAAAAAACGATGGTGTATATCTGCATTCGGCAGAAAGGCAATGTATTCCCAATAGCAGAAAAAAAGCATCATAAAACTGACGTAAGCATTTAAAATTCACTCGTTTCTCGCGCCCGCCGATTCAGTCATTACTTCTTTTTTTGTTGTTGTTATTGTTGTTTTCATCGCTTCTCTTCTCTCAGCTAATTAACCAATAATTTATCTGCATTTCAAATTTCGAAAAACAAGAAGAGAAGAAAAAACATTGTCGGAGGAAAAACCAATCGCGTTCAGATTAAAATCCAGAGATTATTTCATTTATAACGAGAGGCGAACATTTCAAACGGAGGAATTGGCTGTCACTGTCTGGCGCATGCCATATCCAACTTTCACACTTTAAAATGGTTTGGATTCCACAGTTCATTGGCTCATTTGTCACAATTAGGTGTATCTCTCTCTCTCTCTCCCTCACTCACCTACTCCACAGTCCGTACATACTCTTTGCTGTTGCTGTTCACCCCCTCTGCTTCTTTCTCTCCGACCAAATCAAATTGCTATCGTATCGCTGTGATATCGTTTTTCAATGCTTGCACGCTTTTGGCACGGGATGTGAAGCAAGGGCATTTGAAAGAATTAATATTTGTGACCGACATACTTTGAATGTAGATTTATGACTCGCCTCCAAATGATTAGAGTCGGAGAAATCAATAAATTTAAGTGACGAAAATAGCGAAATCCTTGAAAAATCGCGCTTTTGAATTTTGTATATGTGTTTGTTTGTTGTTTCCCTTCCGAATATCAACCGAAAAATTTCACGCAACATCAATTTCCATTCGATTTGAATGGTTTCAATTCCAACGTGAATAATTCGGAATGTTTTTTTTTCACGCTCGTTCAGCAAGCAAGATAATGATAATAAAACAGACCTCGTTGTGTGTATATGATCACATTGTTTTAGTTGGGATCGAAGATCCGAGAGGGCACATCGATCAGAGTAAGGTATCATCGTGTGCTATAAAAAAGCTTAAACGAAGGGGAAATACGAAAATCGACGCATTGCTCCTCTTAAAAATTCGAAAGCAGCACAAATTGATAGTTTGAAAAAATATACTTTATTTTTGTTCGACTTTACAATGTGTACAAACATGTGCGATGTATTTTACGGATATTACGTTACGTGTAAAATAGAGAATTTTAAAATGACACGATACAAAACAATATCCGATTTGAAGTAGAAAAAAATATTGAAAATGTCTTCAAAAAACGCGTTGAAAACAAATGAGTAAATTAATTGAGTTTAAAAATCGAGAAAAATTTACGTAACGGCTCTGGACCATTCCACCATCCATTTAGCATGAGATGCCAATACAAGAGCGGCATAAAATCACGTTTCACCACAAACATTGAGTATCGTTCTTGGTCCTGGCGGAAGGGGAACGATTCCTTGGGCTGAAGATCATAATCGAACTCAGCCATAATACAGCTATCATAACCCGTAACCAATGGACATGAGGCATATCCGTCATAATTCGAATCGAGTGATTTTCCCTTTGAAAATTGTGTGATGTTTTTGTGCAACACTCCAACTTGAGCCGCTAAAATTGGCAATAAGAAACCAAATAATAATTAACAATTCGTTTGGATAAGTTCAATTTCGAGCTAATCACCTATGGCCGCCATGGTTTTGCTGTTTGGAGTTGAAGCGCAGTCTCCAAGTGCAAAAACATTCGGGTATTTCACGTGCTGCAGAGTCGATTTATCAACATCAACGAAACCAGCTTCATTGGTCAGATCTTTTGATTCGAGCAGCACTTGTGGGACGCTTTGCGGAGGAACTGCATGTAAAATTGAATACTTAAAACAGAAACCAATTAGTATGCATGGCGAGAAGTATATTTCTCATATGACATGACAACAAATCGTTACGTTAAGAAAACGAATATAAATCTTAGAGGCAAAATGCTTTTGGGAAAATCAATTTCTTCTGATAATCCAATATTCCGACTTAAATGGAATTAAACCCCAAACCTACCTGCACACTTTTCCTTTCATTGGGATTATCAACATTCGCAAAAATCGCTGTATTTTTATCGCCCTGAACTTCGATCAAATTGGTTTTAAGATTAACCTCGATTTCACGTTCGTTGGCCACTTTCCACAATGCGTCAGCAAAATATTTACAGCCAAATATTGTGGGCAGCGACGTATTATACATAATATGAGCCTTTTGTCGTTTATTTGCTTTTCGTAGAAAATGCTCCGTTATGTAACAGATTTTTTGTGGTGCGCCGGGACATTTAACGGGCGATGCTGGGAATGTAAAGCATATATTGCCACTTTCAAATTTTTTTAGTGCATTCAAATGGCGATCAACATATTTCGGCGAATAGATTGATGTGACATTTCCATTTGGAACCGAAAGCGCTTCCTCTAAACCAGGAATCTATTCATATAATTACAAAATATCCGATTTGATTTCCATTCAAATGCAGTAAACACAACACAATCGCATTACCTTTCCATAGCACAGCTGCAGACCAACGGCAATGATGAGAATATCATATGAAATGGTGTGACCTTGTTTGGTGATCACTTCATTCGCATTTGGGTTAAATTTAGCTGCAGCATCTTTGATCCATTTGGCTTTTTTCGGCAACACCGTCGACATACTGCGTCGGGATTGTGAAAGTGTTTTCATACCGCCTCCGATCATTGTAAACATGGGCTGATAATAATGATCATCGGCCGGTTCCAAAATGATACATTGATGTTGACCGTAATTGGATGATAATTTTGCCGCTATCGAACAACCGCCCGTTCCGCCTCCAACAATCAATGCTTTGCATCTGCAAAATCACCACCATACACAATTTATTGTCGCTATAAATTTCGTTCCACTTGAATGGACTTACTTGTATTTGTCGTAGGAAGCACTTGACACTGAAAATGTTCGAGCAGCTATCAAACCGGACGAAAATTTAATTTTCCGAGCACACGATGATGAAATCTTGAACATTTCGACGGATTACACTTGATATGAACAGCGGCACAAATATACAAATATGAATGAAACACGGTTTTTCGGTACTTATATCTGGGATGTCAAGTGCGTATCATCACAACAATTGCTTGAAAATAATAATAATAAAAAAACATTCACTTCATGTCATTTGAAATGTCATTGTGATTAAGCAACTACGTAGTACGGAGCACTTGACCACACAAAAATGGAGACGGTCAAAATTGGATGTGAAGCTTTTAACGGTTGCCTAGCTTCAGTCCAAATTGAATTTGTCATCGGCTGCGCTGCGTCAGATCCGTTGGAAACTTTTGCTTTCAATGCGAATTAGAAGATGAAATGTTAACGTCCTTTGAACATGTCAATAGATATTTTTGTGCGCAGCATGCAAATCCCAATGAATGGCTTGTTTATGCAACTCAATATGATTTCATTCAATTTATAATTGTGGTTTGATATCGGTGTTGGGCTGCGGCTCTGGCTGGATGTCTTACGAAATTAGTAGGATTTGTTGAGTTGGTGCAGTAAATCGGTTTAAACACAGTGTCTGTGCTGTTGAACCATCACGTAGAGATAATGTTGTACATTCATTTTTTTGCTGCTGTTTTTCTATAACTTGCTGATTGGCTCAAATCTGGTGTCATATACGTGTTCACTATATGGATTTTTATTAAAATCGCTTACGTGCGTAAGCAAATTGGCGACTCTATTTACATTTACGTTATCAAAAACAAATCCGAATCGATTTGGAGGCAAATACACAATTCGACAAACAGCTATGTGTTACGCAAATAGAAGCTGATAAAAATCCTATCGCATGAAAATCAAATTAGAACAAATACCGAAGGATTTGCTCGCTTTGGACGAAATGAATCTTTTACAAAAATGTGTAGGACATGAACTCAGCTGCCTGCCTGTTTTTGTCGTTTTTTTCACTCATTCTCATCCAAACATGTGTTTTAAGATTGCTGAGCATCTCAGCATTTCGTAAGGCACGGATATATCCGAGCATATCGACGACGCATACAGTGGCGTGCGTTGCTACGCGCAGCCGCAACGACTCGACCGGAATGTGTATGTTGTTGCTGCGTGCAGCCACATCAACTGAACACACTTCGGTCGAGTCGTTGCGGCTGCACGTAGCAACGCACGCCACTGTATTATACAGTATGCGTCGTCGATATGCCCGGATATATCCGTGCCTTACGAAATGCTGAGATGCTCAGCAACCTTAAAACACATGTTTGTTCTCATCACTTTGATTATTTCAGAGCGCACAAATCATGTGATATGAATCAATTTTGTGCCATATTTCAACCAATCTAATCAGTTGAAATGAAAATGAAACATTGATGATTGGCAACAATTTATTGGAAGAAGAAAAAAAAGGCATCGAGATCGAAAAACTCTGGTGATGGCTTTGAAACATGAAATGACAATAAAAACAAATATGACAATGGGTTATTTTTAATCGCTTTTCTATCACATTTTTCTTACTAAAATGCCAATGCACTTGCAACTACGTGACATATCGCACATTAATCCCCCTTTCGGCGCTCACGAGCGCACATTTCATTCCCAAACTGAACATCAGTCTGCTCTCTTTTTTTGCTGTTATTTCTGTGTCATATTTATCCAATACAATGACATAAATAAGTTCAAGCACGAATGACAAACTGATGGATCCAATTACGTGACAATCGCTCTTCAGCGACTAATGAAAAGAAAACACGAGAAGCGAGAGAGGGAGCTCACGCGCAAAAATGAATTTTAAAATGAGTATTTGATGAGTAAGCGGCATCATATTGACTCGCGGCTATATATCGATCTTGTGATTACGTCAATGTACATGGAATGGCGGTTTTAGGGGGCATGTCGATTTTCACGTATGTTGCCGTGCTGAAATCATCTCTTTTTCGTCTCTCTTTCTCCCACTTCTTCGAACTTTCTTCTCGTCGATTCGATGAACTTCTGTAAGCTCACATTAGCCATCAATTTCAATGCAATAACCATTCCAATGCGAACGACTGACGGGCAGAGGATTTCCACACCGGGTTCCCCGCAACAACAGTAGAATGGAAATGAAAAAAAAACTTTTCCGTGTCAACGAATCATGTGTGATCTCAAGGTTTTCACGTTCATGATTGAATTATCTCAGCCAGTGTTGTGCTGTTCTCCGTAACGAACTGACCTAAATACAAATCCTAAATAAAACATGATTCGGAGAAAGCGTTAATTGACTCTAGCTGCAGATGAGACGAATCTTTCTCTCCCTGTTTTTCATTCTTTCTCTCTCTTGATTATGTACTGTAAACTCCGCATACAAACACGTTGAAAATGTGTGTGTGTGTGTGTGTGCTGTTTGCGTTGACAAGCTACGTGATTTATGCGACGATGCGACCGACAAAACAACAAATCTCGCGAATTATTTCAAACAATTCCGCCAGAGATACTAAATGAAAGGAATTTCAACATTTCAAACAGCTTATCAATTGTCGGCGACCGAAAATGAATGCAGCATATTCTAAATACTAATAAATAATTAAAGAGTCTATCACTGCGTCGCGGTGATAATTTATGCAAAATCGTATCAAAATTGAGTGATTTCAATTTCTGGATGATTTATTTTTGGACATTCGTAGCCCGAATTGCTGGTTATGGAAATGAAGTGGAACCACTTATCGGTCGTTTAACATTCAATTTAAACATTTTTTGTTGTGTGTGCGGCCCCGTAAGTGATGTGATAGAACGATTTTTTTACACACGTGAATTATCACATTGTGCAAAATAAAACGGTCATAAAAGTCGATTTGATTTTTAAAGATGTTTGACTTTCTGATATGATGCTATTTGCAACACACCCAAACATACACACACGCACACGCACACACACGCACATATGTAAACATTAATCGGAAATTATCGCACAAACGATGACAGCCGCACTGACTTGATATGCGTAACATTTTATCGCCATTCAAATAAATCATGATTTACTTTTGGAATGACACAAAACAACTGGTCGACATCAGGTTTATCAATGAATCGCGTGAAAAACTTGTAAAACAAGTGAAACAAAAACAAAAACATAAGAATCATCTGATAAACGCTTGGCTTGATTCAAAATGAGCTAATCGCATGAAAATTTATTCTGATGATTTGCACTACAAATCGGATGTCCTAAGGAAATAAAAGGATTCGAGCTGAGAGCGGGAGAGAGAAAAAAGCCGAACAAACAAAATGAATGAACAAAAAGGAAAAAAAAACTGAGGAAAACAAAAATAAGACTAAATTTAACATAGATTTACGTCGTTAAATCGTTCATTTGCATTACAAGTTGCTTGGATGATGCCACCGCATTATATCATTTACGCATCGACATTTCATTTTCTAGATCGAGCGGTCAATCGCACTGAGAGAACTGATGGATCGAAATAGATGCTTCGGTTTTCATTTGCGGTATTTTTTCTCTCGAAAAATCACATAATTCAATCGATGATTGAAAATTACCGACGGTAATCATCTTATCAACATTTTTTTGGAAATCTCCTATCAATTGATGCAATTCGAATGTCACAACTTTTGCTTTGAACGGGAAATGTCATCATTGTGTGACTCAAATGTTGGGCGATTGGCCAATATTTGAATAAGAATGTTCGTGTGATCGAATTGATTGATCACTCTTCGACGTCTCGTGATGCAAAAACAGTGATTTCAACCAAATGACGACTTAGTGTGGGGAATGACGACTTGGTATGAACAGAGAATCTGACGGGCGAAAATTGTTTTGTTTAGGTAGAAGCATCAAAATGATAACAAAATTTCTAAAAGCCAATTGAAATCGAAATGCCAAACAGTATCAACATCGTTTATTTTTTCGTTCATTCGATAATGGAATGCGTATTCATTTGTAATTATTATTACTTTTGATTTGCCCGACTGAATGGATGATAATACCAATTGACGCAAATCATAATCATTTATGTTTTAAAGCAGCTTCAATAAAAGAAAAAAAACAGTGTGTCTTCTTCACTTTTGCTCGATAGTTGATCGCCGATTGTTTTTTTCCCCTCCTCTTTTCGTCATTCACAAGCACCAAAGATGCATTTCTTATCAATCATATGAAATTGTTCATCTCGTGATTTAAAAGCGATGAGGCAATAAAAATGCAGCTTATTGCTCTCTGGTGGTGTCCTCATTTCTCAATTGACGAAAAGTGAAACATTCGATTGTCCTTTTGATATACCAAAATATTGTCAGTTTCGAAATCTTGAAAAGAAACCAAATAACGATAAGATGGAAAAAAAATTTCTCTGTGAATTTTTTCTGGATTCAGTCTTGTCCAACAACTTTAAATATTTTCACATAGGGTCCTCCAATGTCAAACATATTGGTACATTCATGCGATTCAATCAGCTGATTTCGTTTAATATTCGACACATTGTGTCTAACCTTCGTAGGGTCCTTCCTATAAGTTAAGCAACTTTAATAAGCACATGTAACAAAATCAATTTGTATCTCCGCACAATACCCTAATAAATCAATAATCTGTCAAGGCATCTCATAAAAATTAAAAATTCATTGTGAGCGCGATAAAATGGTTGTGATTTGACTAAAATCACGTATCAGTCTTTCGTTTTGATTTGTGAGCTTCTTTTGCGTTTTGCAATGTAAACTCAAATGTCATGTTCATTCGTTGTTCCTTGCGTTGAGCACTTGCATCATATTGCCGCACTTTGTCATTGCCCTGTGCCTGTAACACTGCACAACAACCGAAGTGCGGCTCAATTTTTCGTTCGTCCGATCGATTTAAAATGGTGTTTGTTTCAATTAGAAGTTGATTCATGTCAATAACCCCGATATAGATGTGTATGTGTGCGGTGTGCGTTTTTTATTGTTCATGATGAAATCAAACAAACGATTCGGAAGCTGGCTGATCCTAGAACATTCTGTTGTTCCGAAACAGATTATCTATTTATCACTCATCCGAAAAACTATGAAAAACATCGGCTGACAACTTTTTCGTTATGCTCGATAGCGAAATCAACCGTTTATTCTGTACAACACACATTCGATACGATTGCTTGGCTTCGCTTCAATTCCGACTTTCGGCGAGTGAATTGCATGAAAATGTGCACTTATCAGTCGAGAACGTTTTGATGTGTCGGTCTTGCGACTTTGTTCTGGCAAAAGTCAAGTGATTGATTTTAATACATCGATAAGCTGAAAATAACGGTCTTTTATTGCCTCTACAAAAATTACGTTTAAATTAAACGGAAATCGTCATATATTTTTTTGTTGCTTAAGGTCATCGTCTCATTTCTGTGTCGTACACGACTCAATAAAACTTTCGATGCGAAAAGTTTTGGTTGCTATGCGAGTTCATTTGTCTCATTTGATTCATTTCCCTAGTTCAAATCACATGCGTGTGATCATTTAAGATATTTCCGTTGCCAAAAATATGCCCTTGTTTCGAAATGCCGACCGGTACGCACAAGACTTGACTTTTTTGTAACGATTTTTTTTCCTTTCAAATAATTTTTTTTTGCTTGTTCAATTGAATAAAAAGTGTTATTCAAGCCCAAGTAGTAGATATAAATGTTGTGTGTGTTACCATCTTCCATTTATGTATCTCCCTTTGTGCTTTGTTCAATGATGGATCATTTGCTTTGTCTATTTTTAGGCCAGTCATTGGTATCTTGCGGGCTTTCTTGATTCAATTAAACTGGCTCGAATGTGGAGTGTGAAGCACGATAAGAGACATGCGCATTTGCGAGAGATTGAGCGGGCCCGCGAATTTATGTCAACAGGTTGTCGATTGCCGAACGGCAACAGATAACAGACATTGACAATTTATTGACAGTGGAAAACCCAAGGACGATGTTTTCCACAACTGGCGTCAACGATCGTATGCATTCAATTGAAGCATACTCACACCCTTGTCGCATTCTCTCTGTATCGTGCGCCTCTTTTCTCTATTGATGGGTTTAATTCAGTTTTCTATTGATTAAGCGAGCGAGTTTCAATTGTCATTATTAACTCTCGCACGGAAAAATGCGTATCAACCTAAAGCGCTTCCATCCGTTCTTTCTCGGAAAACCGTCGACGTCGAGGGTGTGCGCGCCTTATCCCACATCTCTTTTTGCATTTCAATTGTTTTTATTGGCTTCTTCAATTGAATCGATTTTCCATTCGATTATTCGCACAGTGTGTGACCCCTCACTTCACAGCATCCTTCCTGCATTCTGAGCAGCATGCAGTCTACATCGTATAATTATCCGGCGTAAACAAGTGAAACAAGGCAACAAGCCTCTCGCGATAGAAAAAAAAGCGAAAGCTGATCAATGATTAATGGAAACGAAATGAAAATTATCGCAAAACATTGAATGGGCTTCGATTTTCCATGGTGCTCCTTATTTTTGTCTGTTTTTTATTTCGGAAAAAAGTGGAAAAACTATTGGCTGTTGCTTTCTTCTCTATTCGCCCCATATTTGGATGAGAGTAACGGCGCAACAGATCTAATATTAGGTCGCTATTTTGCCGATTAAATTAGATGCAAATAGACATTCCAAAAGGATTTCGAGCAAAAATGGAACACTTGTTGTCGTCACGTGTACACGCGCGACCCCACCAAATCATGTGACACGTGATGTGTTGGCGAAATGCGCGTTGTCCCTCGTCAATGGGCAAAAAACATACATATTTGATTATAAAATTGGGTTGAGTGTTTAGAGTCGATTGACTCGGCCACATATCTGATAGCGGATTTCCTCTCATAAGTAATGGTTTCGGCATGTAAAGAACACCGAAAGTCACTACTGAAGGAATTGAACTACGCATTTATATTTTAATGGAGAATTCACTCATTTGCGTCCTTCTTTGATTTATTGCTTCTCACTGGCGGAATGCATGAATGGGCATGTTACACACAAGCAAATAATGTGTATACGCAGCATTTTTTCTACGCGTGGTAGAATTTTTCGCTAGACATTTATCACCAAAAGTGATGCGATGGAATTCGAAATGGTCCAACAAACGAAAGACACAGCACAAATAATCTGAAATAATCGTATGACACGTTTCAAAATCGACCAAGATAAGATTGAACGTAGCGCCAGTTTGAACTAGCTAACGAATTAAATTCACTTATTGAAGAGTACAGCAATGAGAGGAAAGCATAACGGGCATTAATATAATCACATATCGAGGCGAATGAAGCCAACATTATTGGATTTATTATTATAAATAAAAATGTTCATCAAAATAAGAGCATCATATTCATTGTAGCAAATGTTATAAAGAGCTTTTTCAGGCGAATCCACTTCGAAGCGAAAAAAGTGAGTTTCACAGAAATGAAGACAGTATCAATATTGCATGAGGAAACATCACAATCGCTGCCGTTCTAGCATACATGCTTCCGTTCGCATCACCGTATCAAGGCAAAAGTGGCAATAATAGCAAACAATGATATGGCAGAAAGAGAGACGGGGAGAAAGAGATGAAAATTTTTAAGAGGCACACACAATTGAAATTGATAGGAAATAGCATGAACCGGCAAAACATATGTTTGTCATACGAGCTGTCCCATCTTATTAAGCAATCCCGGAACGTGTAGCATCGTGCCTTAATTTGGAAAAGTTTCGAATAGTCATGTGTAAACTGATTTCTATCATCACATTGTCTCGCTCTTTTTTTTGCCGCATCATTGTTCCAATGCTTGTTCTAATTAGTTCGTGAAGAATCCATACTTTTCCACTCTAATCCCATCAATTCATATTCTGCTATTCTTAAAACAACAAATTATTTTCGAAATGAAATTTGCAAAAGAAATGTTTTTTTGTCGTCGTCAGCTGTTTTAATGAGAGAGTGAACAAGATCTTGGATGATAATGTAAACGGATAAAGAGCATTGCAAAAATAAAAGCGATCTTCAAAATAACCTTACACTAAAAATAGAGGTAGTCATAAGACTTTCTATGACGCAAAATGCTCGAGTGTAGAACAATACTAGCAAAATGTTGAAAATCCACTTGAACTGAAAGCTCTGAAATGCAAATTGAAAAACTCAAACTGAAACCCCATACATTATAATATATATCCAATATCGAAAAAATAACAGATCAATAAACTGTGTCCGAATGGTGATTTCGGTGAGTGAGTCGCTTGTGTCAAAACGGTCGCAATAACCTTGACGTTCGTGTTACTCGGTCGATTTTTCGCTGAAATCAGCATTTAAGTGCGTAAAATACAGCACAAAGTGACACCACCTAAAAAGCGAATAAATTTGCCGATTTTTGCGGAGAAATACACAAATAAATAATTTATCGATCGATTGGATTTTGGAATCGGGAGAAATGAATGACAAAATCTGGGTAATAAATTAGCGATTGATAAAAAAAGCCTATTTTTATATAGCGAATCTGATTGTATAAATCGGAAATATAATCACTATCGTACCATTCGCGATCCTTCTGCGCATCACATTTTCTTATGATGTTAACTTATCTTATAAGCTAAACAACTTTTTACTTCGACTATGACTTGGAAATTAGTTTTTTGCCCAAGACGTGCGAGAGAGAGAGAAAGGGAAAAAATTGCAAAATGGAATAAATGGAATAATGATGATAAAAATAAACTTTTGCGCATGCTGCTCAATCGAAATAGGGTGCGGTGTTTTTTATAGGTGACTTTTTTGTTTCATCCAGGTATCACATCGTGTTTCAATGGAAGTTTTTTTTAGCGGATTTCATCCTATTTCGTCCGATTTCACGTATACTCTCAATTTCATTTAGAAAGGTTGGCCAGTCTGATGTGCCGCACAATCAATTCTCATTAGATTAAAAAGTTTTATTCGCATTATATTTCCGCGATTAAAATCTATCTAATTAATAAATCGTTAGCTTTGTGAATGGGAAAAGAAGCCACCTATTGAACCGATCGAACTCAATTATACAGTGAAAATTCGAATCATCATTTGACGAGACAACGATAGTATAAATTCAAGTTTTTGATGACACGAGCATTATATTCGCTGATTTTTATCGCCCATTCCAATCAAAATTTACGTCAGTTCATCGAAATAGATTGGAATGAAATAGCCGGGTGACGAATGCGTGTTTCATTCTATCTCGAATGAATTTTTCGAACTTTTATTACAACATTTTAATGTGTTGGGAGACAGAGCGCAAGAAAGAAAGAGAGAAATATATGGTCAATAGTGTTAATCTAACGGCATGCCAATTCATTAAAGTGATAAAACAGGAATCTTTGAGTCCAATATACTCACCACGTATTTATTTGAAGAAAACGAAAAAAAAAATATGAAGAAACATGTATTAACCCGAATCAGCCAGGCAAATTATTTCTCTCCAATTTTGAAAATATTTTGGGGATATAATCTTTATGTTGTAAGAAAAAAACTGCATTTTTAAATTTTCAATTGAGAACTTGGATCGTGAGATATTGCCTGTTGTTGGTGTTGTAATCAAAAACGCCGACTTGAAAAAAAACAATGAAAATGAAATTTTTTCCATAAATGCAATATATCATAGGTTTGGCCATTCCGAAAAATGCACGTATCTGTAAAATATGAGAAAATCTTATTTTTGTCGTTTTTGACAATCGAAAAAAATGTCACATTTTAAAAATCGGTGAACTTTGGGATGCTGGTATTTTCAAACCCTTGGAGTTATTCATTTGAGTAATACATCATTTGAAAGCGACATTCTTTGAGCGTCCAAAACACGCTTATACCTAACAATATCTAAGGTAGTTCGGTTTTTATCCTCTTAAAAATGCAGCAACCTCTGTGTGTTGCCATATGGCAACGCTAGGCTGATTGGAGTTAGAACAATGTTACAAGATTATGAATGAGCGTGCAAAATGAGCTTTATGGACTGTGTCCGTGTGTTTGGATGTAAAAGACAAATCAAAAGAGGAGCGACAGTAATAGAGCCATGCTATTGGCTGAGGTCTTTAAAGTTCATTCATTCGCGTTTCAAATAGTAATTGAATAAATCTCGCTATCAATTTAGGTTGATTTAAGCATGCGACTATGGACTTTATATTGTGCGTATGAATGAAATGGGCGATTTGAAGAAATCAAAAAAATTAGAACGCACATGCAAGAACGACGGTGTATTTAGTCTAAAGGAAAGAGGCAGCAGCATGCGTAAATTCGTAATATTTTTGCAAAAGCCCGTTGATTACAGTCAGAAATGGACGCAATTTCAATGTTTTCAATTTGGTGTTTAGGAAATTCAACGCTTGTGGCCATAAAAAAGCGTTAAAGTTGTTGACAAACAAAAAACAGTTGTGTGCACTGGCTTCTACTATCCATGAGCCACAAAGTAATAGCAACACCAGACAAATAGTGGGAAGCCAATTTAAAATTTCCGATGGTCCCGTTCAGTGTGACATCAAACAGCTGAGCTCTTGCTGTATTTTTCCTTTTGTGTATCTCCAAAATGTGTGCGACTTTAAATTTTGCCTCTTTCTCGTGACGCTTCTTCTTCTTCTTCTCGCCTTCTCCGTCTTTAATTTTAATAATAGCGTCGATAGGTTTCGCGCAATATGAGCCGATCTTCGAACGTTTATCATTGTAAATAAATGTGCATTATTTAAATGGCATGGTGAACTATAAATATATTCGCTGTGAATTTGAAATGTCGTTGATTTGAAATTCGATTGATTTTGATATCGAGCACATACTACTGTGTCCAAAAAGTAAGGTGACATTGCATTTATTTTAAAAATTCTTTATTTATTCTTCCAAATCAATTTCATCGCCTTCAAAGTAATCCCCTCCCGATACAATGCACTTATGCCAACGGATTTTCCAATCTTCGAAACAGTTAAAAAAGTCGACTTCAGGGATGGCCCTCAGCTCCGTCTTCGCTGCGGCTTCAATCTGCTCTATCGTCTCAAAACGGTGTCCCCGGAGCGGTCTTTTGAGCTTGTTGAACAGCCAGAAGTCGCACGGTGCCAAATCAGGTGAATACGGTGGTTGTGGAACGATATGAGTCGAGTTTTTGGCGAAATGTTCACGAAGAATGATCGCATTGTGAGACGATGCATTATCATGGTGCAAAAACCAAGAGTTGTCTTTCCACAATTCCGGCCTCTTTTGGCGGATAGCGTTACGCAAACGACGCATAACACTCAAATAATATTCCTTGTTGACTGTTTGACCCGGGGGAAGGAACTCATAATGCACAACACCCCGATAATCGAAGAAAACAGTCAACATGACCTTGATTTTTGAGCGACTTTGGCGCGGTTTTTTTGGTCTCGGCTCACCTTTGGCACGATATTCGCTCGATTGGTCGGTTGTTTCCGGGTCGTAAGCATAGATCCAAATCTCGTCTCCAGTGATCATGCATTTCGTCTTGTCAATGTAGTCAGAAAGCATTGTTTCACACACGTCAACTCGACACCTTTTTTCCAAAAAATTCAATGATTTCGATACCAGTCGAGATTTGACGCGTTTGAGGCCCAAAACTTCCTTCAAAATGGTATTGACTGAGCCTTTCGATATGCCAATATCATCAGCAAGGTCTCTAATCGTTAATCGACGGTTTTCCAACACCAAATCTTTAATTTTTTGGACGTGAGCTTCGTCGGTTGAGGTTGATGGTCGCCCAGCACGCTCTTCGTCTTCGACACATTCACGGCCTGCTTGGAACTCACTATACCACTTGTAAACATTTTTTTTCGACATAGCCTCATCACCAAAGGCTTTCTGCACCATCCTCAACGAATCCGCAGCAGAAAATTGATTCCGCAAACAAAATTTAATGCAAATTCTTTGATCAACAAATTTCGACATCGCAAAAAACGAGAAATTCACTTTTAGCAGTCCACAAAACGAAGCGTATCTCAAACACTAATGAATATTTTGACGTGTAATTTGGCAGGGATGTCAAAGACAGTCCAACCACCCTAAAAATAAAAGGATTTTTTCAAATTCCCCAGCGCGCTAAATTTTAAATGCAATGTCACCTTACTTTTTGGACACAGTAGTATATTGGATGTATATGTGCACGATTCTGCTTTAATTGGGCGAAGCTGCTTTCCATTTGAGCGACATATTCCACAGTGTGCTTTAATCATCACCCACGGCATTTAAATGTTTTATTTTACGATGCGATGCAAAGTTTCGGTGCTGCTTCGAATTGGCTGGACGGCGCCACATTTTCATGCAAATTTCTGCTGAGACTTCGTGGTTTATTTTTAGCCATTTGGTGCTTATCATTGGCTGGCTATCAATCCCGTTTTCAGCATTTATGACTTACGAGACACATCGCGCACGGATACTTCACATTCAACAAAGCCGTTTTCATTGAATGGTGAGCATTTGGTTGAAATTTCAGCTCATGAATGATACACACAGAATGCTTGCATGTCATCGGACGAAATCACTTTCATATTCGAAAGCATTTTGATCCACGTTGCATGTGACCAATTGGACAGATGTGGTGTCCCGCAGTTCCCGTTATGTCTATATAATTCATTTGTGCTGGAATCTTCTCTCGTTTCCGACGAAGTAACGGTTCGCACCGAATCGAAATGTATGTTGCCGGGCAAAACCGTGACAGTAAAAAGAATAGTCGCGAGCACAGCAGTAATAAAGAAGCAAAATAGAAATCCATTCATCGAATCGAAAGTAAGTGTTGGATTTGAATGGTAAATGAGCACATGATGAAAAAAGTTCAGTGATCTCACTATCATCCTGACGTAACATCGCAAAAAATTGCAACTAATTGTATGTTCAAGCCATTGGCTCAGTAGGCAATCAAAATTCAAATCAATATCGTACATTGACTGACATTAGCAGTGCAGCAGTTAATACATTGAATGCATTCCGACAACCGATTCAGGAAATCAATGCGGAAAAAAAATATTCCGTTTGGGTTTGAAACACTAAATGATGTATAGGTTGATGATGGAAAATTTTCTTGAGAGTTATATGACATGCCATGTGACTAGCTGCATAATGCAATCAAATCGAATTAACACCATGTATTAAAATGCAAATAATAATTAGTCGGCCGAGTGGTACACTGTTCGCAGCTTGCTCTGTTCAGAGGTGATTAGAGACGTGCGTGCGGGGCTTTTCCACTTCATGCAACTGATGGAAGTTTGTGTGTGTTTTTTTCGGGCAAGGCTTAGCCAACAAATCGCTTTCAATTGATTGATATGGCTTATAATTATTGTTGTTAGTATATTATATGGTTGTGCGGGCACATCCAAATCATGACTTTGGAATCTTTTTCTTACTCTCGGTTTTTATATTTTGTCGGAAATTTCCACTTACGCTTACACATTTTCTGAACACACAACCAAACAAACAAACAAGCAATTACATTCGATTGCGTCTAAATCGCTCGAAAAAATACTTGGATATATATCCATTGCTGACAGTACAGAGAAATGAAGAGAAAAAAAACGGGAGCAATACGTAATGATTTAGAACTAAACGAGAAAAGAGAAAGAGAGAGAGAGAGAGAGAGAAAACCTACGTGACAATTGATACATACATCATGGGTATGGTATTGACATGACAAGTCTTTTGCATGATTCACTTATACAAAGGCGACGTAAATGTACAGCGGTAATTATATATGATTCGATCGTTTTTTCCATTTTAGTTGCATTTATTGATTTTTTTTCCCTGCTACTCAGCTACATCGTTCGACCGATCGCATTGTCGTTGACGTCGAAAGTGTTGTTGTTGGTGGTGGCGATGGTTTTTTTTCTTACTTCGCTCAACCAGTATTCAATTTGAGTTTGCATTTTTGCATGCAATCAATGAATTGTTTCAAGTCAATGCAAGCGAGACCGAAACGAGAGCCAAATGTCTAAGAACCGAGTTTTCGTTGCTATGTGCATGCTAGACTGATTGGCATCATTAAATCGATTGAATGCAATAAATTGAATGCATGAGCGCAATCCTACAAATGATGACAACGTTTGCGATGCAGCGTGTGTATACTCAATATTGTCATCGATACAGTTTTCGCAGAAAATTAGCTAGACGAAAACGGTTTTTAGCAATAATAATCATCATCAGAGAGCAACGATATGAAGCAACGAATTCGGAAATATGAGCTAAAAAACAACGTCCATTCAGTTCAATGTTTTTGACTTTGAATCGAATTGAAATCAATTGAATTAACGAAAAGGAATCTCCATTTCTTATGCAACTCTTTTCCATTTCAACTTTTTTTTTTATTATATAGATCATTCGATGCAGTGGTGGTCTCTTCACCCTCCCTCTCTCCGCGTGTGTGTTTGCAGTTTATTGAAGTTGAATTTAATGTAAATCAACGATGAATCGCATCAATCGTACCAATCTCGCAAAATCAAACGAAATGCACACAGAAAATAGAGCAAAAGAAAATGACAATCAATTAAATGCAAATAGAATCGATATGCTAAGAATGTAATGGGTAATTGGTAACGATCAATAATTCCGACAATTGCATTGCGATTATTCCCAGTACTCGAAAGTCTGAAAAATATTTCCAGCGAAAAACGTCGTCGCTAGGTAAGGGGTAAAGGATCATCTAAAGAGCCACGTTTATTTCCACATAGGCGTAGGTTTGAGCCGTTGTAACGTAGGATTTTACATTTTCATCCGAAATCGGATATACAGGGTTTTCGCTGAATTTATCGTTATGCTAAAAATTCACTTCAGTCAGATCCATCATATCCATATCCATATCCATATCCTTAGTAATAAGTAATAAGTAATAAGTGTACTCAAGATGGTGGTTCATCTGCTTTAATTTCAGGGATATTTTTGGAGGAAATTGTTCAGCACCATTTCCATATCGACTATTACACAGAAAAAATCTTATAATTTGTAATGGTGAAACATTCTACATGGTAGGTGATGGAAGAGTGTGAATACTGGATCAGACATTTTCACTTGAGAAGTTGAAAAACAAGCGAAAGCTCATTAAGAAAATTGACGAGTGCACTAAAATAGACTTCCAGAACTCGAATAAAAAAACCACTTCACAATCTTGTGCAGTTGGTCATATTTTCCATCGAAACGTTGTGTTGCGGTGTGCGTTTGCTCTCACCCACACCGTAAGATGAACGCATCTTGCTGTCGGTAGTGCGAACATACGGATCAAATGGCAATCGGTAAAAAATTGATTTAATCGTATGTGGTAATAATGTTATGTTATCCATGCCGCTTCTTTTTGGGGGAGCAATAAAAATGTGGTGTGTGGCGATGTATTGCGGATAGATCAAGAAAAATGAGAGGAGCATTGCTCATCGCGCACATGTATCGGATATGGTGCGGATAGCGAATGCGGCGAAAAGACGAAGGCAAAAAAAGGAATTTCAATCATCATTTATGGTGTTCGTTTTTTTTTCTCTTTCTCTTTTTCGCTTGCTTCTCTCGCTCATCACAATTGTGTGTGGTGCTCGTGTGTTTATTTAGATATAGGCAAACAAGCGCGTGCGGGCGAACGCTTGCATGCGAGATGGAATTGAATTTCGTGTGTATGTTGTGTATATAGCGGCTGCTCACTTTTTTTGCACATACATTTCCATCGAATGCTTCGGTTTAATTTTATAGTACGGTTATTGGGAATTGTTCTCAACCAAGAAAAATCGTCGATTTCGTCGTCGCCGTCGTTTACATATGTATCTTCGAATAACAATATACATATTTGATAGAGAGAACAGAGGTTTTTTTCTGGCATGACCCATGTCTCTCTCTCTCTCTATAGCTCTGCTCTGCTCAGCACCACCGTGGCCGTCATCACACCACCAATACAATTGATACACCGAGAGAGCAGCTCTCATGCTTCATACTGTTGCGCGCTGTGTACAGCAGCCGCTGACGCGCTTTTCTCTATAAAAAGAGATGCTGAAACTTTTTGTTGCCATTATCAAATTGTATCCATACTCACACAAATCGGTCATTTTTCTCACATCCAGTCGATACACAGAGAATATATAGACAGTCAGTCTCAATCGCGTTTAATTTTTGCTCTAAGTGTTTCGAATCAAATCAAAAATCAATTCTTTTTCGTTTTACTTTTTTTTATTTGAACGAACAAATTTCTGATCAGAAATTTTCAGTGGTGGAAAAATTCGGATTTTTCTATCAATCAGTTGTTTCTTTTTTCTTATTTCGAGTGAGAAGAATAGTTTTGTGTTAAACGACAGTTACACAACGAATTTTAAACTCTGACACACACATATATACCCAAAACCAAAAGCGTCCTTAAGTGCACTTGAAAGAATAACGAGAAATAAATAAATTTTCTATTATCGTATCAAATTGTGTCCACGAAGCGAAAAATCAGGTAAATTCCAAATTTTTATTCTTTCATTTTTTTGCCGTTGTTGTTGTTATGACATACAATCAGTTTTAAGTATACATACAAAAGAAATGTTTTTTTTTCTGTTCATTCAACAATTTCTGATGCAATTGTCTATGTTCAACTTCGTAATGCAATTTTCGTACACTTTCAAGGTGTCGTTCGTGTCGCATGGTTAATTTATTTATAAATACATTACCATTTTTTTCTTTTTCTCTCTGTTCAAACTTCGTTGTGTCGTTTCAAATTTGTTATGGCGACAGATAAAAAAGCCGACACCAATTTAGAAATGAATTTCGATGAAGAGAAAAAAATTCGTTCACACCGTCCGTCGTGTGTATGATTCAGCGGAATTAATTCATCGGCATTTTAACGAATAGGTTAAGTGTCTGATGCAATTCTGCTATGATCAAGCATTATGCTGTGTTGCGAACAATTTGTAACTGTCTCGTAAAGGAAATGATGTCGCCATCGGGTGATTCGAAATTTTACTTGCTTATCAATTCAATAGAATTCTGAATACAATCTGGTTGTGAATGTAGAAAATTTTGCAGACATTGCGTTCTATATGTCAACTATTTTCGGCGAACTTTAACGATGATAATCAAAAGTGCGATTCATAAATGTGACGCTAATTTATACAATTTTTTCCATTTTTTCCGTATTGCAAATTTAAAAAAAGATGAAAGTCACAGACACAAAACGATGACGTTCTACACGCGCAAATTCAAAAAAAAGTGACTGTCAATCAACAATTTGGCAGGCAAATGGAGGAAAAAAAGCGAATATTCGCTCTGCTTGCTTTCTGTCAATTTTCACAGCCATTCTGCTGTGAATGAAATATATATATTGCATCCAGTGGCACATTTCAACCGATTGACGTAATGTAAAATTGCTTCGAATGTGAGTACACACAGAGAGCAAGTTCGTTGCGTTTGATTGTGTCCCAAAAAAAGGAATTGAGCGAATATGAAAGATTTACAATTGTTAACGTCCAAATTGAATGTGATTGATACAGTTTTGAATCAGTTATCTCCGCTCTTTCGCGATAAGACGTCCTCAATTTTCAATCATAATCAAGAAAAAAAATTTACGGTACAGGAAAAAGAGGAGAGAGAGACTGAGACAGAGAAAAGGCACAGTCGCCAAAACCAATTTTTTTTCTTATTCTTAGCCGACATTAGAAATAACCAGTTCATGGTTTTTACATGAGTTGACAATTTCTTGATCGGAAGTGAGAGAGGAAGAGAGAAACATAAAGACGGCGTGGGGGGGCCAATGAAACGGCGGCAAACTGATAAGATTGTCTGCTTTTTTTTCGCTGGAATTTTCTTTTGAATGCCCTTTGAGTCGCGTCACGCCTCGATCAAATTTCAACAGCATGAGACATGTTTCATCAACTTTCGATTCGACTATATGCGATTCAACCGAAAATGGTGTGCTACTGTGTTGCTCATGGCCATACACGCGACTTTGATCGCGCCAACAAAAATGTGACTGAATGACTTATGTCAAAGGAATGAAAGGGATTTCCGTTCGAATCGACTTTCTGATCAGGACACTCGAAGATTCTGTAGTGTGCATGCATGCAACGATGCAATATAATTACAAATATATCGTGTCGTTTGCATGGAAATCGTGCACAACAGGCACACCAATAATTATTACCGGTCAATATGACTGCGGGGCAAATGTTTCATTCATGCTCACGCAAATGAATGTGATGACGTAGATGCATACAAAATGTGTGGGGCTTTCAAAGAGGTCGAACACATTTCGAAGAATTAATAATTAAGTCGGGTTGTGCAACACTTTCTCGGTGAGAAATTCTCACATTCGGATAGAAAATTCGTCATCACTGCGTCATCAGTTGATAATCAGAAAAACGAGCCATGGTTCTTCGGAAGAAGAAAAGAGGCAGAAAAAACGACGACAGCCGGTTTTCAAAGCGAAAACGCCAAATTATATATATACACACACAGTGTGGTTGACAGCCTCAGATTGCATATTTAACAAGTGATTATGGTAACAATTTGAATGAAAGTGAACATTAAAAATGATTTATTGCCCCTTATCGTCGAGCATCACTATAATTGGCGAGCCGGCGGTGGCCGATGTACACGAGAATGATCAAGCATATACAACATTGTTTCAACATCGTCACGCCATGCCGCCAATTTGTCAGGCTGACTGAACAATTTGATAATAGTCGTCGTTTGAAATGTTCTACCTTCAAAAAGTCTCGTCTTATTAATACAGAAACGCTAAATTATTCAACCTCTAACGAGATCGTATCTCTCTCTTTCGCTACTCCCTCATTCAGTTTTTTTTTCCTCTTCATTTTGTTTTATCTCGTACATTTCTGTCATATGTTCGCCATGTGTAGGTACGATGATGCTGTTGCATCGGTTGCAACATAATCCCAATTGGCCGCTTAAATGGTTCACAAAAGATGACAGAAAAAGGCACCAAATCAATTACGTCTTAAACAACGTAATGTAATGCTAAACGGGGTAAAAAAAACGGAGGCTTGCGAATAAATTGAGCAATTTGTCGGTATATTGTGTGCGCGATCGAAAGCGAAAGAAAAGAAAAAACGACCGATGGAACAATCTGAAAATCACACGATGAATTCAAGTAGTCAATAAGTGGCCAGTGTGGTTTCTATCAGTCATGTGAATATAGCTGCTACTGTGCCAATATGACAAAACGTGGCTGAAGTCGGTGAACGTGTGTATTACATGACTCGTTTCGATTCATAATTACAGTTTCTTTCACTTCGGCCCATTAGTTTTCTCCTTTAATTCAAGTGTCTTGGCCCATAAATTTTCATTTCGTTGAATGAAACTCCGCGCTCAGTTCGTCTAAATGTCGAATCAGATGTATATCTAGAAATGCACAGGCACACACATGCTATTTGTATGTGACACAAAGCGAATGAGATATGATTGATGACACTAAATACTTAAAGGCAACAGAAACGGCAACTACCGTCACAGCGATAAAATGAGAGCGCAACTGTTTCGGAAGTGGCTTAGCAACAGACAGACATTTTACAACAGACCGCACAGTCACATCGACTGAGACACAGAGCGAGAGATACAGAGAGACAGAGTGACACACAGTGAAGATTTAGTATTTCGATTCAAACGCTACTTGCTTGTTGCTGATTGAATGTGTGCCGTACCTGTTCATAAGTCGTTGGCTCAACTAAGTACAAATCAAAATGAACGAACGAACGAATGTGTATGTGTGTGTCTGTCTGTCTCTCTCTCTCTCTGTATAGCAATTGTATATTGCATCGCCAGATGCCCATTAATCTATGAATTAAATGTGAGCTTTGTTCTTGGATTAATGTGAATCGTTGTCAAGTTGTTCAGTCTTGTTGGGCCTGAGTGTGAATTACGTCAAAATGCATTTTCAATGTCATTCAATATACTTTTCTCTCTCTCTCTCTCTCTCTCTCTCTCTCTCTCTCTCTCTCTCTCTGACGCACTCTTCCACTGACAGACTACACTTTTCTATTCCATCGATATTAACGCGTTGCTATACTTGGCGTTCCATCGTTAACACGATTATTATCATTCAATGAGAATGATTTGACTCTTTTTTCATTACACGACGAATGAGAATTACGTTAATCACATATGAACAAATCAATTGGATAAATGTAGAAAATGAAAAAGAGAGAGAATGAAAAAAGAGCTGTGTGGTGTACGTGAGATTTATCACGTGACCAATATATTCTATTTTGATGTACATTTTCATCGTATTTCATTTTAAATGTTCAACCCGTATAATCTCAACTCTGCAACTGGTTATCGTGTAGGCGATTTATATTTGTCAATAATTTTCAGTATATGCATACAGCTGCGAGGGGAAGAGAGAGAGAGAGAGAGAGAGAGAGAGAGAGAGAGGGAGAGAGAAAGAGAGAGAGAGAGAGAGTGAGAGAAAGAGAGAGAAAGAGAAAGAGAAAGAGAAACAGACGAAGACGAGCCAGAAGCCGTGCACATAAATTTTGGCATATGTCATAATACACCGATTTAGAAAATCATCAACACGTTCAATCTAATTTTCCGATCAAACAAGTTTTTCGTTTCATTCATTAGACTTTGTGTCATGTATCTTAAACTTTGGTCGTTTGGTTTTATGATGTGACCGCAAAAAAACCTGACATCAACCGAAAATTAAATAGAGAAAGAAGCAGCAGCTTTCGAAATGACTAAATAGACGAGAAAGAAGAAAGAAAAAGCCGAAATCATATCATTTTAGAATTTATGACGATAATATCTCCTTTGAACTTGCTCTACAACGAATTTTTATGAATGAAAACTTGGAATAAACATGTTTCAAACATGAATTGGTATGCAAATTAATAGCAGCCGCCCAATCCTCAATTAATAACCATCACCGTCATCTTCTGAGAAATTTGTCGTTTTTGGTGTGAGTCATTCAGTCCGATTTCGTTGTCTTTCTCAGAAAATCCAACACAAAAGGCCATTTATCGAATGTCAAGAAATTTAGATCGAACATATTCGTCTTTTCGAATTTTTGTTCGTTTTTTTCTATTCGGTTGTGTGTTAACATGGCAAATTCTGCGGAAAAACTTTTTAGAAATAGCCAGTGTGAACAACAAACATCCATTAGATCGAATGAAATGCGGAAATAAATTGGAAAGGACACATTCCAAACAACACGCATAATGCGAAAATGTACACAAAACGAGCGAGCGAGCAAGAGAGAGAGAGAGAATGAAAGAAAAAACTTGTTGCTCATAAATCTGTATGGGGCCAATCTTGTGTGCGGCGGCCAAAAAGTCTACCAAGACTGAAAGAGCTCCTTTGTCATGAGTTTGAATAGTTCACAATTTTTATCCATATCGTTTTTTTTTCTCGGATGATGAAATATTTATAGCCGATTGGCCCGCATTACTCTCTTTCTTACTGTTTCCCCGAGAAAAAAAAAACAGACAAAAATCGAAGTGTGTGTGTTGTCACGCGCGCAGCATAAAAATGCAAACAAACTCGTACGATAACTACCTTATGTCAATGCAAGAGTTTTCATTGGCCCGTCACCGTATCGTACCATTTTCTATCGATTCAATTGAAAGCGAAAGGGAGAAATGGTCGTGTGTGCTACGTGGAAACCGAAACAATGCTCTTTTCGGTGCATTATGGAATATTAATGCCTACGTCAACGGCATCACAAGCACACACATGCGGCAACGCATTCATACACATGCACACAGCAGCCTCAACGTTAGTCGAATATGCGATCAAATCAATATGCAAACACAAAATTTTTTTTATTGTTAACAATGCCATAAATTGGAGGCAGAAAAACCGAAACAACAACAGGAAAGAAAATACGCACAGCATTTGCATCGAATCGATATCGAATGTAATAACTTATTAATCGAATTTGTGCGATTCGCCTGATAGCCTGATAAATATTGTTTACATATTTCGTTAATTAAAAAAATTCATATGTGTCATGGGCCAAACATTGGTCGCTGTTGTTGTCATCATTTTCATTTGCGTTTGCTTTTCGCCGCTAGGCGATCGGTTTCACCGTTCGTTTCTTGTGTAAATATCCGAAGCTCAACAGCCCCATCATAATTTGTACGCCATGGTTTTTCTTTGTTGGAATCACTTGGCTGCCGCAACGATATAAAAACGAAGCAGAGAATTCAAATTATCGTCAGTTTTCACATTGCACTTTGTAAATGTTGATAAAACAGCAGCAGAAGAAAAGAAGGAGCCGTCGAGCACAGTCAAATACGAATTGGATTTAATATATATCTCGGTGCAATCAGTAATTAAATTTGAGTTGCCACATAAAATACGCGCTAAAATCAGATTTTCAATTAAGGATATTGACGAGGAAGAATAAAAAGCCATCATCATAACAACAACACGCTTCGGCATTATTGCGAACTGAGTGGAATTCAATTAAAGAGAAGAGAGAAAAAGAAAACGGTAAATAATCTCATGGAATTTGAAATTTCTCATCCTTTTTGGAGCGAGCCTTTCAATATTAGTTAGTTTTGTTTTATCTCGCAATTTACGGTGTTGATTTGCTAATTGGAGAGACACGATTTTAATATGCGCAGATTACTTTTTTCGTGCGGTGGGTCCAATTTTTTACTCTCTCACACATTCAATTCGATCGTTTGTGCTGATAGTTTGGGGTTTGGATTTCAATCTCTTGCCAGCGGAATGTTTTGGTTTGAAATTGATGGAATATTTTAATTCTAACTATAGAACAGCGATTAGAGATTTTGATTTGGTTGGCATGAACATTTGTTAATTTGCCAATGAATGAAATTTTTCGTCTTTTTTCGGTTCATGATTTATCAGAATGATCGGGAACAAAAAAAAAATCTCGTAGAAAAGAAATCGTTATCGAAGCCTATAGGTTAGAGGTGATGCGAGAAAAAAGTTACGATTTTTCTACGATGACTACATTCGAATGATAACATTGAATATTCACAATGCTGAAATTGCTCTTCGACAAGAGCTTCGGTCATAAATCACTGCCAATATACACATCGCGTTATCGTTCGTCATTCGGACCATTTTGCTCTACCGACAATGTTTTACGATTTTTCAAATATGTCGAACAAATTCATTTCATAATTTGAAGTCGATTGCCTCCTCTGCGGTTGGCACTTGCGTTGAAACCAATTTTTATTGAACAAAACCGAAGTTGCAAATCACAAAATCATTATCAAGTCGAATAATTAAAACGAATGAACGAAACTTCTACATTTGTTTCTCTCTCTCTTTCCAAGTGGAATACGTATTGAAAAAATTCATTTTATCCCTTTTCTCCTTCAAGCCAGAATCAAAAGGCGCATACAGGAATGAGAAAGAAAATCCCAACGAGAGAAAAAATGCGAAAAAATTTATGATCGCTCATAATCACTAACGATTTTTGTGGCAGTATTTGTGTATAGTCGTTTTTTTCACTGTCCCATCTTCCTTTCGTCAATTCTTGTGAGTCGAGCGTTTTTTTCTTTTCGTCGGTTGCCCATGCTTAAATGGTTTTGCTCGAACAAACTGGGTATGTGTGCGTGTGTGCTCCTCTAGGCTACGGGTCTCTGTGTGTGTGGCTATGTGTATGTGTGTTTCATTCATGTTGTAACTTCTGTGCTGTGCTGCACACGATAAGCACCTAGTCACATATAACAATCAAGCATATACACACAGTAGTAAAATACAATTTCGTAAAGAAGAACTTAACAAAAACGAAGAAGAAAGAAGCAACAACAAAACAAAAAGTATAAGTAACACACCGAAGTGAGCACACATAACGCTTTGAGTCACACACTGTGTGTCGGTTTTAAGAGTACATGAATAAATTTATTGTCGTTCATTCGGTCAGTTAAATAAGCGACAGCATTGGAAACAGTTGAGTTTGATCGTTCGGTGCCGATAGACGCATTTTTTCAAAACAAAATTACTACTCACAGCGAAAGTTATATTTAAAAAAAGAAAATCGCCTTAAACCAAGTTTCAAAACCAACAGTTAGAGATCATTCGAGAGAGAAAAAACGCAATTTTTTTTTATTTTGCAAAGATAAATCAACAAATCAACCAACTAAATAATTTTTTTGCGACACAAAAATCTTAGTGAAAAAAAGTGCTAGAAAATTTTCAACGAAGCAAAAAAAAAATAAGAGAGAAAGAAATTTCTTCATCGACAAATCAAGAACACTACCAGATTTTTAGGAAAAATCAGATTTAACGCAATTTTTCGTTCACTTCAATATCTCAGAGGGCCGCGAATCGTCCACTGAATAAATAATAATCCTTACTTATGTTTTGCATGAAAGTGAACAGATTTTTCACAATAATTTCGATTGCGATAGATGAAATACAGAACGTTAATAATTCGATCACATAGCATCAGTTGAACTGAAGAAAAGAAGAAACAGCGAAATCAATAAAATAAATTTTGGTGGGAAATTCGAAGAAAAAGGGATCTGAAATCCAACATTTCCGGAAATTCCGCAACACACACTCAGAGACAGAGAGTAAAAAAAGAGCGCGCAGGAAATTTGAAAGAAGACGAAGAGAGAAAAAAAGATCAGCCTAGAGAAAGCATTGAAATCCAGATCGAAAGAGAGAGAGAGAAAGAGAGAGAGAGAGAGAAAGAGAGAGAGAGAGAGAGAAGAATCAAATCAGTATTAAAATACATTCAGACGCACGCGGTATAATCTAATCGAAGTCGAGTCTACAAACACACAGTTTTTTTTCTCTCGGTTCATTTGTGCTACGAGGAAAAGTTACACAGAGAAACTATGGTGAGTCTGATATTTCATTGAAAAAAGCCGACACGTATTCGGTTATCTTTCTGATGCAATAATTTCGAGCATGTGTTCACGTAGTACGGAGAGCCGTATATACCGTATCCTATGCACGACAATTTAAAGAGAGTAGAAGAAAAAAAAAGAGATCGATTTCTATCCTTCTCGGCTGCACATATCGAGCACTGTCTTAGTATTTTTTTTCCCTTTTCGTTTCCCATATTTTCGTTTGTTCGTATCGTGTGTGTTCTCTTGCAATAGCGGGTAGAGAGCCAGTCAGTCAGACACATGCCATGTGTATTCACGTACCAAGAAAGCATGTTGAATGCATTCGAGATACACAGCACGAACTCACATAGCGTAGACATAAGAAAAGATAGAGACGAAAAAAATGACGACGACGAACAATTCGGATATGTAGACCGTAAATGCACACACAGTTCGGTGTGTGAGCAAGAGACGTGCGTGTGAAGTTGCACTTCAATGAATTTGATGTTAAATGTTCTGTTTAAGATCCGTTATAATTTGTCACATGCGAATAAATCCACGTCCATTTGACATTAATTGAAATTTTTTTTCGTCGCTTTGCCGCTAAGCACATGATTTCTTTTTTTTGGCAGCGGCGATTCGGTTTTTTTTTTCGAGCATTTTGCTCTTTTGTGACTTTGCATATACGAAAAGCGGGGCATTGCGATTGAGATGCATTTTGCTCGGGCAAACGAGACAAAGTGAGAACGATAAAGAGAGCGAGAGATTCAAAGCAATTTCACATCCAAATTTTATGGCGTGTGTAGCATTTGATGATGAGGCACAATATAAACGTCATGCGCCAAATGTGTTCACTTGAGCGTTCGGCATCAAAGTGGTTTTTCCTATCGTTTCTCATTGATATTTAATTTTAAAATGTACACAATTGTTTTTTCTCAGCAGTTTTTGTTTTCCTTTGAATTTTTCAATTAAATAAAATTTCGTTCACCGTTTGCACGCACGCGTTTGTGTGGTGCGACTGGCTGAATGTGGGGAGTATTTTTCGTTGTTGTTGTTGCTGTTATTCGTTTTATGAATGAGAGTCAATGAACTGCATTCTGCTTCGTCCGTTATGTCGTGCAATATTTCGTGAATGCGCGGACTACTTGATTGAATAATTGACATCGTTCGATCGGAATTTGTGCGCATTTCTGAGTGAAACGAGCCGTCAATAGCACTTAATGGCATTCCAATGAGAACAATCGACTGACTATCGATGATATACTCTATATTGCATATTGTCATTCATTTAATTTCAAGCGATCGTTCAATTTGCAATTGTTGCAACGCACGCAACATCATAGGAAAGGCAGTGCATGCGGCAGCAGATGCGACTGCATTTATCGACGGCTGTCTGTCTGAGCTGTAAGAATGTGTCTTTCAAAAGAGAGAGAGAGAGAGAGAGAGAGAGAGAGAGAGAGAGAGAGACATAGAGACATAGATGCAGTCAGTCAATTGAATGAAAAAAATAACGGCCGATTACGGAATGCAAATGTGAAAATTATGAAATTCATCTGTATATATTGATTTGATTCGCAATCATCAATATATCGAAGGGAATTGGCTTTATCGAAGACGAGCCCCTCAAAATGAATCAACCACATCGGTATCAATTCAATTATATCTACTTAAAAAGCCACTTGATTGAGTCGTTTAGAATTTAAATGGAGAAAAAAACGTTGCTTTTCTCCCTTCTACTTCTTCTTTTTTATCGCACGATCGCACAACGATAATTCAAGTGAATTGATTTGCGGCGAGCCAAAAGAGAGAGCAAGACAGGGATAGAGAAACCACCGCGGCCGCACAGATCGCGTGAGATCTTATTTGATTTATTCATGTTAAATGCGAGTGCAAATGATTGAATTGAGATGTAATGGCGCAAAGAACTCTCTACCAACCGCTCGTTGTCGCTTGTGTTAATCGACAAGCAACCGACTTTGATCAATGATCAAAAGCCAATAAATTAATTCCTCGTTCCTCCATTTATGTCAATTGATTGCGAGTTAAGTCATTTTGCGTCGTACGAAATAATGATAGGACGAGGGAGGGAGAGAGAGAAAAAAGTGCACAGAAACGAGCCTTTAATTAAATCACAATCGATAGATTTTCGATTGACGCTCATTTGTTTGAGCAATTTCTTGGCAGTTAGTTAAGTTAGTCGTAACAGTTTTTTTTTTCTCTCCTTCTTTGTCCAATTTTTTTCTTTCGATTTTACACGAATTTTTTCTTTCTTTACTAACCGTACGTGATTTGTCTGTTTCTTTTACAGAAAATGAATTCAATTATCTACTTGAGCTTATTTGCCCTGGCATGCAGCGTGTACGGTCGTGCAATTGACGAACCGGATAACACAATTTCTAGCGATACGGCTTTTGTCGAAATCAACGAATGGGTTAAAGTGAAACCCATTAAAATTCGTCCACACGTTGGCAATACCGTTGAATTGGAGTGCGACGTGATTGGATCACCACCGCCAAGTATACATTGGGTGCGCGGCGACAAAACTGTCGATAATGTAAGTTATTTTCCGGCACATTTCCTTTTCATTCGGTTTTTTTTTTGCTGTTCTGGTCATGTCGACACTTCCTCTCATTTGGCACTATTTCTCTAATTCACATTTTATTTTCTTCTCTTTTGAAAACAGTTGGACTTTGAATCGAATGCCATTACCGAAAGTAATCCAACATCACGTGCACGTGCCATTTCGCGTTTGATCATCGATAGATCGGTAATCACTGAGCGGACATTCACTTGTGTTGGACGCTCTGGCAGCAAATCAGCCGTGGAATCGACCACCATCTTTCCCAACGAGAATAACAATCAAAGCGATTTATTGTCATTGAATGCCGGCATCACCAGTGCTGCATCGAATGGGCCGAAGAAGGTGCGCGTTCTGTCGTTCTATTCGACGATATTTGCATCGATTGGCAAATCCATTGTGCTTCCATGTACGTATAAATCATTGGCTTTTGAAGCTAGAATGATTGAGCATTCAATTTTCAATCAAAACTAATTCTTTGAATTCTTTTGAACATTTTCTCTGAATAGGCAAGGCAGCTGGACGGCCTCATCCAGAGATTTTCTGGCTCGACGCTGAGCAAAATATGATTGGAGCACAAAATTCACGGCAAAAAGTCTTACCAAACGGTGATTTGTTGATTTCACCATTGAGATGGTCGGACATGGGTACCTACACATGCATAGCACGAAATCCCATCTCGAAGGACACAGCAGAAACATTCGTTTATCCATCGGTGAGTTTTGATGATCATTTCGAATGAAGAAAAAAGATTTTTAAGAACGAAATTCTATTTTAAAATCCATTTTGGATTTTTCTCTCTCAAAATTCCATTTGTCCAAAATCCAAACATGAATTTAAATTGAAGAAAAAAAACTAATTTCAATTTTTTCATTCCATTTACAGAGCGATTAAATCAAGCATTCTACATCGGCAGTCGTTCATCAATGGATCGAATAAAAGTTGAAATGAAATCGAAAACGAGCCCCAAAAAACTATAAAAAAAACCAACAGCACAGAAAGAAAAAAAATCCTTATGCCAATTATAGTTCTTATGTACTTACTACACTATTCTATTAATATTTCAATATTTATTTATGATTTAAGATTTATTCTACAATATCCATGAAATACTTCGTTCACAAACAAAGTGCAAATTAAATTAGTAAAAAGAAGAACAGGTGACGTGCGCCCTTCGCCTTTCATCCCATTTTCATGTGTGAAATCTCACAAATGATTGATAAAAACATTCAAAAGTCACACTGGGAGGAAGTAAGTGGGCGTTCACCGAAACACGCATTCAATTTGAGTTGAGTACTGCAAATTTGTTGAATTTTGTTGCGAAACAAATGCGATGTGGCGCTCAGGTGATGTCCTGGATGCAGTACGATACGTAAAAAACTTACATTGTGTCATATAATTCTTAAGCCATCAAACCATAAAATGAACAACAACATGAAAAGAAAAAGAAACACAACTACCATTACCATTTCAAATGATTCCTATTAATTTATAGATCTTATGTATTGTCTTATTTGTCTATATTTTTTGCATTCTATCCGCATCAACGCGATAGATACAAAACCTATGTTTCGAACTAACCATATGAACAAGAAATAAACCAAACATTAATCACAAGAATAGAAGAGAAGAATTCACAACGAATTTCAATGAAACCAATAGCATCATAAATAATAGCAAAGTGCTTCACTAGTATTACTATTTTAAAGACAGAATGAAAAAACACCCTTTTTTATTAATATTTTACTTATTTTTTTTTGTCTATGTAAATATGTTTTAAGTTTCATTAATGTATAATTGTATCACTGAATGATGGAATACAAATCTGATGGAAAGCGAAAAAAAAGGAAAAATTTTAATGAGAATTATTGCCATGACATTGATTACCTGCAACAGAAACAAAAAAAAATAACGAGAAGATGAAATCAAAACTTCGTGAACAAAAATAAATGGTCAATTTTCAAATAAAAAAAACAGTTTGTATTTTACCTTTACTGGAAGACTACTTACGCTGACTTATCTGACTTGCTCGAGATGGCATCCCACTTTTGCACTATTTTATGGAGAAAAAACTTCGTCTTTTTTGTCGGGAGGCTCTTCTTAGGTATTATTTTCTTTTTTGAAGTTTTCCTTCTTTGGCGGAGACGTTGAAAGTATTATTGAAGCAAATAAAAACGAAAATGCACTCAAATGAGTCTAAATGACAAACGATTTTTTTCATTTATTTCATTTCGTTTTGCTAAATATAATGCTTTTGTTTTTCATTGTAAACTGATAATGCTCATCTCACAGGTAAATTAAATATTTGCTATGATTTATGATTCAATGGTTCGATATGAACGAAACAAACTACTAACTTAAGATTTCTACGATTACGTATATAGTCAATTTCGTACGGTTATTCTTTTTTTTGGATTTTCATTCTAATAAAAATTGCATTGCACATATTCGCTAAGGGCATTTATGTATCTCTTTGGAATCCTCATGCCATGGAGATTCGCGAATCTTTGAATTTAGAGACGACAAGGATTCGCGATGATTCGCTGGAGATAAATGTCCCTAACATATTCGTCAATCTAAGAGAAAAAAAACAATATTTGATTGGATGAAAATCAAGAGAAATTTGGATGAAAATTATTTTGCTCTTCCATTTTAACGCTACATGAAATGTGGAGCAATTGTTTATATTTTAACAACCAATCTGGTGAACTTTTTCATTTAAAATCGATAAAATAAAATCGAAATATTTCTTGTGACATATCATTTTTGTGATGAAATTCCGAACATTTTTCCGGCCTCAATATCATTTCGGCACGTTCATTGTTGGAAAAAAATTTGTGGAGGTTTTTTTTTGTTTGGTTTGTCGCATGAATCAAAAAAACTTTGTCGAAACAAACGCAAATGTTCTAATCTCTCATTTTTCTATTATTCCAAAATAACACAGAAATATCCACCCTTACGGTGTACGCTACGAGAAAAACGGTTGTAACATTGCTAAAAATGTCTGATATCACTACTAAAAATATATTGTTTTCTTTCTCTACGAGGTATTTCCCATTACATGTATTGTGTTATATAGTTTTTCTTGCATAATAATGTCATATAGTCTCTAAATAAGAATGTATTGTTTATGCTTTTCATTAAAAATCATATGTTGACAGTTGCTTATTGCTTTCGAAATTACTTTGAATCTCATAGCTTACAGTTTGTTTTTTACAGGGAACATTGCGGGCGAGATATTGTATATGTCATTCCAAAAGACTATATGGAGTGAATCCTTTCCGATGTATCTTTAAAATTTTCTAAAACAATGTGCATTCGATGGTATTGATCAGCGTAAATTGGCGTTCTATGCAAAAAGTGTGGAAAAGGTTTTGTTAGAAATTGGTTTGAGAGAGAAAAAGTGTTAGAAATTTTGTTATTAGAGAAATTGTGTGGAGCGGCATAAGCGACGTGTATAAGAAATTCCATTTTGTATTTCACATAATAAATTTCTCAACAATTTGTGAAAAAATATAGTATCTCATGGTTAAATTTGTACAAAAGAAAAAAAATGTCGGTGTCAAGAGGACTTTTCTCTCTTTGAAAGAGGCTTATAAAAACTCTTATGGAACAATTTGTGTGTAAAAAACATTTTCTTTCATTTTTTGAAATTGACATGTAAACGAACTGTGTAAATTTAAAAAGTGCACATTTTTTTATTACAATTTATTTTCATACGATTTGTGTCTGAGACGGGAAAAATCTTGATTAAAAACACTTGCTTAAAAAATCGATCAAATCATTACGCACCGTGGAATTCATCTAATTTAATTGAATTTACCGTTTTTTATCGGCCGCTATTTGATTTTTCTTGTTCTGAACGGAGAAATATCATGCACTTTCTCGACGGATTCACATTTTAAAAATAAAAACATTTCAATTAGGATTGAGGAGGGGAGGCTTTAAAAAAACACACACACGGCATTCGAACAAATGGAAGAATTCTTCATCATGAATAAAGCTATCATGCAAATATCTCAATCAATTGGCATTTTCATTCTTCCTGTTTGTCGATGGCCATTGACAATCATAACATCTTTACAGAGGGTTTTCTTCTTTTTCTTCGTTTTGTTGTTGGCGTTTTTGTTGTTGTTTAAATTATGAGTGCATCATAAAACAGGTGTTGCGCGTACACATATCGGGTAGTGACAATTAATTCGTTTTAATTGGTAATTTCGCGCACTCAGTTCGGTCTTCGATGTGTTGCTCAAGTGACAATTCAATTCAAATTACATAACTGTTTGCATATAGATTTGTTTTTATCGCTTTGTTTTTCATTTACTATACTTGATTTGGGTTTCGTTCATTTCGGTTTCCTATGTTGTGTGTGTGTGTGTGAGTTTTTTTTTATCGAACAAGATTCATCGCGGAATGAGAAAATACATATTTATATTGAGACGACGACGACGACAATGGCGGGAGCAACAGCAGCAGTGCAAATGTTGTTTGTCTCTTGTACTTGTTGCACGACATGACATCTCGCGCGCATATCGCACATTTATCTATCATTGTTGACATATTTTATACGCTTAACACGGAATGTTTGTTTTTCGTGGTTTTTGGCGTTGAAACACCAATAACAGCCAATTTTCCATCACGCAACGGCGCTAATAAATGTGTGTTTCCGGGTGTTACTACAATTGTCTGGATTGGTATATGCAGCGGTATATCGAAAACTGGTTTCAGCCTATTTATTCAGTCAAATTCAGAGAGACATGCAGAGAATAAATGAGTGGAATGAGCCGTTGAACGAAACGATGAAATGAAGAAAACAAAACGCAAAGAAAAGGGAGAGAAAAAAATAAACGCACAAATTAAACATATTTTCGTATTCAACGATATGATTTTTTGCAATTGCCGGAATTGTACGTCAATTGTCATTCTTGTCATTTTGTCATCTTTCAAATCACTTACCCATATAAACGAGACATGGTTATGTCACCAGCATCATCAGCCACAACTAGATAATCGTTAGCCGTTGTCAGACCCGTAACACGGCCCGATACATATTTCGAGCCCAAATGTGCTCCGTTTATGCTGTACACATGTACCGAATGTGATGTATCATCGACGGCCGAAAAAGCGATGTGACCTGAAATGGGGATGTGTGCGTGCGGTTGATGTGAGCAATTTAGAAATGTGCATTTATTTCAATTGACGCACAAGATCGCATTTACCTTGATAAGATAGTGCCAAGAATGTGATGTTAATTGAAGGACCAGTACAATCAATTGGCATTAATGTTCGCACAAATTGACCATCTTTAATCGTGTGCACGTTCACTGTTCCGTCCTGCTTTTCACAAAGAAAAAATGTATGAGAAATAGAAAAGTCAAAGCATTTTCATTTATCAAGAAGATACACACCTCACTTCCTGAAACGACCATGTCCAACTCGGTGAAAATGGCAACGCACGAAACGGGTTTATCGTGACCGTACAACGTATTCACCGGGCGCGGTGTTAAACTGTTATTCGTATTCATTTGACTATGGCCGATTGCATGATGATTCATGTGAGTCGGAGTGGTCGGCGGATTTGACGATGTTGATGCGGTTTTCTCAGTGCCATTGCTGATCGACCATACAATACACGTGCAATCTTTTGACCCAGTCACCACATACGAACCACAATTGTCAAGTGCAATACACGTGATGATGTCCAAGTGCTTTGAAATCGATGCGACTGGTTTTGCACGGCTTACGCTAATCACTTTCAATGAATTGTCCCAGCAACCAGCTGCATAGATGTAACGACCATCCAAACTCACCGCAAACATTTGCGAATGCAGATTTATTGACGGATGGAATGGGCCACTGATGCGTTTACGATTCCTTATGAAATTAATATATTTATCATGATAATTTTTTTTTGTCATTTTGTAAAATGAAACCAGAAACTTTGCATCGTAAATGGCCAAATGAAGAAGGAAATTTTTTTTTCTCTATAAATTAACAAATTGACTCACTTCAAATTGGTGGTGGTGGCATCAACTTCCAACAGAAATCCTTTGTCCTTTTCCTGCGATATCCATGAGTTGCAGCCCAGAATGGCACTCTTCGAAATTGAAATCAGGAAATCGGGACTTGCTTGCAAGAACGATTTCGGTGGGCTTCGCGGAGTGCTTAAGAAAACAATCGGATCTCGTTCATTGGAAAAGTCACAGTTTACATGAGCGATGCGATCAAGGAAAGCGGTTACATCCGGCTTTTTCAACTCGAAGCGATATAATTTGGCCAGCACTTCGTCTTGCGTGACTCGCTTTGGATGTGGCTCACGCAATAATTGTGATGGGGTTTGACCGAAATTATTAATCATTCCCTCTACTGCTTCTCGTTCCATTTGATTTGAAATCTTATCCAAATCAACGGCTCCTTCATACGAACAATAGTAGAAAACGTTTAACGCTTCAACTGCTCGTGGCCCTTTTTGTTTGTAGCTACAAATAAAACATCCATCAAGTTGAATTCAAGGCACTTTAATTGGAATTAATTAAAAATATGATGATAATGCTGAATTGCGTCTTACCCGAAAATCAAATCGATCCAATTGTGCAAATTCTGCGATACATATTCCGATTCAAGTGCGCGTCGATGTATAGAGATGAAATCTTCCGGTGATTTGGCCCATGGTGGCAAAATGACATCATCCACTCGCTCTTTTGTGTTTTGCAATGTGCCCAAATCGAATCTAAATTGGCGATTCAATGAAAATTAGGATTGATTTTTTCATTTTCTTTTTTATTGAAGACAATTTCTTGGTTTTTAAATTGCATTTGATTCAAACAATTTAAAAATTGTACTCACTTATTCAAATTCTTCAAAAATTCGGGGAAATAGAAAAATTCAGGTATAAGCTCTTTCACATCGTTTGGATTATCCATGAGAAGTTTGAAGGTTTGTGGTATTGAATGAAATTGACGATCGGCCACATCAAAACGACCCGATTGCAGTTCAATGTGCAGCTTTGTAAATGGTTCCACACGAATAAGGTAATGCAGAACACCGGCTGAATTGGAGTAATGCGTTCCGTAGTGGAATTTCGGGATGACACCTGTTGGATCTTCGAAACCATCGTACTTAGCTCGCACTTCTTCCTCATTTTTCGGATTAACCACACCAATTGGTCGACTCAAATTACGAAACGATTTCTCATCATTCAAATCCAACACTGGGCTGCTGTAATCAGCCAAAATCCACGGGAACACGGGATACTGACTCAAATCGTTGTATGAACGACCCGCAATCGTGTTCAATTGCATCAAATACTCAAAGTTTGAAATCTCACGATTGACCCATCTTTGTGTAAGGCCAGACTGTTTCAACAACTCGGATGGTGACCGGCCCGAACCGTACAGCAAATTTTGTGGTTGCAAGCTCAGAATTTTCGAGAAAATTTTATTCCGGGTTTTCGTTGTGAAATTCAAAAAGTAGCTCGTCTGATCGACCAAAAATATTTCCAGTGCACTGCGACGCAAATTGTACTTGCGTAAATGCACTTCTTTTATTTGACTCAGTGGAAATCTGCGGAACAATTACACACATTTTTGACAGATGATTTTTTGACCGATTTGCAAATTTTGAAGATAAAAACTATTCCGTTTTTTACTGAAAAAAAAGCCGACTTGAACTTACTTGAAATCGTAGTGTTCACCTTCTTCATTGGCCTGATCTAGATCGATGAATGAGAATAATCGTGATGTAACTTCCAGTCGACCCTTGACCCGTGTCATCATTGTAACTAGCTCACATTCTTGTGATATGACAACTTTTTCCGCCGGAATGTCTTGCCTTTAGGAGAGGTGGGAAAGAAATGAAGCAAAGAAAAAAATGCGAAAATTCCAACGAAAAGAAAAAAATAATTACTGTTGCGGTTCAACGCTTGTTTTCATCTCTTCTTCCAGCAAAGCGGCCTCATCTTCGGTAAAAATGTCATTAACAGCAGCCGGTACGATTGTTGGGCCAAATTCGTGTGACAATCGACGATCGTCAGCATTTTGGCTGGCTGTATTGTCTCGCAAATTCGATGCGGCTGTGTGTGGATCGTGATACAGTGATGGTTCAAGTTTCAAGCGCATTCGTGCTGGATTTTCATGCTTTGACAAATGATAGAATTCATCTTTCTTGATACTGTAATTAGAAGAGGAAAAACAGAAACGATTTGTTGAATCAATATTCTATATAGAAAAGTTCTATTTGACCCTTTTGTCATCAATAAAACATCATTGCTTTTAAATTTTTTTTTCAAGTTCATGTATATTTTTCTAAAACATTTTTTTATGTACAAAAAAAGCATTCAACAATGGAATTAATAAAGTTTATTGAAATGAATAAGCCCTTATATTGCGCAGTCGAATCGCTAAATTGCCGGTATGCTAATTTGACTTGACTAGTGGTATGCTCAGCATATAATCAATATATGTGATACACCCGACTATTCAACTGCTACATTTTGGTTCTCTTCTGGGTGATGGGGAGGATATTCAATCACATATTCTGCGATTCCTTTGCGTTTTGGGATAGTTATTGAAAAAAACATCTAAATGCTAACGGAGATGAAGTGTTTTCGAATAGGAAGACGGGGAAGGGTTTAACTGTAGACAGAATGAATTTAGACAAGGACAGCTTTAGCTGGGACTGGGGCAGCGACAACAGTCTTGGCGGCAACAACTGGTGTGGCAGCGAGTGGCAAATCCTTTTGGACGACGGCGTTGAATCCATTGATTGGGTCTGAGTAGTAGTTGACGGTACGACGTGAACCATCTGGTTCGATCAATGAGTAGCTACCTTTGACAACATCACCATCACGGGTTTCTTCTTGAGTCTTTGAGTCACCGGTCAAAGCGTCGGCAACGTTGTAACCGAATTGGTATTGTGGGTGAGCATCGACTTCTTCGAGCTTGGCAGCAACGAGTGGAGCGGCATTGACAATTGGAGCGGCAGCAACAAGTGGAGCTGGTTCAGCGATCAAAGGAGCGGCTTTAACCTTTTCGAAGGGATAGAACATTCAATTGTTATAGTTCGAGAGCAAGAATTTTCGTTTGATCATTTTTTTTGGACGCGATCAACTTACAACTGGGGCGAGTGGAGCGGCTCTCAAGAGTGGAGCAGATCTCAAGACTGGGGCGGCACTGTAGGCCAAAGGGCTGGCGGCAACGATTGGTTGTGATTGGTAAGCGTATGTTCGGCTAGCAACATATGGTTGGTATGCTGGAGCAGCAGCCAAAGGTGCTGAGTAGGTAATTGGAGCGGCGGCTGAGTAGGCGAGTGGAGCGGCAGCTGAGTAAGCGAGTGGAGCGGCAGCTGAGTAAGCGAGTGGAGCGGCGGCGGCCAAAGGTGCTGAGTAGGCAAGACGAGCTCCATTCACATAAGCTACAGGTGCCAATGGGGTTGCCAATTGCCCAGCTTGGCAAATAGCGACCACTGACAAAACAGCTGCAATCTAGAATATAATTCATTGAAAGAATGTAAGTCCAGTGAATTCAACACACTTCAGCCGCTTTCGATTTGCGATCCATCCAATCATTTTCACCACGTTTATTGAAACCATTTGAAAATTTACACTTCACTCCAAGAAAAAACGATTTTTTTCTATTATATTCCTTTCGTTTCGATGTATCGTTATCACAAAAAATAAAACCACTTAATCGTTTACTTACACAGAGGGTATTCATTTTGCACTTAAATTTGATACTTAGTTCTCACTGTTTGAATGAGGAAGATGAACTGATATGCCAATCGGTCGGTTGGTCGTCTTTTTATACTCAAAAATTCCACCAATTTTATTTGTGTTTTTGTTTTTTTGTTCCTTTTCGTTCGCTCTCATCGAGTGTGTGTTTCACACACGATGGTGCGACATTCAACCATGAGGTGCGACATGGCATTGTTTATTGTGCGTGTATTGATGACGGTCAATGGTTTTGTTGTTGTTTTTATTATTGGTCTGTACCATTTCGATGAGCATAAATTGGCTATCCTCAGTCCATTGAGCATTTTGGTATTTGCCTATCTCACTCTCTTGTTGAGCGCGTCGCGTTGAAAATTTGTGCGTTTTTTCCGTTGCTTGTGTGATGGTGGTGGTGTGTATTTGTACATCACATAAATTTCAATCGTATATTTCAGTTGCAATTCAAATGGCTGGTTTCATGTGTTTCTAGTAGAAAATAATCTACACAAAATTATGGTCAAACCAAAATCAAGGAATCTGATCACGTCGAATTCAAATGTGCGCACGCTTGTTCGAAATACTGTGAATCAATGTAAACATCGTGTGTGCAGAAATGAAATGGCAGAGCAGCGACAGTGGCAACTAATAGTAGCCGTAGACAACTGTGATTCCATAGAAACGGTTTTGGCATGGATCACATGGCCGACAGCTCGTTTAAGCCACAGAAACAAACAAATAAACAGACAGACAGAGAGAAAAAACCATCAAATTGTATTCCGCAGATGATAGACATTCGCAATCTGTTTGGTTTTTGGCTGAGGCAATCCGACGAGTAGCTCCGTTAATATTCATTCAGACGACAACGCAATGGCTCAGCGTTGCCATTTTTTCTTTGCATTTTGCATTGCAGTAAGGTCGATATGTTTCGATTTTTAATTAAGTGAAAATATCTCGCCAAAATGCTTATACGCAAAGCCGGAGTACATGTAGTGAGCCGAGTTTAACTTGAAATGCTGTTGTTATTGCTGCGCTGCTTACGTCTTTTGATGATACATTTTGCCATTCAATTATATATGTGTCAAAACTAATTGATCAAGAATGTCAAAGAGTCCGTGACAAAATGGTAAAAACGAAGGAATGTTTTTGGTGTTGTCGCTTGAGATTGAGCAATTGCATCGAACCGCTTCAAATATTCTAAGTTGGGCCTTTCTGAAATGCATCCATTCGACACATCTAGGCATACAAACTGTTCACGATCGATTTTACTTGATAAAAACCGGTCATTTTTTACAACATGCTCAAATCAACCAGGGTCAAAAGACACATTATTCTTCACCATTCGAACCAAATGAGTCGTGAAACGTGATAATTAATTGTTTTATTTCTCTTGACTTTCATTTAAATCGAACGAAGAAAATGATTTCCATTTCATGAACCTCACTATCAATTGCTTCATTTAGATTCGCTTGGTCGAAACGGTGAATATTGATCATGAAAATCGTATTGTGAAAAAGTGTTTGGCGTGTGTGGTATCGGAGAGTATCCACGAATCGATTACCAAATCACCATTCAATAGTAATCAATTATGTGTGAGATTGCGTTGCCACGTTGTACAATATTCGAATATTTAATGAGATGGGAGCCTGTTTTGACATATATATCACTTGCTCGTTACATTGTACAAAAATGGCCCCCATAAAACCGGAGTCAAAATTCAAATAAAAATAAATTTCATTTAAAAATTGTACAAGTTATGTGTTGAAAATGTAAATCAATATCATATATATCGATAACAAAGAAAATACCTAAAACCGAAGGTAACGCAAACGATACACAGCATTGTTTCTCGATTGAGAGCGCAAGACACATTTAACCGTAAATTGTGTACATGTGAATACATTTCCAGCGTGATCTATTGACACAAACAATGAACGGTGCCAAAATCTAGGTATGTATGACATGCCAGAAAAATGTCACATCAATCTTTTGTTTAGCATGTGAATATATGTGTTGAGCTTGCCAATGTTAAAACTTAGGTTAAAACTAGAAAAATCGTTCACGTCATTCACCCGAAATAAATCGGTCCAATTGTGCTGTTAATTTAGATTAAAATCGCGCTAAGAAAAATAACAAAATGCAGTGGAAACAAAAGAATTCGTTTCACACATATGTGGATTATAGTATTGATCTCGGTCAGAATAAGTGGTTTCCTTGTTGGCTACAAACAATGCCTGAAATGCTAATCAAAATCCAACCATTTGATATATGCATACATTTACATATGGCGATTAACGATTGCCACCGCGGTTTCTATCTCATGCAAAGCAATCTTCTTTTTCTTCTTCTTCGTGCGCAACAAACACTCACAACGTGTAGTAGCGTAGCTACTTGTAACAACAACAAGTTGTGCTTTTGATGATGCGGCCAACGAAACGATATATTCAATTTCCGCATTTCTAATCACATCGTACATAAAACAGAGCCACATGGAAAACCAATAAAACTGGATGCCGCATATCAAATACAGGAAAGTTCTCATATCGGGCCGGTGTAGAAATTGATATGGCCAGATCAGACACTGCTTCAAACCATAGCATATACATCATTGGCTTAATTAATTTCTAATTAGATGAAAACAGACGCACAAAATGGATTTCCTTCCGACACTCTATGATCTCTATGATCCATACGAAATGAAACATTTACGTCGGTGCGTCTTGTTAACAATACTACTGGTTCTTATTTCATCGACCCATGATTTATGACGCATAAAAGATCCACAATATTCAAATGTCCAGCCTTGGCCCATTCCCTGCTGACGATGGTTATGTAAACTTCAGAAAAAGTGCTACGTCTTTAGCGGATTTGACACAGTTATCGAATCCATCGCACATGGAATCAGGTGTTATGCATACCAATGAATTTGGGTGGAAAAAAAATGAAAATGTATCGCCAAAACAATTAAATGTGAGATGTGTCTAGGTTTGTTAAACGAAAGCCGTTTATTTTTTTTTGTCTCTCTTCTCACACATGGATTCTTGGAACACTTGAAAATCGTAAAATGTTTGCTACTGTTTTTGATATGTATGGAAAGGAGCAGCAACAATAAGCGTTTACATGAACTGATATTTTTTTTATCTACATTTCAATGCGAATTGAATCGATTAACCATTTCGAAAAAAATCGCGTTTTGTGCGCGCGTCGAGATTACGAGAGAGAATGTGAGCGTACGAGAGAGCGTATGAAATCCATTTGTAAATCGCATAACGTATCTCTTGATTTTACCAATCAATTTAATGTATTTCAATCACGAATATGTTTTGCATTACGATTCACTTCTTGCTCCTTATTGCCGCTGTTTCTATGTTTTTTTTTTCGTTATGAAGATATTCAAATTGCGCATGGTAACGGATAGAAAAACAACTATTGACAATTGTGGCAGCAGTGGCAGTAGCAGTGCCATGCGCGCAATCATAGCTTCTGTAAAATGCACTGTTCAATCGTTGTTTTTTCTTTCAATTTTTAAATTCGATTGTCTGACCACAAAGTGTTTTCGCATTTGTTCATTTCACCGTGCATTTTATTGACAGTAACTGCTGCATTTTTATTTATTACACATTCGTTTATTTCTCGCATCAGTTTGGCTCATTTCGGATTTATATCCATTTGGTATTGGATTTCTGGTCGTAATGTGTCGTCCAATGTGTGTGTGTTAGCGCGCGCGAGCCGCTAATCGCGCTCGATTTCATTTCAAATCAAGGAAAGAAGAAAAAAAAACGACAACAAACAAACAGAAACAACAACAGCCGAAGCACCGAAATAACCGCACGAGAGAGAGATAGAGAGACACCAATGACTACTTTGAATAATCCGTACGTGAGCCATCAGGTGGCAAAATGAACCAAAGACATACATTGAAATCGTTGGCATTTTTCTATGCAGTGCAACTTGATCGGTTTTGTGCACACCGTCGATAGCAAAACTACACCACACGAGTGCAATTACGATATTTATTATTATTGTTATTATCAGTGTGTTACGTAAAAGAAAACACATTCATAATGTCATAGATGCATTTTGTGATTCCATACTGTGATGCATGTGTGTGAGGAGTGTGTGTGTGTGTCGTCAAGTTGTTCACTACTGAGTAGATTTTCTAAAATTACATCAACCGAAGCCTTTTTTTCTCGCTCTCTAACGTATCAAAAACTTAAGTGGTAGACACAGTGAAATTTTTCCAAACCAACCTCCAGTTCGATTCAGCTTGTCGATACTGGTAACGACGATTCAGCGGATAAAATTGATTGAATAACAGAAATTCGCGTTTTTTCTTTCATTTTTGTCATCGTCGTTGTTTTTGGAAAAAACTGACAAATCTTCAAATATTTTCTATGGCTTGTTTTCAATGTTTTCGCAGCAAGCGGACGAGAAAAAAAGAAATACCGTGGCTTTGGACCATGTTGCTTGGAAAACGCCCATGAGCCATCAACAGTTAATTTAAATATGTGCAATAACTGTCGCGCTAATGGTGACCGAGCCATTTAAATGAATTGAACCAAGCGCGCATGTTCTTACGGGGGCCTCATCAAATTCGATCGTGAATTGAAGTCGATCACGACGACAACGATGAAGGAGAGAGAAAAAAAAACCAGTCATTCTAAAATAAATCGTAGCCTTCGCCTTAAAAATTACATTTACATATAATCGAAGCCGGGCGCGATCGCACCAGCTACTTACTGTTGCACTGCAAAAGCAAAGCTCAAAGCGAAAAAAGACACGAAACAAAAAATATTGTAGTAAATTTAAACGAAGTGCTTGGCAAAGCATTTAATTCGATTTATTCGTGACAGTGAACAGCGAAATGCATTTAAGTGAACTGAAGAGAAGAAGAAAAAAAGCGGCAGCCACACACAGCTTCACAGTTCAGCCCGGTTCTCGTGTGTTGGATGCTTGTCTTGTGGATCGAACGACGTACTTGGAATGCATCTTGACGACCTTGCAGCACTTTTTTTCTCCTCCAGCAACCACAGGCCGCCTTTTTATTGCGATTTTCATTAATTACTACATTTTATGTTGCATTGTCGTACGGTTGCGTTGTTCTGTTTCTATTTCTCCGGTTGGTGTTTCGTTTTAGATTATAGACATAGTGTGCGCCACACTGCAATGGAAATGTGCCAATTTCGTATCTCGATTGCTTCCATGTTCTAGACTCGCGCTCGCGCGCACACATATGAAATCGGTCCCCCGAAAAATAACAACACAATAGTCATGTTTCTAGCGCATGCATACACTATTTCTCACCGTCGTTTGAATTTTTTTTTTTTTCTGGAATTTAAATTCGTTGTATAATTGCCTATTGAATTGGTCACAAATTGCGTGTTGTTTTCCTTTCGAAATCCCATCCGCGCCGCACACACAAACCTCGTTCACCAAAAAATCATTCGTAGATTTATGCATACATTTTTCGGAACGATTCTTGGTCGACCATATAATAAAGCGGTTAGTAAATGCCAAATGTGTTGTTTTTCTAAATTTATACACATATTTTCGCTTCGTCTTTCTACCTTTGAACAAAAAACAAAACCTATAGGGTTCTATTAAAACACCAAATATTCAACAAAACAAGCCACAAACAATGATGACGAAAATCGAACGAAAGAATGTCCACACACACACACACACTCAGCGCGCGCACACTGTACCGAAATATAGTCGGCCCGGTTCGCAACATTCGTATAGCCATGGCCAATTGTAGCAATGGATTCTTTGTTCTCGGTGTCGGTTGTACCGTGTATGTATTTCTGTTCCTTCCCCCAATCTTACGTAAACGCCATCGTACGTATTTCAAATCCAAGCTCCGGCCATCGAGTATACATGCATTGCATGCGTGTGACGTAACTTGCATGTCGCGAGCCAACCAACTAGAATCTATTTCACAAATCCGGCAAAATAATTTCGTTTTTTCGTGGCGGCATTGACAACAAGACTTTGCGCGGCAATTTTCTTTCTTCATTTTTTTCTTATTAAGGAGATATGTACGATTGTCGACAAACAATGGACTACCTCTACTGCTGATGCAGTCGCTATTGTCGGCAATCTAACTATAATGCAATTAAATTCTAAATATAAGTTAGCAGCAACAATTGCCGAGTCTCTCGTTAATATGCTTTTAAATTAATTGTGTGCACACAAGTATCAAAATCATTGCTGTAGCAATAACGCCAAAATTAAATGAAGTTACGCTAAAGATATATAGGTACAAAGTGTGTATATACTGTAGCAGCAGCGGTAGACAAAAACTAGACCCGTTGGAAAGATTTCAACAGTCGTTGAAATGGCATAGTTTGATTCTTGCCGGTGTGCTGCTGTTGTTGATTTTTTTTCCTTCTCCGTTTTGGATATATAAATGCAAACATTTGAAACTACAAGCAAAAATATAGTAATTAATAAACTGTGCGACGGGGGCATAGTAAATCTCAGCAGCCAGTCAAAGAGCTCTTTTGGCCGGGATTTGTGCACAGTATTTGTTCATTTGGCCATATCAGCCGTCTAGAGAAATCGATAGACGGCCGCGACTAAATGAAATTAAATTCTTTGGAACGTGTACGTGGTCTCGATCTTTCTTTTGCCGTACAGTACACACTTACTGTTGAAATCTTTTAATATGCAGACAATGGCTATAGAAATTGATCAGAGCGGCTGCAGTATAAATTCCGTTTTTGCATATATGTGCCATTTGTACCGTTTCACTATGACACACCGACGACGACGATGACGACGACAAATCTGGTTTTTCGTGCCGCCTGGTTTCACTTTCGTTTTCACTCAATTCTTGCTTTCTGCAGCTCCGGTACAATTGTGGGTCTCTGGCACACATATTATGCGATACAACAGCGAAAACAGGAGCAAGTTTTTTTTATTAAATTTAATAAATTGAAAGCATAGAAATCTACTTGATGATGCTCGCATGCTAGACAATTTAAACGGCTTAAATGATCATGCGCATGTGCATTGTGCACAGACGACACCAGCACAATGTGGAGGATAGGATTTTATAGAGCGGGTGTGCTGCTCAATCAGCCGTAGCTAACTTGATAATTAATATATATTTCGGTTTAATGTGCACCACATTCTCGACTCTCCACTGTTTGTGCATTCAATTTGGAAACATCGTAGAAGAGAAGCAAAGGCAACGAAAAAAAAGCACACAAACAACCGTGTGCGGTAACATGAAAACTCGTTTTCATGCATTCCAACGTTGGATAAACAAATGATAACGTAACTTTTGCGGTGATTGCATGCACTTTTTGTAAGCATTCCTTTTGTAACACAGGTACACTGAACTGCGACAGCACAGCTGATAACAACGAAATGCTTTTAGGAATTTTTTACGTGGCTTTTCACGGATTATCCAAAATGTAGTGCAATGTCACGGATAAAGAAATAGTTTCCTCTATCTCGTAAAATTAATCAATTTATCTTGCTTTTTTCATTATTATTGTTTCTACATTTTGGCGGTTTGTATACGCTCACCCATTACGTAAAAGCAAATGGGACCAAGAAAGTTTTCAGCAGCGACACACAAAAAAATCTATGTATGATAATAAGGAGAGTAACGAGACGGTTTTGATGAAATATCTGCATTTATCTGCCGTCTTACCGTTGAGTCTCAAGCAATGTTTGCTTTGCTGTCATTTCTGAGCCAGACCGTTTCGGTCAAATAAACCCATCGATTTTGCTGAGTTGCCTTATTTGCGCAAAGAGAGCGAGAAAAAAAAACAAATCGTAATGCACCAGTTTCTGCGAAAACGAAACGAGTCGAGTCAATTCGATTCGGTTGCAATCACACAAAACGGCATTTGCTTACTATGTGGGCTATATACAGAGCGTGTTTCTTCGGCGCGCACATATATTCAAATGGTAAACACACATTGATTTGCGCGCGTGTGTGCCATTATTCGATTTGGTGCCCATGCCCATGTGCACAATTTTTAGGTAATGAACTCTTGTGTGCTTGAGCGTACGCGCGCGCGCGCTTGCTCCGATCACTCTTGCTATTGCTCGTTTATTCGCTTGCAACACGCTGTTTTCGCTGTTTTACGCTGCTCTTTTCAGTCAACCCAATGGATTGGCTAATTGGTGTGCACGTCTTTGCATAGAAAACACCCGTTCGTCCTTGCAATCATCAAATTGCCCATTTTGTAATTCGACTACGACAATAAATCACACATACACATGCAGTAATTGGTGTTTGGTGTTGACTCATGCAGTTTTTATGTGTGCCAAAATCGCCCAAAATACACACGGTACGTGCTCAGATTTCATGAAACTCAAGAAAGCCTAAGAAAACCTACCAACAAGCAAGAAAAAAAATGTCGCAAAAAAAATCCAGCCTTGCTCTGGTCAACGTATGACCTGACCCCAAACTAGAGCTAGAAAAGCTGATTTTCCCATTTTTATTTCGGATTCTCATGCGCTCTGCGATTCGTATTTCAACGACGAGCGAGAAACTTGTGGCAAAAAAAGCGCTTGTTTATGGTCGATATCACAAATATCGGCTGATTTAATCGACTTAATTAATTGGAAATAAATCAAAATGAGACGTGATGATTTCCATTATGTTAATCGCGTCGCGAGTCTCATCTCATTTTCTCTATTTTTAGTTTGCGATTAATTAGCGATTATTATGATGTAAAACGACGCACTTGATACAAGTTCGCTACACAATCGGGAAGAATCATGTTCGCCACGAATTTTCGTGTTTATTTTGATTTGTTGTTCTTGTTGCCATTTCATATTATTCTGTCTGATTCATGTTATGATTCCGGTTGTCTCGACTCACAATTCGGTGCGATTAAAACGCACTTCAAACAAGTTCATCGAACGAAATTGTTCTAAATATTTTTTTCTTTTCAAATGTTACATTTTGATTGACTGCAAATAGTAATAATCATCGTTGATTTGCTTGATAAAAGTTTCGTGGGCTCAATTCCAATGACTTGTAATAGCATTCAGAATATAAAAACGGGTGACAAGGCACAAAACGGCGACAATATTGCACTGATTAAATCTAAAGCGAAGGAAAAAAAACCGACTGTTGGTTGAACGTATTGAATTTTTCGCCATTGAATTATGAATAATTCTGAAATGAGTGTAGAGAAGAAAAAACAGTCAGCCAACTGAATACAGCAATGAAAATGTCAATTTCGATTTCAGAAACGTCGAGAGCAAATGCAATGCAAACAGTGATATAGTATGCTGAGAAGAGAAAAAAAGCAGCAGCGCGCCAAGAGAAAAATGCGAGGTAAATTATTTATTTATGCCAAAAATGAAAACGTCTCAATTAAGCGCTCGCGCGCTCATTGTAATATATAAATTATGCGCTGGTATTATGCAGTTGATTGCTGTATTTGGATGTGTAGCATGCAGTCAAAAGAGGAGAAAAAAATGCCTAAGAAGAAAGAACCGAGACATAGATTGCGAAAACCGAAACGTAAATGCGTTTTGAATTTTTTTTGCCACATTCGCCTATGCGCGCTGTGCAGTTCTTCGAACTAATTTTCATAAGAAGTCTTTATCACATCTCGTTCAATTTTTTTTCTTCTCAATTTCGAGCCAGAGATGCAAGAATATTGCGTTCGAATTTCGTCACCATTTAATACGGGTGTATGATTAATTAGAGAATGGTATATGGCGGCGCGCTCGCGATACAAGTCGAAACAAAAAAAACACATGTACACAACACAATTGAATTGTGATTATTGCGTGTGCTCGGCATAGATCAGCCTTGCATCGTAATTACATCGAAAATTCACGTGGCAATTTTTATGCGCTCACAAGAAAAAACCTAATGAGATTTTCAAGAACAAAGCCGAAATTCTGAATTGGATAGCGGTTGTAGTTGATTTTTTGGATGTAATACCCAAACTGCCGCCGACTTCAGATTTCAGGGTTGAGATTTTTTCTTCACTCTTCGCGCGTTTCATTCGCTCCGTCTATTTTTATTGTCATTGCTGTTGCGTCGTTTGAATGGTCGTTGGCATTTTGCAAATGTTGCAAAAATATTCACGTTGTGATTTCGCTTTTTTTTGTTCTGTCAATTATTATTGAATTCTTAAAATGGACCCAGCTTCAATCGCCTCTCTGCATGAAAACACACACACTCATGCTCATTCCTACATTTAATTTGCGGTTTTGTCACTGGCTATTTCGAATCACTCCGAGATTCTGTTTCTAATCCGATTTAATGAATTGCAAAGTCATAGCGAACAAGACAATCACTACGATTCGAAACTAGAGCATACATTAAATGGTGTATTCAGGCATGAGATACACAATTTTTTTTTCTTCGCTATTCATGTTCATTCAACTCACTCTGCCGATTGCAATGAATACGAATAAAAAACGCCCGATTTAATTAGTGAAACAAATGTATGAAGCAGAAAAAATATATCAGCACGAGATTTGTTTTATTCAATTAGTGTGATTTTTTTCGCTCTCGTATAGGTTTTTTTTCTTCTGTAAGGCCTAATAACCGAATCCGAGTCTGACGGTGCACCAAAAATCGTTATCAGAGCTCGTTTTGTTTGAACCAATTCTCCGGTTGTTTTTTCTCATTCGCTCGTTAATCGGTAGGTTGTTTGACATTTTGTGTCGAGAAACTAGAAGTTTTGTTTGGAAAATTATACAAAATTTGTTATCTTGGACCAGGTTTTTTCTTCGTTCAATTTTAATTCGCCAAATGCCTTCAATGCATGGCTATTCCATATCTATCAATCAACGAATGGGGAAAAAAATCGTTGTGAATGAAATTGCTGTTCGAATGAAAAAAAAAAGTTATGAATCAACAAAGAACGGCGCACAGAAGACAGAAAACAACACACAAACACACAAGATCGATAAAAACATTGTGGGTATTGCAAAGTGGTCAGTCACAGTTGCATGTGCTCAAGGTTGTTTGTGTGTTGGAATTCGAAGTGATTTTTCAGCTTCAGTCACAACAACAACATATATTGAGTATATGAATTAGCTAAATCCTGATCACGTAACAACGATAAACATTAATTGCAAATCGAATAATATATCAAGATGAAACATGTAGAACATGCAGCTGCACTGCTTCAAACACCATCTACCGCCGCCGTGTTGCTGTTGTGGCTGTGCTCGCCAGTGTTCGGTAGTTGTTCCATCTGATCTTAGCCAATGTGCACCCAAGAAGAGGTAGAAAAAACAAGAGAGAAACAAATACACAACCGCATAACTAGCGAATCATATAATTTTCCCATAATTATTCATAGCAATTTTGTAGCTATTTCTCGCCATCTCGCTTCGTGCATATTCTTCTGCGAAATTCCATCTATCACCGCGATATATTTTGCGTAGTGAGAAAAATCGAATTCGGCGGGGCGGACGATATGGGAAGCAAGCACATCGAAACTACCATCGCAATTTACTTGGCATCGAGTCGACTTTGACCAAATGCCAAAAATTGTGCAGCAGCCCGAGCATTCGGTCAAATTGAAGCACAACATACGTCGGTACGAAATAGATGTTAACATGTCCATTTTCACTCGCACTTCGATGTGTCTCAACCGCTTGAACATGAAAATGTGTTGTTGAATAGAGATTTTTTTTTCTTTCTCTCTTTTCTTTTCAATTCGAAATTTATTTCCTTTAGTTCGTTGTGCTGTTGCTGTTGCATCGTTTTTCGTTCGTCGTCACTTTGTCTTGTTGTCTCAGAAAAAGCATCTCTCGTTTTTTCTTGGCTCGCGTACACAGACAATCATCTCTTTTATTGCCTGTTGGCTTGTTTTCTGTGTCGCCGACCGAAAATGCGTTCGTTCAGATCATTCGTCCGAGGTAATAAAATTAGAATTTACCGCATCATAAAAATGAATGACCTGCCAAAATGAACATTTTTTTTCGCACTTTCATCGTTATTCAAAATGTCAAATGTGACAGACAAAAAGTCTAGCGATTTGGCGCACCAAAGCAGCACTATCGAATGAAATTTTCAGAAGAAAAAAACCGCTTACAACGCGTCTACACTCGAAACAAAAACGTTCTGTTGCCAAGGTCCATCAAAAGTGCAAAATTCGATGTGATTAATTGACTGTTCCGATGGCGTATTTGTTTTTGTGTTCGCTCTGCTCTCAATGAACAACCAGAAAATATCTATTCACATCTTTGAAATAGATGAGTCAAACGGAAGATAGATCAAAGACGTTGATTAACAAGATAAAATGCATGAAAATACATCAACGAGCTTTGACATCTTCCTCACATAAGTGTCATAAGTGTCGTGCTGGAGCGGTCACTTCTCTCTCTCTCTCTCTCTCTCGGATTTCTGGGAAATGGTAAAAATCAGTGAATTGGCGCGATTTTTCGCCGTCACCGTCGAAGCCACACAAAGACAACAAGAAAAAAATGCTGACATAAACCGATGTAATATAGACACTTTGTGATAAATGCGTGTCTCAGCTAATTATAATTAGAAAATTGGAAACAAGTATAGACATGCGACCAGTTCGATCGGCAACAACTTGAACATGTGTGCAACATTTTATGCAAAAATATTCATTAGACTATAATGTAACGCGAGAGGAAAACAGAGAGAGAGAGAGGCGCGGGCGCACGAGGCAAGGCAAGACAAGGCTGTATGACGAACCTCAGCCAAAGCCAAGCAAATCACACCAAAGAAAACAAACAAGTGATACAAAGGAAAAAAATGCAAATGGTATATAGGTGACACGTTTAACATGGGTGACATTTATGGTATGGACAGGCAACATCAAAATTGCAATTGCCATATGCAAAAAAAAGTGGATCGCCAATGATATTCAATTGAACCATTGTTCTGTTATCGCTAAGTAGCCGCGAGTGCGCGCGCAATAATCGACGTAATCCATTGGTTTTTCTGTTTTGCGCCATTCGATACCATGCATATCTGGTGTGCAATGTACGATTCAATACAGACATTTCTACGGTAATAATCGTCAATAAAAACCGATTTTTCTCACCTTTTTTCCTTTACTCCATTTCAATTTTTGCCTAGCTAAATAAGTGATTCAATCGCAATTCGATTGATATAATGCCGTACGTAATTGGATTTCTTTCGAACGAAATAGGAAAAATGGTGATCTGCGAATATGATTGTGATCGATAAATGTGTATCGACATACTACAGTGGAAAATTATAGCATGCCACAGAATGCACACCATATCCCAGTCCATGCCGATCGCTCTCTCTCTCTCTCTCTCTCTCTCTCTCTCTCTCTCTTTCGCTGAGCTATTTTAATTATTACAAACATCTTACAAAATGCACACAACAACACTTTTAACGAAGATCACACATGGGCAACAATCACACGTACATTGCATGCTCATTGCTCAGCCAATTTTCAGCTGCATGAATCATAAATCGAAATGTAGTGCACATTTGTGCACCAAATCAGCGAAAAAAACACATAACACAATTCAGATAAATCGATTAGATAAAATCGGCAAAAGCAACAACAAAACTGAAATGCATATGGTTAGCGGACAAGCTAAGACAGGGTGGAAGAAATAAAATTGAATAAATAATAATTGTAATGTGCCCACTAAAAATTATTGGTATTTATTATTAATAACAACGTTTTAATTTCCCTTTCGTCGCCCGCGAGAGTTGACTCACTCGTTGTTATCTTGCTGCGGCACATAGCACCGATGCCGTGTGTGTATGTGTGGCTGTGTGTCGGCGCGCACAGTTTCAGCACACCAAATTTCTTATGTCATTGCATGCCATAACATTTAAAGATCTAATTAAATGTAAATAATTGCATATTATATGTGGTGCATGTAATGCATTTCGTTTCATTTTCCATTTTTTTTTTCTTCTATGCGAGAAATAAGTGTCATTCGCGCACCGTATGTGTACGTACAGAAACAGATACTACGTGCAACTACGAGTTGCGTTGATTGTGTGTATGTGCATGTGTGTGTGCGCCAGCCTCTATGCAGCATCGATCATTCATATGTGGATCATTTGTTCTCACACATTAAAATTGGTTTTTATTTTTGTGATGAAAAATTCTCCGCATCCAACTACACAAGCCTGGCTCTGGCAAAGTTGACGAGTATTTTGTCTCTGTCTCACTGCCTATCAGCCAGCCCATTCAAGCAGCAGCGAATTTGTAGTACACACTGCATTTTCCATCGTCAATGGAGTCGCTGTGTTTTTTATTTGCCACGATTACATACAGATTTTTACCTATAGCGGCAATGTGAGTACGAGACACGACGGTGTACGACAACAACGACGACGACAACGGTGGAGAGTGCGAGACGAGATAGTTGCTGCACACATTTTATATTTACTTAATGCTTTTTTTTCTCAGTCGTTGTTGTGTGTTTTTTTTTAATGAATGCGCGTTTGTTATTAAATACGATGAAATGCGATGCTTTTATGTCTTTCCTTATTCATCTTTCATCTCACGATCGCTATTTTTTTCTTCTTTCCATGTTGCTTGCTGCACTCGACAGCTTGCTGGTTTGGTTGCTCTGTTGCACCCAAAGCGCATGGATTATATTTGTTTGCATCTTTTAGACCTCTATTATTGTACTTACTGAAAACTGACTTGAGTGTGACTATGTATTACATTTGAAAACAATAATAATCATTTTTTTTCGTGTGCCACATGCTTTTTTGCCATTTGGTGGGATTACAAGTATTATGTGTGTGCATTATATGCTCGATCTATCCTCAAACATACACAGCACCAACACATGCGAACGCCAAACGCCAAACCGTACCACGCCAGAACATATAAATTCCGTACTCCAAAGTGCAATTGACTCAAACCAAAGCTGTGATTTAAACAATATAGTCATCATGAACACAAAGGTAAAACCAATCGAAAAGCGTTTTTCCAAAGAAAGAAAATTTTCAAGTGAACGTTTTTTTTTTGTTCGGTTGCAAAGTGTTTGATTATTTTTTCCATCGAGAAAAACGAAATAAGTTGAATTTGGAAGTGATCGAAAAATGGATTTGGCAAAATTCGTGAACAAAAAACTAAAATTCGGATTGTGTTGCGTGGAAAAAAGTGCATTTTTTTCATTGAGAAAAATATAAAATATCAAAGAAATTTTGCGAATTTCCAAAAGCGATTTTAACGAGAAAAAAATAAAAAAAATTCTGTTTTTCCGGTCCAATAGGTCGTGCTTTTTATGTGCTTTGTCACTTTGGTGACCGCATCACCGATCGCTCCAATTTATCCAGGATACGGTTTTGCCGCACCTGCTGTTGTTCATTCAGCTCCTGTTGTTCATGCAGCTCCATATGCACCTGTTGTTGCACATGCTCCACTTATTGCCAAGCACGTCGTTCACGAGCCAGTCGATCCAAACCCACACTATAGGTAAGGAAAATCCCGCACTTTTTCTCTCACTCGTCGATTTTCATGTTTTTTTTTTAGATTAATTTTCAAGTTTTTGGAGAAAATCTGGCATTCTACTCATTTCTAAGTCGAGTTTCGTGCTTTTCTATTTCAAAATTCTATTTCAATTTCAATTTCCGTTCAGTTTCAACATTTTTCTAAAATCAAACTGGTCTGTTTGCGCCATTGGAAAAACCCTCAAAGCATTTCGTTGACATTTATGCCGTTTGTTTTTTTGTTTATTTCAACAGCTTCAGCTATGGAGTGAGCGACCCACACACAGGTGACAATAAGCATGCATCAGAGACTTTGGTAAATGGTGTTGTCCACGGCAGTTACTCGTTGACTGAACCCGATGGTACAATCCGCAAAGTGACTTACACAGCCGACGATCACAACGGTTTCAACGCAGTTGTTGAGAAAGCTGGAGTTGCACATCATGCAGCACCCATTGCACATGCTGCACCATATATTGCACACGCTCCAGCCGTTGTTGCGCATGCGCCAGCCGTTCTAGCTGCTCCAGCTTATCATGGTCTTGGTTTATATCATAAGTAAAAGAGACAAAAACTCAAATCACCGCCGCAAAATTAATTCGGGATAAGAAAGAAAGTTTAAAAGAAAAACCACGTTTTTAATGCTTAATATTCTATTTTCAATGCCTTCATTCTCATTGTGCTAGGACTTTAATTTATTTCTCTTCTTTGTTAAGCAATGTGACAAAAAAAAAATTTCGATTCGATCACGGAGTGGTCTGTTGCGGCTGCGCTAGTGATTCGATCACTCTCTATCATCAATTTTCTATCTATACTTTCATCCAGCTTAAGAGAAATAAGCGAAAATTGGCAAAACAATTTAGAAAAAACTATGTCAAAAAGAAATGAAATCAATATCATCTCATGTGTATTACTTTTATGTACTAAACAAAATGAACAAAAAAAAATACATCAACCAAAACACCTTCACTCTCATCACACACGTTTTTCTAATTTTGCTACTTTGTATACGTTTATAATGCGCCAATGAGCAAAAACACAACAAACACAAAAAAATACATCTTTCTTAATTTAAATGCATTTAGCTGAATAAAGGAATGTCAGTATTAAAAAAAATTGAACTCAATTGTGTTTTATTCGTGTCGGCAATGGAATGGGATGGAAGAGAAAAAGTGATCAATAAAATGCTCGTTAGACAGGATTTTCAGGATGTCCCATCACCAGCGATTCAATTAAAATACGAAACAGCATGCGAACCAATCGCGCCTTGCCAAACTAAATCGCATAATCTAATTCATTCGATGAGTTGCGCTTTTTTACGGGCACTTAACTTGCTTTTATTACGCCCATTGATTTTAATGATCTCGATTCGTCGCATATCTCCATAAAGAAAAAAAGTTCCAAAATTCTCCATGGACCGTATGACACATACACACAAAAGCAAGAGAAAAAAAAGTCTTGTCAAGAGCATTTCATTCGAAAATCGTCGTTGGTATTTTGATGAAGGTCACTTTCTTCAATTTAAAGGGATTATTAATGACAAAACAAAAACGCAGCGCTTCGGATGTGTAAATTTGTGCGATAAAGTTTGGAAATTTTTCTTTTCTCTTCGTCCACTCAATGCTGTTCGAGCGCTTAATTCAAATAAATAGATGGCAAAAAATGTCATAAACTAAAAAAAAGAATGGGCAAGCAAGCGAGCGATCGTATTAAGTGAGTATGCGACGCAGAAAAATGAAAGCGAACGAGGAAAAAAAGAGACGGATTGAATTAATTCCATGTGAAGGAAACGAAATAAAAAGACGAAAACCAAATTGTACGCTTGATTGAAGTCTCACTTGTGCATTTCATTCTAATGTCGTAAATTATAGCGTTTTTAGTGATTACATAATTGTGCAAGAAGAATTCACAATGAGCAGTCGCATTCTCGACTGAACCGAATGACGTGATTTTGAATGGCTGGCAATAATAATGCAGAGAAAAAAATAAAATAAAATAAAAACAACATCGTCCATAACACACATACACGTTTGGCTTACGGGGGGACACTGCCATCAACCGACCGATTGTTTTACATGAGGCAACCGCAAAATGCTGAACACCCGATTGATTTTGGTTTAATCGGCTTTGTGCTGGAACTCTCGTAAGCACACGATGAAGAAGAAAAAAAACAACAAATCCTTGAACATCGGAATTTCAATTGCATCAAAAATCAGAATCGCTTCACATACACACACATTTAGCCCGAAGCAAACAACAATCGAGACTCTATTGGATGCATTTGTGCCCAGCATGAAAACAGGTGAATTCAATTAAATGCGGATTGCATCGCATTCAAAATGTTTTAGTTTCTTACCTCAAGCCATTATGACTTCCATAATTCATAACAATTTTTTTTGCTGTTGTTTCTTCTCTTCTCTCTGCTTGCACTGTTCATTCTCGGTGTGTGTGAGTGTTTGTTGATTTTCGAGCGATCTAAATAGCCATTTTTGGTATTTGGATTGATCAATAAATGATAATAAATTTATATGTACAATATTTTTTGTTTGAATCTGACGCCATCGTGGTTCAAAACGTGGTGTGTCTAATTACATGCCCGCGTCTCGTGTTATTTTTTTCCTTTGCTTCTTTCGTCGGTCCGGCTTACTTATGAAAATCAAAGCTCAAAGCCCAAAGCACATGACTAAACTAAATGACACAACGCACATTGTATTTCCACCGCAGAAGCAGAGAGAGAATGAAAAAAATGCTACAATTTATTATTAATAAATTGATTTGCTATTTTTCCGCGCTTGCCGTTCGCTATGCTCTCGGCACAATGTGTCAAATGTATGTAAGCAAAAGAGTCCAATCGGGTAATTTGCGTAACGAACAAAGAAACGAACAACAAATTAAATCGAATGCAATCGATTCGAATCAGCGTGAACATGATGTTTTTGAAATGGTTCTTTTTTTTATGTCACATTTTGGAATGTGCATCAAAACCCATTGAAATTCTCCTGAATTTATGAATCAATTCGAGGCAGATAGAGAGAGAGAGAGAGAGAGAGAGAGAGAGAGAGAGAGAGTCAAACAGAAAAAAACCGTGTACCAAACCGTCTGTAAACATGCGAATAAAATGTCCGTTGAAAATGATAATTAACGATCGACTACACATGTGACAACAAGAAGGCAAAAAAGATCTAATTTTCAAGAAACCAGATTATACCTTCATTCGGCATTGCTGCCGCAAATGAATCTCAAAGACTTTGAATGTCGAACCATTCGGCTGTAAAGTGATTTACACGGCATAAATGAGAAGCGGAGAGAGAGAAAAAGAGGTCCGACCGTCCGCTGTTGCATTTTCTCAAAGTCAAACTCAATTCAAAGTCATTTTAATGCAATCGGACTGCGGGTTTGCAGAGACATTTCAGACATTTTGGGCCATTGTTAGTTAAATCATTACCAGAAAATTGCTGATCTCATCCGGTTTGGTTGTATGCCAAATGAAATGCGCGCAAACCGGCATTTCTGGCCAAATTAAATGCATCTTTCGCTCTCGAGCGACATTTGTCATCTGATTTTATCTGCCCCAATCGCTTTGCCCGTTTTGCAAATGTCATATTGATTATTATTCTTTTTTTCCGCATAAATGTCCAATTTTTTCTTCTTTTTTTGCTCTCTCTCTCTCTCTCTCTCTTTCTCTCTCTCTCTCTCTCTCTCTCTCTCTCTCTCTCTCTCGCTCTCTCTCTCATCTCAATCTTTAATCTGCGCTAAACAATCAACAGAGAGCATTTAAAGTGCAATCGTAAAATACATGAGAGAATAAAGACCCTGTTTCTATACGGTGATTGAATAAATACACACAATTCTGAGAGCCATAATTTATTTTTGGATCTTGTCGACTCAATTTTTGGATCTACAGTCATCATCGTCGACGTCGTCGTCGTTGTCGTTTGCCTCACTCTCATCTCGATCTCTATGTCAGCCCACGAATGCAGAATTATTATGACATACGCTTTATGTATAATTTAACTGGATACTACGGAAAAATGCAAGCGCGTCACCATGTCTCAGGCAATGCTTGAAATGACATTGTCAATTGCATGTCAAACAAACGAATTCAAATAGAATAAACGAGCCGGGTTTTAGATTGAGACAACGTGCAGAGAGTTTGAGTATGACTTGCATAGCACCCGATCTCATCGTTGCCGGGTCGGCTCTCATGCAAAACGATGCAGAAAAAAAAACACACGATGATCAAAGAGAGACACTTCAACAAAGGCGATGGAAGATTAGGCGAGCCAAACAGAGTGACAATGACGGCGAACAGAATATTTAACTAAAATGCTATCATTCGATTAGCCGGCATCTCTCGTGAACAATTGAACAATCATATCTTGCCAGTTCGTTTGTTGTTTGAGTTTTCGCTTTTACTCGCTCAGTTGCTTGAGATGGGTTTCTCTTTTTTATTCCGTTTTGTCTTTTTTGCAGTCGTCGACGTCGCAGTTGCATAAATTAATTTATTGATGAAAAGAATCACGGCACACGAGAGAGAGAGACCGAGTGAATGCCGGGCGAAGTATAAAAAGCGTTTCTTTTGGCAGACAGTAATAGGTGGCACATAATAACAGAGAAAGAGTGAGAACACAGAAATGTATCAAACACACTCCGACACAATAAATTGTTTGACATTTTAACATGCTTTGAAAGCAACGAGACAGATAGAAACACACACACTCACACACATACGTGTAGCCCCAACTGAAAATAGAGTATTTTTTTTATCGCACCTTTATCAAACGTAAAATGTGACGTGGCTTTTTTTCGCATTTCGCCAACCAAGCAGCCAGCCAGTCATCGTAAGAATTCCGCCTTTTCCATCGAGACAGTAAAGTAGACACAATGAAGAGAAGAAAAAAACACTCCGTCCGCATTGAATTACAATCGCAGCTGTTAACATACATTAGAGTTGGCGAATAAAACAGAAACATGTATAACAAAACCGAGCGCGCGCGCCAGAGATCGCGCGCATAGTACACAATTGGCTCCAATAAATTCAACGGAAAGTGAAAAGAAAAAAGCGGCAGAATTGCGCCGCACACAGCCAATGACTGTGATATTGATAAAAAAAGAACACCGTATTTTATTAGCCGCTAAGGAAACCGTAAATATCGGTTTTTTAAAGCAAAAAAAGAGAACAATTTTCTACTGAATATGTGTGTATGTGTCACTGGGAATGAAAATAAACGTGTTAACCACTATGATTTATGCGAATAAGTTGGTCAATTTTGGTTGATTCGACAACCAATTCTTTTTTTCGTTGTTGTTGCTTGTCGTCCAAAAAAACTGCCTTATCACTGGCCCCAATTTAGGAAACATACAACCAAAGTATGCTGAAGAAAAAAAAATAATTCAAACGCAAATGATATGTTTTGATATGTTTAATAATTCTCATTATATAAATACGTTTTTTTGTCTTTCTTTCTACATTTTTTTCGCTTAACATATTCCGATTCACCATTCGAATCTCTAAACGATGAATTGCCATTCATACTTCGAGCAAATAGATCTAAACATAACAAACTAACGATAATAATAAAAATTGAATTACATAACAACAACACTACATTCTCGATAACATTATACAAAAAAAAGAAGTCTTTCAAAGGCTCTGTGATTGCGTTTGATCTCTCTCTCTACGTCTACGGAGCACTTAATCATGTGATTTGTCCGCAAGTTGCCGACAACGTTATAACAACGTAATTGAGAAAGCACACATTTTTAGCTAGGGTTTGTTGATATGAATCAATTTTTTTTTCAATGGATCGGTCTCGGTTGGTGTGTTTTATTTTTAGAAAACACGTGTTACTGGCGCAACAACGCGCGATGCAAATGGGAATGCTGGAGCCGGAACGGCTGCGGGGAATGCCGGCACAGCGGCTGGAGCTGGGAATACAGGTGCTGGTAATGCATGTGGCACTGGGGCAAATGGAGCAATGGGAGCGGCTGGAACAACGGCGGCCTTATGGACGAGTGGTGTCTTTTCAACAACAGCATTGAATCCATTCAAGGGGTCAGCTGTGTAAATAACAGTACGTAAACTGCCATCGGCCTCAACAAGTGAGTACGATCCTAAATTCAAGTCATTTTTTCTACATTAATATTCCATTCCATCAACACAATAAAAAAACCAATACCTCTGACAATGTCACCATCACGAGTTTCTTGTTGGCTTTTGTGATCACCGGTAAGTTGATCTTGAACATTATAGGCAAAAGCGTATTGTGGTGCTGGATCATATGGTTCTGGATGAACAGCAACAGCCGGGCCAGCTAAAACACGCGGAGCAAATTGTGCAATTGGAGCGAGTGGTGGAGCGACACCCGGCACCAAAACACTGCACATACAAACACCAAACAAAGCAACCAAAACAATCGAAGTCTAAAATACACGTTAGCAATAGGGGCAAAGAGAGATAAATCCATTAGAAAACCAACGTTCAAACTAAAACGTTCAAATGTGGAACGGAGATAAATAAATAGCCTGTATTTATGCACTACAAACTGAGCCGTTGTGCTTTTCAAGCAAAAACAAAAACTTTTCAATTTGAAAATCACACACTGTGTTGTAAACCAACCTTAACGAAAGCCATTTTTTGCACTTGGTAGGAAGAAGAAGAAAAAAACTTCAAAACAAATCGACCTGAAGAGTGTAATGAAAATATGTAACTGTACAAATGAGTGCACAAATCGGATTGATGCTTCTTCGGTTGGATGACGGTCAATTTATAACGAAAAATTTAAAAAAATGATTAGGCTGAAGCGGTCGATTAAACGCCCAATTGAAATCCCTACTGCTATCGAAAACGATGAAAAAAGAGCGACAAGCACCGTTCATTGAATATCAATTGCGAAAAAGTGCGAAGAAATTTGCGTGTGATGAAATATTCGAGTTGTGTGGTGCTTCCTGACATTTTCGATGGTTATAAAATACAAACGCGCATAAAATCGTAATAAATTGCATTGGGCAAGCAGCGCAACAACAACAAAAAATGGTTCAATTGCACGGATGCATGTAAATCACATCAATCAATACTTCCATCGACGCCAAATCCATTGATCGCTTTCATTTGAACGGAACAGATGCCATGTAATGGGGATTGTACACAAAAAATTTCCATGAAAAGTGAAATTTAATCGCCGAAAAAATAAGTACGTGTGCTACTGATGAAATCCATTTGCTAGAAAAACGACGACAACAATGATGACGGCGACGACGACGACGACGACGCACAACACACTCCAATTGAAAAATTAGTATTCCGTGTTTATCTCACTGTTAATGGTAGCGACACAAGAAAATTTGCGTATTTTTTATTTGTGAATGAAACCATAACGGATTTACATAAAAGAGCAGCGGAAAAAACACATTCACCCAACATGATCTTGAGTCATATGCTGGCAGACGTTGTTTTTTTTTTCTCTTTTCTTTCTTTTGGAACTGACACCGGAAAATTTATATCGTTGAAAATGTTTTGTAAATATTTACGAATGAATGCGTCTAAATAATAATACTTAATTGCAATCTCATTTACTCTAATCGTGAGCAATTTCTTTCGTTATTTCATATTTTTTATATGCACAAGCGTGTGCTCAACGGCTGGGAAATGTTACTCATTAAATATTACGTGGCTGAAAATTTGGTGTGTTCCACAAAGAAAATACCCAACTAGATAGACGTCTAGAATTATGGCAGCGATGAAAATACATTTTTTATTTTCATTCGTGTGACATTTGTGAAACCAAAGATTGAGCCTAAGGCATGCAGTGAGACAAAAACACACACTCTCAATGGTGGCATTTTAATTAAACCTATGCATTCATTTTTCACTTCAATCGAAAATTTATTTGTTTATTATTCACGCATGTCCGTAGGTTAAAACAAATTTGATTTTAATGCTGGCACATTAATCGATATGGCAAGTGTGTGTGTGTGTGCACGAGCTTTTTTCTTCCTCTCTTTGGTGCGATGATGCATAGGCGTTAGATTGCATACCATACACATCGTGTGCCTATGACAACACAAACCGTATTAATTGCTTATAAATGATACATTTACACATTTTTATGCATTGTGGCACATTGTTTTCGATGCAAATGAGCAAATCAGCCAGTCGAACGCAGTCGAAATTGAATGAAATACCGCTTCATTCAATTATATAATTTGATTTGGATTTTTAGACAAAGCAACAAGAAAAGACGAAAAATGTATGTGAAGGAACTGCAATTGAATTCACTCGGAATATTTTAAATCGCCCAACAGGAACAAGTATTGAATGACATCACAACGGCTTTAAATCAGTTTTCATTCCGTTGGCATTGTTTCAAATCCAGAATCTGACGCAAATGTATGAGATCCGTGAGTGAATCATCGCCATCGAGCGAACCACAAGCAATGCGAACATGTTTACGTTTAGTTTGGGATTAATTGCATTTTATCTCGCTTTTCTAACTCCGTTAATCTCAATTGCACAATTTTATTTATCGCACCGTTTGATCTCATTGTCGAAAAAATGAACAATGCACAAATATTCGAATTTATGGTGCTTTAGCCAGTGTGCAAAGCCTCAATGCCTTCTTTTTGGCCGAGATAAACAAACGATGCAGTTTCTTATCAATTTCTGCGAGATAGTTTTCAGCTATAAAATCGAATGGGAAGTTCGATGCAGTTATCAGTTGTGATTATTCTACGATCTAATCCGTGGTTCAAAGCTAAGAATTCAAAGGAACGAATTCAAAAGTCTTAATCGAAATTCAGGAAAAAGACGTGAAAATTAATTTCGAAAATTTACAACTCTTAAATTCGAGCGTTCAGTTGGAATTTGATTTCGTCGTCTTCAGAATGAATCTAACATTGTTCGGTGCGATTGCTTTGTTTGCGTTTGTGTCTGATACAAGTGCCCAATTGGGTCCGGCGCCAGCTGAAATAACGAATTTATTTGCACCACCAGCCGCTGCCTCTGGTTGGTTAATCGGGCAAGAATCATCGAAAAATGCCGTCAACGTTGCGGTGAATAACGCAATTTCAAAAGTGAATGTAACCGAATTGCCGCCAGAGCTTCAGGTATATTTAATTTGAACTTAAAGTGTTTTCAAATGAAATCATCATCATTTTTGTTGTTTAAATATTTATAGCAAGAATTGCAACAGGCATTAGTTGACGCTGAATTCGGCTTAGCATCGTGCGATGATTTGCTGTTGTCGCCATGGAGTATATGGCGCTACAAAATTTGCAAATTCCAAGAGTTGGCCAAGTTAAAATTGAAAATTCAAGAAATCAAATTGAAGGCACAAGCATATGTCACATCGACAACAACACCGGCCACCACGTCGACATTTCAGACTACTGCAACCGCTCAGTCAAGTTCTGTCGCAGCTTAGCCGCTTCATCACCGAATTATTCGAGCAAACACAACGCAATGTATTCATGATGTTCAAAACGGACCAACGAAATGTTACCCTCATATTTAAGCTACAATAATTCATTCATGTTCATGCATAGAATAAAAGAAGAAATAAACGAATGATGCAATATAATTTTGTGCATTGGTTTTAATTGATGCAAGTTGCAAAATGATATGGACATTTTTCGGGGGACATGTGACTAAATCGGATCAATTTGGTAGAAACAAAGGAATTGCTCTTTTTTACTTTGGAATTTTTCTGAAAAGAAGAAAAAAACGTGCGAATAACTTTGTGGTGTTCAGAGTTTGGGCACATTTTTCCATACGCTTTCGCTTCAACACACACACACACCAAGCGACAATTATTATTTATGTAAATTAATAGGTACACACACAAACGTCTAATTTCTATTACGAGGTAAACCACAATGGCAACGCACATAATATGCCGAACGAACAATCACAAGAAACTTTGGTGCACTGTTTGTGCCAAGCGATAGCGAAAAAAAAATAATTATCAAACCCATTCAATATTCGACACAAAAATTATCTGAACCCATTCAAACGATATCTATTTTTGGATCTCTCTCTCTCTCTCTCTGCTGTGCACTCTCATAATAATGCTCATAAGATATCAAAAAGCGTAACCAATTACAATTAAAAATTGTCAAACGTACATACATATATGCAAGGAGAGCTGAAAAAAAATGTGCTACAAAAATGTAATAACTAATTGCACCAATTATACACGAATTTATGATCTCCAGTTGTGCTGCAGACGCAGAGAGAGAGGGTGAGTGAGCATGAAAACGGCAATCGGCGGTTCGAAGCCATTTTTACCACAATGTACGAAAAATGCTGGCATTTTATAAGAAAAATATTAAAATTAGATACACATTTGCACAGCTCGATTTGTTGTTTTTTTTCTTCACTTGATTGTGTGTGTGCTCATGTGATCACGCAGCGAAGACAACGATAGCGGAATTGTGGCTGCTGCGCTTTGATAAACAGCCGTTCAGCAGCAATTTGATCCAATCAAACTGAGATTCTTAACGACAACGTCTTAAAGAAAACGCTGATCATGATTGTTTACAAGTGAATAAATCAACAATGACATTATCAGTTGTTGATATCGCGCTCACAGACACAAGTCCTCGAACTGTCAAACTGACGACATGAATGTGTTGTTTATGTTAAAAAATGATTTTCCTTCACTTCGATCGCGCTCGCGTCAACCAAAAATCCATGTCAATTTTCGCTCGACTATTGAAAGCTTCAAATTGCCCGTAATCGGCCACATTTCAGAGGATTCAAGGTCATTTGGCCCATTTGAAATGTGTGGAAGAATGGTATTTTCTTGGGCGCAGTGCAGACCTAGTTCACTGCTGCACGGTTTTGTGCTCTATTAAAATTACACTTAAGCGGATAATTGCAAATTGCACAAATTAACCCAAATGAAAGCAAAATAAACGATGGCGGATAAAACACGCAGTTATGTGTGTTTGAAAATTCCTTTGAATTCGCAGCCGTTTGTCATTGCAGTATATTTTGTTTCTTCTTTCTGTCTTTTAATTCATTCAACCTTTAACGAGACTCCCATTCACATTCACCCAGTCGCAAACCATACTCTTTTTTCTCTCTTCGTCTTCTTGTTTAATAGTTTGAGCAACGCATTAACTAGCACTTTTTTATTCGTTGCTAGAAGCTTATGTGAGAAAAAAGTGAAACATTTGCGCGAGCTGGAAAAAAAATGCACTGACCTAATAGTAAAACGGAAAAAATATCGCACATTTTGAAAAAGCCCGTTGTTGAAAAATGTCAGAGCGCGCGCATGGACGAATGAAATTGAGTTAAGAACCGTTAAACGAATCAGTTCGTGAGTTTCACACGAAAGCCACGACGACAAACGGTGCGCATTTGCAGATAGAAGAAAAAAACTGACTGAGACAAAAAGGCAACAAAAACTCACTGGCTTACTATCTAGCCAGCCCAGTGTGTGTGTGTGTGTGTGTGTATCTTTTTAAAATGTAAAAATTGCGTAAATGGAAAATCAGTCACGTTAAAACATTTATGGCTTGTGGTCTTGACGGCAGCTGATACAAATCGCACGGTGTGTCACAGGGCGAATGAATTTTGCGCGCGAGAGAGAGAGAGAGAGAGTGAGCGAGTTTGATTTGTTTTTTTCGGTTTCTTATTCCAATTGGGGCCTCTCACGCCACGCGCACCCATTACAATTCTTTTAAGCACATTCCACTATCATTGCGAACACTTGGACACCGTGCATATTATGTCATAATTGCACCACATGTTCTTCTCGTTCAACTGAGATTGTCTTTCGTTGGTTCTGTATGCCAAAGATTATGACTTTCAATGTTCACATCTGCCAAATTAGTTCGACGGCATTCGCACATTTCATGCGATTTTTTTTCTTCTTTCGTTTACTTTTTCAATTTGGTGTAGCCGCTAAGAGCTTGCTTTTCTCGTCGAAAACTTTTGGTTATTCGTCAACGAGATATTTGTCTCTATGCGTATTATGTTGTGATTAAAATGAATAACGATTCGCTTGGCTCAATAAATTATTGGCGGCGATCGAGTTGACAATTGCCATTGCACCTTCTATCTCGGGCAATATTTGACATGCTCTTTGCCCTTTTTCATTCGCATTTCCACTGACTCGATTCAAAATTTCAATAAATTCCAAAATCGATCAAAGTGTCTCAAGACCTTTGCTGATTTTGCGTACCTCAATCCAATTGAAATGTGTCGGGCGTGGTGCACGATCGCTCTGTGTTTTTCTGTTTCTATTTGTTCTTTTGCCGCTATTTCTGCGAAAGCCTATAATTTGTATGTATACCTCTTGACCATTCCTCAAGCGACTCAATTTCAATTTGGCTTCAGCCCAAACAACTCACACTTTTTATTTCGTATTTTACGCAATTTTTCGGCATATATAATTCATTGAGTGCGCTCGCGCGCCAACGACCAAACGTTACGACGAGAGAGGTAGTTAAAGTGGCTGCATTTGCATTGCATTCTAATGAAAAGAACATATGATTAGTATATCGTGACATGATAAATGGCGTTTGCGTTTCCATTATAATAAATGTAAAATTTTTAACGGCATTTTTCATGGAATAAAATAAGAAGGCAAAAAAAAGCCAACTGCATCGAAACAAGACATTCAATGGGTTTTGCGTCAGATGAAAATGAACTTGCGAACCGATTACAGCTCATTTTGCTAAATGCTTCGTTTGTTTTTGATCGGCAATCTTCAGAGTTTTTTTTAGAGACAACTTTTCGTTGTTGGTTTCAAACCATTGAAAAATGAAATTAATGACAACGAATGTGGCATATTTTGTCGTAGTTATCGTTGCAATTCGATCAAATTCGGCGAAAGGGAGGGAGATAGATAGAAGAAAAAGAACACAAAGGCCCGCAAAGGCCAAACTATCGTTAGCAGTTTTTGGCGTTATCGTCGACGAAATCGATAGACTTGTTCGGTTCATATGGCCATTCGCACAAGTGACTTGTAATGGGCTGCGATTTAAAAATCAGAAGCAAAAGACGACAACGAGCAAAAAAACCCGCATCGATATATATATTGAACCAAATTAAAAACTAGCTGACTCTGTTAATAAAAATAAAAATACATGTCGAACGTGCTCCAGTTTTGTATGTTTCACATTTTGCAAATCAACACGCGAAAAAAAATTGAGAGAGAGAGAGAGAGAGAAAAAAGTTGGCTTCAGCCAAGATTGAAATGATTTAATTTAAGTGCCACCAACAAATGCGTCGGTAACATGGCTCAAAAAATCCGCAAAAGAGTGCTGAAGAGAAAAAAAAAAGTGCAACACGCAGCAGCAGCATACGTATTTAATGCGAACGTTGAGTTTAATTTTTCAATAAGCCAATCAATAACCCAGATTTTCTTGAAATTATGCTTTGTGCGTTTTGTCTAATGGCCATTCCGTAGACCCGAGATCGTGAACGGTTGTTAATGTTAATGTTTGTCGTAAGTGTGATTTATTCGGCGTTTGAATTATAATCAAAACCGCTTGGTACATGTAGCCGATTTTAAGCCGACACTGCTGTGGCGTGTATGCATGAGCGGATCAATAGCATTTCATGTGACAAATCTCATTTCAAAAATGTAGATTAATGTAAAATATCCATCATCAACGAAATGGAAATGTTCAGTTCATTTTGATACGTGTGTCCGACATTCCGACACTTTGTTAACTAGCACCTTCAGACCGAATCAATTGTCTTTATTATTATTATTATCGTCTTCAATTGAAAAGGCCAAGAAAAATGCGCCGGACTCAGTTATTCTGTGCATTTTGCGTACATGTCATTGCAAATAATAATTTGACTGTCGTCGCACATTCGTTTTCCGCATTTAACACCCAGTCAAAATGTGCCGCTAGAACTCAACATCAATTACATCATTTCGAATTTCGCAAGGAACATATAATATAGTGTTAGAGGCGAAAACAGAAAAAAAAATACTTTCAAAAAAGATTATAATAATAAAATCTATGTGTAAGTAAATAAAATAGATGGCGAACGAATAGACAACGACACCGAAAGAGCAAAAAAATGGTTTCGATTAGGTTTTTTTTTGGAATGATATCCAACGCACTAACGTGATAGCGATTATTATGAATGCGACTAGTTAGATTTAATTGACGTATTTATTAACAGCATAAAATATTAATTTTGGTTTTATTTTTATAAAATATCAATTAGAAACGAGAAATGTTTCAAAATGTACATGAACCGACAGGCAGAAAGGCTGTCGAGAGATGGAAAAACAACAACAACAACAACAAAAACAACCACACCATGCCATACGCACTCAAACACACACGCACAAAAACGGTCCATTCGCTCTGGCAATGGGGCCGAAATGTCAATCGAAATGAAAAGATTTATATCGGCCTCATGTTCGCTTGTACCGAAAACTAATTCGAACGAAGAGAAAAAAAGCGAATCAGTGCGCGATCGCAACCAAACCAACCAGCCAGTCAGCCAGAAAATCAGCCCACATGCAAAATTGTCGTACGTTAATGGTATGCGATAAGTAATTATGCGTGAACTGCAAAATGAGCCGCTCAAATAAATTAATTTATCAATTTCAATTAGATAAACGGGTGATTGCCAGCTCGCAGCTGAATGAACAAAGACAAGGATAAAGGAAGACAAAAAGCAAACTGCCAACATTCGCAATTCAATGAAATGTTGAGAGAAAAAAAAATTGGTAAAGGCTGCAACATTGTAACGGCGAAAACACAATTGTGACCTGTTCACGATCGCACTTGTTGGAATTTAGAAATGTGCCGTTTGAAACGACATGAAATTAAGTGCAACACATGTCACCATGCGCTGACTGCATGATACCTTAATCTCGTTGACTATCGACATTATTAAATTTTTTCGCTTTATGTTTCGTTGTGGTGCTGCTGCCTTTTTTCCACTCTTTCCTTGAATGAACTGTTAATTTTCTACTTAAAGTCAAAATCAAATTCGTCAGCCCATTATACAATATTGTTCGCGGCATTTTCATGTTGCTGCACCTAATGTGTGCCAAACAAGATATAAACTGTCTCGTTGAAAAGAGTGAATAAAGGAAAATGCTTAATAATCTCGCTAAACTGATCCGAATATGAGCCGTGTGTGTGTTTGATTGAGCGGAGAGAGAGAAAGAGGCACGAAAATATGAAGAAAAAAATCGTTGAAAAACTTGGTTCGCATGTGCTCGATCTACCTTAAAAATATCATGTGTAAGTGTTAATCGGTGCGGGTAGTTGATATTGAATACGCAATGAACTCTATTGGCGTTGTCGCGGCATTTTTTTTCTCCTCTTCTCGCTATGGTTGTCGTCGTCGCCGTTGCTGTACCAAACCATTTAACCATACTTATGGCTAAGCGATTGTACTTTTTAAGCGTGTAATACACATATATGCAGATGTCGAGCACTCCCATATGATCAACACCGTACACATCTAATGCACTTCTCTTCGAGATCCGAAATTGCAATGCAATTTTTGGGTATAAATACGCGCTCTTGCACCGACTAAAATCAATCTAAGGTTTTAGTTCAAACAATTCAGACATGGCATTCAAAGTGAGTGACAAAACCAATTTCAATTGGATACAATTTTTATATTGATCCTCAAATAGTTGGATAAAAATCTGCTAGTTTGTGTGTACTCAGCGAATAAACGAGAAAACGAATATTCTCAGGAAAATAATCAAAACTAACAGAAGAAAAAAGCAAATTGAGCGAAAGAAAAGTGTTTGATTTTTGTGCAAATGCAAAAAAAATTTCCGAAATGTTTCGATTTCTTAGCGGATTTTTAGTGTTCTATTTGTTACTTTGCTCAATCAATTTGATTGTATACTATAGTGAACGATTGAACGGCCACAAATTCAAAGTGTATCTTCTTCTTTTGTGTTATTTCTGTGTTATTTAGTTGGTCTTGTTAGCTGCTATCATTGCCGTCAGTCAGGCAGTAGTTATCCCAGGTGCCGGTGTTGTTGCTGCACCAGCCTATGGAGCATATCCAGGTCTCGGCTATCCAGGTGTTGCCAAGGTTCAATCGATTTATTTGATTTTATTTCTTTTTTGCATTCATTTTCAACATCAAAAAATTGTTAGAATGAGAGTCATGAAAAATTGGAAGAAACAGTTCAGAATTTGAATGAAACTTTCCGTCGAAAAAAGAAATCCGTTGAAAATTTTCACACAAAATTGAATGAAGAAGTGAAGTGATTGAAAAATTAATTCAATTTTGTTCTGCAGGTTGCAGCTCCATACGTTGCCAAGGCCGTCGTTCAAGGTGATGACTATGATCCAAACCCACAATACAGCTACAGCTATGACATTCATGTGAGCCATTTCGAAGATGACGCTTACGGTTAAATTGGTATTCATTTCAAATTCTATCTTTTCAATAGGATGCTTTGACCGGAGATGCCAAGAGCCAACAAGAAAGCCGCTCAGGAGATGTCGTTCAAGGATCATACTCATTGGTATAAATATCGCTCCATAGATCATTGTTCCTATTTTAACTAACATTATTTCTAATGATAGGTTGAACCAGATGGCACCCGTCGTATTGTCGAATACACAGCTGATCCAGTCCAAGGTGCGAATCATTACAAATAAAATCACATCAAATCATTCATATTGTTCAGATGTATAATCCCCTTAATTTTAGGATTCAACGCCGTTGTACACAAAGAACCAGCAGCCACTAAAGCCATTGTTGCCGCTCCAGCCATCGCTAAAGTTGGTAAGTGATACGAATACCGATGAAACTTCATATACCGAAGAAATTCCGTTTAACAATATTCTATTCATTATTCACTGTTTCAAATTGTTTTATTTAATTCCAATTAAAACCGATTAATTTGTCCGTAAGTTTGATTTAAGTCTTGCACAAACACTGAATCGCATCAAATCCAAGCTAAACCAAAAAAATGAAAATACGTAGATCCCAAATAACAATTTACTCAACACCCTCCATTCGTTTTGTAATCTAGGTGTAGCTCCCGTTCTAGGTGCTCCAGCTATCGCTAAAGTCGGTACGTAACGATAATTCCAATCGTTTATTGATCGAACTTCGCACTTTTTTTTGTTTGTCCCCAACGATTTGTTTGTTTGCTTTGTTTTTTTTTTGTTGTGTTGATCTTGAAAAATGGAATAATCCGTTTTCTCTAATAACAAATATTTTCCCATTTGTACAGGATATGCTGCACCAGCCTTTGCTGCACCAGCCTACGCTGCTGCACCAGCCTATGCTCACGGTGCATACCCAGCTGTCGCTCGTCCATACGGTGTGGCCGCAGGATTTGCTTACCACTAAATCGATCATTCAACTACGCAACATCACGAAAAAAAATTAATACGAAACACAAAAAAAATGTAAATATGATATCAAATGTCATTTACCACATGTCACCTCTATCGCTTTAAACACAAAAAAATACCAATCTCCACTTTCTTCCTAAAAAAAGCACGACTTTTGCTTGGTCGAAATCAAATTCTCTTAATATTTTTACGAGTATATTATGTAACTATGTAATTTCATTATCGTCATCAAGCAACACAAAAAACAACTGCCATCTCAGCACCAACACAGCGTGAGTGTGTGTGTGTGTGCCTGCGTTAGACGATCGAACGAGAGCCACACACACTAAAAATCGATCGAAAACCACGACAATAATTGTGAAACTATCTTGAATTGTAAATATAAATAATCCTTGGAATTCATTTGATCACAATAAAAACGACACGAAAAAGGAAATGTGTTTACAAACACCCATAAAAAACAAATTGGTCTTCTTATTTCATCATCATACAAGTGAGGACACATTTTCTCTTTTTTTCCTTTATCTCTTCTCTTAAAAAATCTATCTTTTTTCTATCATTTTCCTTTGAATATGAATACGTCCACTGTATAATTCTCTTTGTTTATTATTAACTTTGATTAGTTGAACATTGTGTGTGAGCTTCAATATGATTTATATCTGTTAAGACTGTAGACCATGAGATATTCCTTTTTATTTTAATACTGAAGAAAACCCGTTGGGATTTCTTTTTATCTTCTTTTTTAATACATACATTTTAATCAATAAAAATGCAATTAAACGAATATATGTTGAAACGAAAAGTGTAGCAAATGTTTTTCATTTGGTTTTTTTTTGTCTTTACCAAGAAAAAAAACTCAATTAAATTTCAAAATTTACATAATTTTTTGTTGCCAGTCACTCGATTAGATTTGTTGCTTCGATGGTAAAAAAAGAAGAAAATAAGTTTGACTAATTTACATTCGATAAACAGGGCACCATAGGAACGTGGTGCAAGCAGAACGAATCTATATCATTTTTTTTCTATTTCGTTGAAGTCATTGAATTTACAACTTGATCTCTGCTAATAGAATTGCGTTTCGCACATATTTGCAATGCGTGCACAATTTACCGCGAACGCGATACAAACCGGTTTTCGGAGTTCACAGCTTTGCTCGTCATTTATTTCGTCTATTTCGAAATAGATATGTGTATTAAAATGCATATTTCTGTGAACCGTTACCAACCGATTTTATTAGCTTCGAGAGCTTAAAAATTGAACATTTGTAAATTGAATCAAAAGTGTAGATCTTTGGCAATGCGCAATTTGCAGCCTTGAGATTATGAAGCACATTCACTTCGGAAAATTCACTATTCGAATTTCAATCGGATAATTTACGTGGCGCCCATTGATGGGGTCATTCAATCAGCCGCACCAAATGCAATGCAGTTGTCTCAAAGACAACTGCCCGCGAACGAATAAGACGCAAAAATGCGTTACCATTATGGTTGAGGATTTTCGTATGTATTAAGGTAGCGAATTTTTGGCTGGAAATCAACCAAAAATTTAGATCACTAGTGCAATGCGAACAAATCGAATCAGCAATTCGAAAAGAGAATTGTTCGCATTTGCAAAGTCATAAAAAAGCTACTGATTAATGTACACTGCAGTTCATCGAAAGAAAAACTGCAGGTGAAAGATGAGCAAACAAGGGAAAAAGACAATTGGTGAAAAGTGTACTCACTCATTGGAGAATGCTCCTTTCTTACTGTGCAAGAATCGCTTGGCGCCACGCCATTTCCGTTCGATTTGCTTTTCATGGATCTTCCGTGCCGATTGGATGCCATTTAGCCTACTGGCCTCATCATTTTGTCGCAAACGCCATTGCTTTATGATTTTCAGCTGGATAACGGGAGAAAAAACCATTTGGGAGTTAAGAATTGTTAGAAAAAAATGAAAAAAAAGAATTTACAAGGTGTGTTTCAAAAGTTCCCGGACTTTTGGTCCAGGGCATTTTCTGGTGGCGCCACCTACATATAATTACCGGCGTTGGAAAAGTACATCCTTACTGACATCTCATCCAAATTTCATGACATTTGGACCAGGAGGAGCGAAGTTATGGCCCCCAAAGTGACCCTATGTTTGTGCCATCGGTCGACACAAGAATTTTGAATAAAACAATGTGATACCGACGCAGTTTTACTGGTTAATGCACTTGGGAGGACAGATTACAGTCACAAGGTTCCAGAACAAAAGAAAAACGCAAAGGAACGATTGAATTTTTACTCAAATTTGGTCAAAATTGCCAATTGATGAGGTGTCCAAGATCATGAAATTGAATCAGCTCCCGAAAATCTGGGAAAAACGTGGAAATTATCGCAAATATTCTTCTGATTTGCTATTACTAGTACTTGTGGATACATTTCCAAGACTTAAGGAAAAAATGTTGACAACATTCTGTTGACAGTATGGTTTGTTTCTTTGATTTTTTTGTAAAACCCGTGATTTTCGGACTTTCTCTCTTGCTGTCAATATTGACAGTTATTTTGACATTTCGAAATGGCTTGAGTGTGTCATAGGCGTTCTTTAGACACCAACAATTAACGCTGAAAAGAATTTGCATACTTTAGAGTACGTCTGTTCATGTTCTGTAATTGTTAAAACACAACTTTTTATCAACACATTCAATTTTTCGACCGATGGCACAAACATAGGGTCACTTCAGGGGTCATAACTCCGCTCCCCCTGGTCTAAATGTCATGAAATTTGGATGGGATGTCAGTAAGGATGTACCTTTCCAACGCCGGTAATTATATGTAGGTGGCGCCACCAGAAAATGCCCTGGACCAAAAGTCCGGGAACTTTTGAAACACACCTTGTATATCCTCGTTTTTTGTCTCAAGCCTCAATCGAGTTTTTGTTTTCGCTAAAAAAGCGAAACTTGTAACAATTTAATCAAAATGCAGAACTAACCTGGAATTTACGTCGACTTTCCATTAAATATTTAGTACGTAGCTGTGATGAAGCTTTGCATGCTTCGTACGATTCCGCCCAGAAACGATTCAATTGCTCCCATATCATGGACGAAACTTCGTTCAAGTAAGCATCATTCAATGGTTTTATCTGTGGAGCAAAGGAAAAGAAAAACGATAGCATGAAAATTGTGATTTCAATCAGTCGGAGAGAAATATATATTGCACTCGTTTTTGATATCAACTACTGACATTATTTTAGACACCAACATGTGATTAGAAAGTTTTTCAAGTTGCTATTTATGTAGAAATGCATTTTGTGCAAGAACAACTCAGGGTGAGAGAGAGAGAGAGAGAGAGAGAGAGAGAGAGAGAGAGAGAAAGATGAAGAAAAACAAGTCAGATTGACGCCAATTCCAATCTGGATGATGCTAAGATGTGTGTGTATATAGCGCTCGCACATTGAAACGAGTATGAGATGAGCACAGATGCGCGCAATTAACGCAAAATGTCGGTCATTCGATTGAATGCTGAAACATACACCGAGAACCGATGGAATCAAGTTTTTTTCTTCTTTATTTCAAGTTCAATATCATTTTCAATCGTCAACAGCCGTCATGTTGAGAGAGGAAGAAACGTACGTATCGTCGCCGAGCATACACATTACAACGAAACCGTAGCGGAGAGTGGAGCTCTTGATTACAACGGAATCAAGACGAAAAAAAAACAACACCAACAACAACAGCACACAAACAACTGGTTTTCCGTTTTGAACAGAAGTTGGCAAACCTAAATTTTCATATTGCGGACGTGATCATTTACCAGATTTATTTCGCTTCGACTCATACATACATCAACTTCTCTATTTGCATCGAAGTCACTTTTAGCATACAACATATTCCATGCGTCGCTTTATCCAATGGCATCTCATTTTCAGTGATACCATGTTCAAACAAAGGCCACAAGTGAGACAAAATGATAAACGACGATTGAACGATTTATATAAGCAGAATGTTTGCACATTTTGAGATTTATCAGCCATAAATAACTATCATCATTTCTATATTTCTTTTTCCCCGACCATTTCCACAGGGAGGACAATTGAGAATGGGTTCATTTATCGGATGAGACATAAAAATGCAATAAAAAGTGGTGGAAAAAGTCTTTTTTGAGCATTTTTCAGCTACGTTAAAGCTCAATGAATTGAGCCGAAACATTAAATTTGGAAATTCCATTGCATAATTGTCATAAAACGCGATGTTTGAAATGGCAAATTCGGAAGAAGAGAACAGTTTATCGCTCGTAGAAGCAAAACATCAGCATAAAAACAATACATTTGTGAAATTATAAAATCATGCTTTCATTCATCTGAAAATCTTATATCACGTTTGTTTGTTATCGATTCGACAATTCTCTTCTCACTTTTTTCCGTTTCAAGGCAAATTTCATCCATTTTCCAGAGCATTGACATGCAAACGTGCTACCGAAATGAGAAGTTAAGCCGAAAATTAGCGGAATCGTATCCATCGCAACGAAACACTCGTTTCCATCACTTGAACCGAGTTCAATACATGTTAGACGGATAAGCTGAATGGTTATTTCGATATGACGTGATTACATCTGATGCGTTTTGCCCATTCTATCGATATTAGCAATTTCACACATCAAAATTACAGCGGCTCATTTGAATACATCAAACAAATGGCTGCCGATTTTCATTGAATTAGATTTGAAAAGAAATTATAATAATTTGTTCGTGGATTTGATGATAGAGAAAGTGCACATATGGTCCATCGATATACATGTACTAATCGGATTGCGTAGAAATAGCAAATCGGCAATCAATGTGCAAAACCATTTTTTTATTGTTGTTGTTATTGGATGTGTAAGTAAAAGATTAGGTTTAAATGAGCTAACATGATATCGGTGCCATTAAGTCTTAATTAGACAGCGTGCAGTTGCATTCTGCGATTAATTGGTGATATGTGATTTATATTGTGCAGTGGCTCCTGTTTCAACCGAACTTCCAAAAATGGCTACTGATGTTTTTCTCGAAGACTGTGTCTTTTCTCCTAATTGGTTAAATTGTTAAATGTGTAATTTTAGCTCGAAAATTATGTAATGCTTCGATGGCCAAATGTGGTCAATCAATTTTATGGAAAAACCCATTAATTAACGCTCAAATGAATTGCCAACAATTTATCAGCAAACACTGTGCGCGCAATTTATGCAAGGCCAAATATTTTAACACATACTATTTCCTTAATAAGGTACTCAAGAATCTGATGCAAACCTAACCGGAATCGTGCATAGCTTTTCTTCTCCGAAAAGCTATCGGTTACACATCGATTTTGTTTCGAGCAGAGACGAAAAAATCGACCCAATTTTTCATAAAAGTAAAAGTAAGACCGTTTTGGATTTCAATTTCGTCGAGCGTCAAATTCTGGGTAAAAAATGGCAAACATTCTGCAGACAGATGAAGAGAAAAAAAAACTAGCACTTGAGCACACGTGCTGTATATATCCGCGTTGATATCATTTTTCAATTTCAAAATCGTCTGCTTTACATCTATTCGCTTGGCCTGCTTCTTCATTTCGAAATCATATCCATCACGTGCTCGTGCGTGCGCGTAGGCAAACAAAGCAAAAAAAAAAAAAGCAAAAAGATTTTTCCTGTTTCAGTTCTTAGGTTTCGTTTTTTTGCTTGAAACGAAACGAAATGAATGTAATTGTTGTTAACTGTATCCGTTGTAAATTCGTGTTTGTGTGTGTGTCATGAGATTAGCCGCCAATTCATATTCATTTTTCTTTCTTTCTTTCTTTCTTTGTATGTCTATTTTTGACTCCTCAGTCAGTTTCTGTTTTTGTTTTTGTTTTTGTTTTATTTTATTGTTTTTTTCTTTCTGCTGCAACTCTTGCAAGTTGTGGGCTTAAGCATTTGCGATTTTCATTTTGGATTTCATTTCGTCTGTTTTGTGTATGTGTTTGCTGGTTTTTTTTTCTCTACCATCAAGTAAAAGTCTCTTTGGACTCAATGGACCTATACATGCGCTTAAGCGCGGTAACTTGATGACTATGGATGATCATAAAATCAGTGGAAGCGAAGCGAGTCGAGCATACTGATGCCAGATCAAACAAAGAGATCAGCTCTACAGTTCATCGTACGTATATTTAATAATTGTGTTTGTATGTGTGCCGAGAGCGCAGCAATTTTCTCCTAAGTTGATAAAAGAAGAGCCACTTTATGGAAATGATTCAGTTATTCGTTATGTTTTACCACGTTGACATCGTGTTTTATGGTCGGTTCGCATTCGGTTTTCTCACTTGAAAATATACACAAACACAAAACAAACTGACTTTGCAGAAACGACGGTCTCTTCGAACGGGCTTCAGCAACACCTTTTTGTCATTAAAGAATAACAAACGAAAATAAAATCCAACAAAACAACCATAAACACAAATTATTGCTTTACAACTGTGAAAAAAGTGCTGAAAAAGAATATAATAAAGAACTGAACGATGTGAAATAAAAAAAAATAAAAATCTTGAATTGATTTAAGAACAACGATTTTCGAAGAAGATCACTTTAGATTTATTTTGATCCGCAGATACATTAGTCGGGTGAAATGATAAAGTAGACGTTGGATACACGAAAAAAAAGAAGCCAAAAAATCGCCATTAGTGCAAAATTTTATATATCTAAATGAAAGAAAAGTAAAAGTTGAACCAACCATCGAACACATAAATAAAAGACAAAAATATGTTTTTGCTAAGCGTGCGATGTAGCTTCAGTTGTTTGCTCATTGTAAGTGGTCGCCAAAAATTCACGAAAATAAAAAAAAAACCCATCCAGTTGTGATGTGCGAAAGACAATGATTTAAATGTTAGTTTGAATGAAAGTGGTAGTGTGAAAACGGCTATTACCATGATATATGCAGCGTATAATATGCAAAGTTTAAAATGACCCTTTGTCGAGCTCATTTACGTTGAATTTAGTTTTTATTGTGGACGAGTTTCTTTTTCTCTTTTTCATTCACATTTTTTTGGGCGGCACATCACATTTTTCTCACACCCAAGTGAAATTTCCATACGATTATTTTGCGTGAAATGAAACCAAAGACAATAAACGGCAAAACATAGGTCATGACACTCTAATAGCGAGCATAAAAATGTGCATTTACACCGTTCGACGTTATTTTGTACCTAAGAATAAGCACTCGTCCTATCAACCAAAATCACCTTCAAGAAGTTTCCTACTGCAACATAACGTTGCAATTTATTGCTAAACTTTTGTCAGCCGCGACTTTCTACTTGTTTGTGCTTGGATATTTATTCATTCGATTCCCCAGTTAATAAAGTGCTACGATGGTAATTATCCACATGAAAAATGTTGTGATTACCGGTTCGGTATGAAATGTACAACACAAGGCTTAGTAGCTATTGACGTGCATTGTGAATGTGCGCGCGCGAACATCGAGTGCATCGATTGATTTTTTCTTAACTCGCATGCATTTGAATAGCGATAGAAGTATGAAAAGCGTGCCTTGACTCGTCGCACTATATAACGGGTTATCAAATGGAAACTTTCTGTTTTGTTTAATGAAATGCGCCATTTTCATCTCATGTTCTCGCAGATATGTCTCCCTCCCACTTTTTAAGAGACATGTCGACCTTTTTGTGTCAAACGAAATGTAGTCGTATTCCGTGTAGCGAAAATATCGTGTAGTCCAAAATCCACCTTTTGGCCAAATCGTTTCCGTACACACATTTCACAATTGAGCGAAAATGCACACACACACACGGGCTAGAGAATTAACTCTGATTCGAAGCAGCGAACCGGTTTTGGTCGAAGAGTTTGAACTGAGATGATTAGAAAAAGCGATGCGATTGCATTCGATCGCAAAGTGAATTATATTAATTGACTGAGCCGCTTGTGCATTCGTTTAAACACCATTTTTTCGCTATTCCACATACACACCACAACCATTTTATTCTGTATCGTTGCCTTTATTTTCTAATTTATTCCACTTTTTCTTGCTCTCATATCGTTGCTCGTATTTTTTTTAGATCGCATTAACCGGATTGCTGCAAATAATAAATGCTGAGTCATTTAGACCGATATTCAATCCAAATATTGGTTTGAAATCGACGGCGCAAAAGATAACAGCTATCACAACAACAACCACCACCGTTCGTCCGTTAACTACGATTTCAGCCACATTGAAATCAAGGGTATCATCGTTAACCAAGCAGCAAGTGCCACTACATCATCATCAGCAGCAGCAACAACAGCAACCGCTTCGATCACCGGTGAAACCGTTATCATCACCATTATCGACGCCACCACGATCACCGCCATCGAAACCAACCGACACCGTAGTGTCCGACTCAAAAGATGCACCAGTAGCCGAAGCACTCCGAGGTGATCCTTACTACAGGCGAGGCTATTATCGCCGTCCATACTACTATCCAAGCAATAATTTATATTATAATACACGAACTCGTCGACGACCCAATCCAAAACCTTACTATGCCGCACCTGCTGGATACGGTTATAATTCACCCTACGAAGATTATCGCTTTGAAATGGATTTCGCCGATCAAAGTGGTTACGCCGCTCCAAAATCGAAAAAGAAGTCACCATCGGTCGATACTGGGAAGGATTACATGGGTGTGATTGATACTGATATTGGCCAATTTTACGATACACAGTCCGCAACGTATAATGTGGCTCCGTTGAAAAGCTATGAACAATCCGGATATTATTCGAGTGGTGTGGGTGTGAGCACAGGTGCGGGTGGCGGATCGATTGGATCGAATCTTGGAGCTGGATCAGGTGTTGCCTATTCTGATTATAGCGACTTGGATGAATACAAATTCTCGACATTAAAACCCAAATCGGGCTACAACGCATTGCCGTCACGTGCACCAATCAAGCAAACAAAAACACGGTCCAAGTACAACAACTACGATGACAATGACTATCGATATTCAAGTGATTCAAGTGGATATGGAACATCCGCACCGGAAATTGAAGAAATAACCACAGATCCAGCAACATTGGCCAAATACAATAATGTCTATCTGCCACAGCATACAATCTATCAAACGGCACCAAAATCTAAACCGAAACCAAAACCGAAAATTACCACCACAACAACGACGACACACAGTCCACCGATACGCTTCAGCGATACATCCATCGATGTTCTAACGAAACCACTAGGGTCGGCTACTTTTAACTTGAATTTATCGCCCGGGACGGTGTACAATCAACCACCAGTGCCTCCTGTATACAATCCCATTGCAACGAATTACAAACCAATACCCATTCAACCGCCAGCCACAAGCTATGGCGTTCCAATCGCACCACCTCTGAATTCATACACTTATCAAAATGCCTATTCGAACCAGTTCAACGGATATCCACCATCGAATGGCAACAATTACAACATTAATCCTGCGCAAATTTCAATCACCAACCCAACGCCACGAGTTCCGGGCCCATTTGCCGAACCGCCACCTATAAATCAAGTGCAATTATCGAATATCGATGTTAATTACAATAGTGTGCAATCTTCTTACGATGCAACGCCAAAAAATACACGACCTAGCAATAAAAGAAAACCGGCCAAAGTGAATTCGAAACGTGTCCCAACGATACCGCCGCCGTTAAATACAGACGAAGAAATTGTTGAAGATGAACGCGAACAAAATGATTATACGGGCGAATCGTATTCGTATTTCAAAACAATGCCACAACCATCGCTGCCCAATACATACGATCAAGAGGAATTCCATACGGTGAAAAATAAACGAAAACAACCGAAACAATCGTCCAATTTCTACTACGAACGAGACGAAAAAACGGCACGAACAACGAAAAGACCAAAGCAGCCGATCGAGGTAACGCTACGCATTCCGGATGAAGATTATCTCGACGATTTGGTGAAAGTAGTGCAAACGACCCGGCGACCGAAGAAGAAAAGCAAACAAACCACATCCCACGTTTTAGATACGGAAGATTTGCGCGATGCCTACGATCACAATTCGGCTTATTATGCGAAGAAAAAGAATAAATCTCGCACTCGACATCAGCAAAATGATTACGAAAACAACGAAGACGAAGATGATTATGGGGATGAGGACTATGACAACGATCGGGTGTCGCACATCACTAGCCAGGAGCAAGAAAAGACAAAATCACAGGATACTGGAACGAATACGGATCGTGATCAAGATCCGGTGGAGCCAAGGTATTGGGACAAATCGGCAAGCATCTACAAACAATACGGAATTCGAGCGAGAAACGATAATTTTCCAGTAGGCAGCAGCTATGAAGTGTACGGTAGCAATGGCTTCCGTCCCATTCGCAAAGATGATCGAACCGATATTTACGCCGCAAGCCCATCAAATATTCGACCGACTTATGTGCGTGACATTCCATCGTCCGGCGATAATAAATATTCCAATGGAAATCGAATATCCACTACACCGCGACCAGTGACGGCATCTACAACACAAGCGTCGACACTGTACGTTTGGGACGGCAAAGGAGAATTGCCGAAAAATCACAAAATGGTATGACAAGAACACTGAGTGAATGAACCGATGAACACACATTTGGTTGAAAATTGTGCATTTGAACATGTAAATTAATTGCATCTTCTTTACTTTTAGATTAGCTTTAAAAACTTGCGAATATTTGTAATTTTAGCTTAATTTATTTTTAATAAAAAAAAAATAAAATAAAAATCGAGACACAAAAAAACACGCTTACCGTTTTATCTATGAATGTTATCCATTGCTTGCTGGTGGAGTACATCTGGAAACCTTCGAAGAAAACCGGCCCTGATGTAGTTGGTGGTAAATCAGGTACTTTCATGGATAAATTTAGAATCGAACGAGATTTTTCGAGTAAAGCCTTTAAAACAGGCATCAAAAATGAATATCCCTCGGAATCACCCACTGGAAATGAAGAAAAGAATGTTTTGGAATGGGAAAATTGTTTGGAAAATGGAATAGAATTAAATGAGATACAAATTTAGTAGGAAAACAGAGCTGAGTTGTTCATTTTTTTTAGCATACCTTCAATGGCTGTATTCAATGCTTTGTTTATGCTGAACAAAAGATAGCCAAGCTCATGTAAATCTTCAGTGGCTCGGACTTGTAGAACGGTGTGCAATTTGGCCGTTGCCATGGCAACAATTTCAGGATTTGGATGGCGTGAACATTTCATCAATAATCCCAAGCAAATTCGTGACATTTCCACCCATTCATCCACAGCTGATTGCTGGAAGATCATCAGAGCGTCTGCAATTGAGAATCAGAATAAAATCGATTATTTTCGAAGATTCAATAAATTCAAAATTATCGTTAAAATCAAAATCGGTTCCTCCATCAAATTTCAAATCAAGAAACTACGTCGCGATTGCTAGTTTATTTTAACCAAATTCGATTTTTTTGCTATAGCAAACTTGTAACTCACCCATTAAAGCTAAAACACCATCAAGTAATTTCGGTGAGCATTTCTTTTGTTCATCCTCGTTTGGATCGAGTACAACCAAGTCATAGATCATTCGAAGCAATTGAGCTGCATTCTCCTGATGCACGTGATTTTGTGTATTATTCAAATCCGACAAATCCATGAGTGACGCCTGAACGCCCAGCTCAAAAATGCGCAATCTTAGCGTCAAATGTGAACAATATAGTTCGTTATTCAATCCAAGCAAATTAATGCATGCAATCACTTGACCTCGTTCCTTCCATGAATCGCCGCCATTGTTTTCGATTCCGTTCCACAAAACTGTGTACAGAATATTCGTAACCAAGTAAATCAACTGTTCTTCTTTGTCGTAATTTTCATCGCTGAGAATACTTTCGGGTGCATTCTTCTCGTTTTTCGTTTGGCTGGAATTATCGCACAGCGAATCCGATTCGGTGGAATCAAAGCGTGTCATTGACTTATTCTCCAAGGATGTCGTTTTTGCTGATTTCAACGAAAGATTTTCATCCGATGTCGAGTTCGATGACAGTGTTGACATCGTACCCAAGCTCTTTGGCTTGTCACTCAAATTCGAGCCGTGCGTCAACGATTCAAATGTTTCTTGTATGTCCGATGTCTTCTGACGTATCATGGAGTACATTGACGATATATTACCAGCCACTTTACCGGTAACTGTTTCGGCCAAATCTACAATGAAATCATGATTAGAATCGAATTTAGGTAAATCTGAATTTCCCATGCATTGCTACAAGAGTTAGGTGAATTCATATTGCAAATGTTTTTCTTACCTTTAATTTCGTGTTCGATGACATTGGCCGCTTCAGTGAAATTCGCCTGAATTTCATTCAGCAGCAAGTTTGAGTTGTTCATCGAGCTTTGACTGCCCAGCTCCATCGATTTCTCGTCAAACGTCAACATATCCATGGCAAACTCAACGCCAGACTCATCAAATGTATGGTCTTGAACATCTTTTCCTATCACATAGTTGCCTTCGACCGTGAAATTCGATGAGATATGCTTACGGACAAGCAAACGAGCGATACTGTCCTGCCATCCAGTCTGCTTTGCAATGTGACAGGGGGAATTCAGTTTATTGAATGCAACCGTTACGATTTTCTTGGCAATTTCCAACTTGAGATCAATGTCAGATTCACTCAAATGGTAAATTAAATGCAATGCACCACAGTATCCAACGCCAGAATCATCGGCCAACGCCATATCAAGCAGCATGAGAATTATGTCGGTATTGTGATCAAGCGGAAGCATGTGTGAAATCAAACCGGGTATTAAAGTTTGACAACTGATGCCGGGATCATGCAATCGAACTGCCCATTTATGCTTCTTTGACACGCGTTTCGTACTCAGGAGACAGTTGAGGAACTGAAATTGAATGAAGAGAATTAATTTTTAAAAATAGGAGATCGAATCTTCAAAATATTCGAGACTGACTTTCAAAACCGTCAAATGCAATCGACTGCTATACTTGCGATCGGTGAGTAAAGCATAGCAAAGTTCGGCCGTATTTGGTTCGTGCATCAAAAGGAATACTTGATCCAAACAATGTTTGCTATTCATCTGCGTCCAAATCAGATCCAGCAGCTCTACAATCAAGTATTCATGATTCACCGACGAAATGTACGAGATGATGATGCACACTTCTTTGATGTTCAAATCTTTGTGAATGTAGTATTTGATGATTTCGAGTAAAGCCACACGAACGGCTTGTGCATCTTCTTCACCAAGCCGATCGGGCACTGCATAATGCTGGCGAATAACATCCAAAAAGTATTGAATACCGAACTTTTTCCTAGAAATAAACCAAAATGTTTAATTTTTCCCATATTTTCTTCCATCCTTTTCATCTTCACTTACTTGAAATATTTGCGGTCATCTTTGATCATTGTATTGATATACTGAATATGTCCGATGGTAACTTGGAATGGTGCCCGTGACCAGATTTTAAAATCAAAGATGAATTCATTGTAAATTAATTCGAGCAGCTCCTTATTTGCAGTGGGTTGTTCATTTTGAACTGCCTCAACGAGCAAATGTGATGCCATCAGCACATTGACGTCAATCAATTCGGGGTCGCATTTTGTCATCAGCGTTGAAATAATTTCTATACAATCGAATCGCATGAGTTGTTCCTGATTCAAATGGTGATTGCTTGTAAAGTACCGAATCAAACATAAAAAACAGCCTATTGGATTCTGGATCATTTTGTATTCGGTGTATGTGTTTGACGAAAGAATTTCCCAGTCAATCATTTCATCGTTGAGTGAGCACGGTGTTTCAGGTTGTATCGAGTCAAGTGATGTATCAAACACAAGATTCAATTGATTTGATTTGACAACCGTTTCGAGAATCGGTAACAATGTGGTGATTCCACCAATGCTATTGATTGCATCTTGGATTTTTATCGTTTTGCAATGATTGCCGATGAAGAGTCCATTGAACTTACTACCCGGCACTAGATCAGTACACGTTCCATTGTAGCATGCTGACGGTGAATAGCAGAATACATATTTTGAGCTTATGTCGTATGGTTCGATGTCTTGAGAAATGATCGATGCAAATTCTACACCAGCATCGAGTATACTTTTGATATTCGTTGTTGGTTCGGCCAGCAGAACTGAACCGATTTGGCCACGCAAACATGCCTGTGGACCGAATATACCATCCTGCATTCCCATCGGATAGCATTTCACATTTGGATCATTCGACGATGTGCTTCGTAATGGTAAGGAAAAGTAACTTGGAACCTTGAAAGTGAAAATAGAAACGACTTCAATAAAAATGAAATGGATTGGGGAGAATCGCGAATTTCAAACCTGTGAAACAATTTGCGGTAAAAATGCTCGTTCCATGAGACTGGGAAACATTCCACGTGGTGTACCACTGGCACTATCAACTGAAGACGATGTCTGCAGCTGCTTCTCTTTTTCATTCCTATTGTTGGATGATCGACGAATTTTTTGGTAGGCCATTCCAATGGTGCAGTGGGCAAATGGATCTGTGAAAGCGCCAAATTTTATTGTTGCTCCTAATTTTTGATGTCCATCGATGTAGCTCAGAATTTGCGTGTATGCAAATGGTCGCTTCGGCGGTAGGATGCCGATCGTTATTAAATGCCACCTTTTGCAATAATAAAAAAAGCGTTTTAATTGATTTTCTAAGAGATTAATTCTATTTGAATATATTATCATGTGAAATGATCCATGGAAAACTAAAATCTGTCCAAGAATACGAATTGAAATGGTTGAACTGCCAATACACATTTGATATGATCGAGAATAAACAGGTATGAAAACGGTGCTTACTTCTTATCAAAGAGTGACGGCGAAGAGACTGAAGTTGCGAAATATTCCTTTTTCGTTTGGATGCCAACTATGAGCTTTCCATTATTGTCGATAAAAATTTCGTAACCAGTTCCTTGCGCTGACATTAGACTGCAATCATGTAAAATAGAAAAGTTTATATTTAGTTGATTTCGAACTAAAAACTGTGAAAATGTCCAAAATATGATTTATTTACATTGATGTGAAAAAATGAAAACATTTAAATATTGAAAGAAAATATAATTTTTGAACGATTTACCTAAAAATCACACGACGATATCTCGTGCTATCAATGTATGGGTCTGATTCCCATTCGACAACTTCATCCAGACGGATCCATGCATGAAATATGAAACCAAATGCACCTGATGTTGTCCACTTGTGAATCTCTGGCACGGTGATACCATCATCACGTGACTGTATGTCAAGAAATTCGCTGCAAATGTTCTGATTGCTGGGAATGTTCTGAAGTGATATGCTTGCCAATGACTGAAAATAATATGGAAAGTCGAATTGTTAGAAAAATTTGCTACGTTGATTCAAACAAAAATATGTGACCAACCTGAAGTAATTGCTTTCGATAGTCAAAGTTTTCCTTTTCCCGTAACAAACAGAACAGGCTCTTCAATTCGATAGGGCTAATGCTGTATCTGGCCAATTCTTCAATCAATTTAATCAAATCAATGGCACATTTGCTGCTCAATACATTGGAATGTCTCAGAACGTCGCAGATGGTTTCGATGAATTCACGATTTGACACAGTTCGCTTGCTGAAATTCGGAGCAAAGAAAAAGCAAATTTAGTCGCAATAATTGAAAAAAATTGTGATTTTCGACTAACCAGCTAATATTTTGTGAGCAAATTTTGAGCATCGTTTCAGCGACATAAAGCTGTTCACTTTCATGCATATCCTTCATCCAACTGGCTAAATGCGTGATGATTTCGCCAAAAACAATTTCCTTCTTCTCTGAATCATAGGCCAGCTCGATGCACTGTTCAATGAGAGTTTTCGTTGGTTTGCCCAGCGATTTGATGCCGTCAAAAAGTGTTGCAATTTGTGGTACAGTGGATAGAACATTTGTAGCAACGGGTGCGGTACGACGTAGCATGGCCAATGCCTTAAAAACACTTGTCGCTAGTTTCTGGCGATCAAATTCCCATTTTTGAACACGTTTCGGTATGCCAACCAGAGTTGTGATATAATTTGCTTCCACAATGACCGTACTAATCGGAAGACGACTTTGTGTTTCGGATAAAATATTCTCCATATTGTCAACGACGGCAGTCAGTGCATTTACATCGATGTAATCCTCACTCTCGGTAGCCACATCAAATTTCTCATCAAACGGACGCCGTTCAAAGTGTCGAGTTTTCAGCAATGTTAACATCATATCCAAATACATTTGAAACACCATCAGCACGTCAATTTGACGTTCAACTGGATTCGAACGATGCAAAACGATGACCATTTTGGCAAAACACTTCAATACAATGACCCGAAGCTCTGCGTTGCATTCCCATTTTGATAAAATATTTATGAGAACCGTCACAGTTGCCGGACATACGGCTCGCATTCCATTCGACTAAAAGGGATGGGCGCATGACAACGCCGAAAATCATATTAAAATCTATTTTGAAGCAAACTAAACATGCAAAAGGGCTTTTGTATACAAATATGGTTAGGTCGTAATTGAATTGCAAAAGTTTATTATTTTGTTTCCGAAAAAATATAAAAGTAATTAAGTTTATGTTCAACAAAAATAAGCTCAATGATACATACAGCGGCAAGTGTTTGCTGTTTGCTTTCACCAATTTGATTAGATGCAACATTACTAGAAGTAGAAACATTTGCAGAAATGGATGATGTTGCTGAACGGATGCTAGGAGTAATAGTTGTGGTCAATGATGTAGTAGCTTGTGAATCGTTAGTGCATGGATCGCCCTGGTTTGGTTTTGTTTTGTTTTGTTTTGGTTTATTGAATTTGATTTGATTGTGTGTTCGGTTGAATATTTGATTTGCGATAAGTATGTGTGTAATGACCCAGTTCGAGAAATTCCATCACCAGATAAAATAAACAGAATGAAGAAAAATGAAAGAAATTTATTTGTAGCTCACCAATTTTCAAATGAACGCATTTAAGCAAATTGAACGGATATCTTCAAATTAAAAGACGTCACATTTTAGAATCTCGCCGTGAGAAGTTAGAAAAGACAAACAGTTCTACCAGAAGATTTAATACCAAAACCACTACAGAAACTATGAAAATGAATTAAAACACCTTGGGCTTTTGAAAAGAATAAAAAGATTGAGAATTTTCAAAGGAGAAAAGTAACGAAAAAAGGAACTACAAGAACTGTCAGGATAATCTGACAACTACATAAAATGATGAGACGGAAGAATTCTTAAAAGACGATTTTTTTGTCTTTTTCCAACAAAAAAAATTGAATGTGGAGCATTTGTCTCTGTGTTTAATCACAAAGTTATCTATTAAGAATGCCGTGTTCCTTTCACCAATTATATGACTAACTACAGAAATAAAAACATGTAAAGAAATCTAAGATAGAAATAATGTATACAAAAAATCTACAGCCCAACACCAGAAGTCTAAATAAAACCAAAAGAAAAATCAATCAAAAGTAACAACGAGATTGTGTGTCTCAGTGATGAAGCCATAGAAACGCATAGCAAATACCTGTGAGCCGGATATTATTGCGCCTAACATATGAACTAAGGGTACTCCAATTTCTGGTAGATGGATGATCGTCTCAAATTGAAAGCAATCTGAAATAACAAAACCGAAACAGGTTTAGAGCATTTCGAAATGTGCGCGCGCCCCGCAAAGTGTATTATATTTCAGCGCACAGACCATAAATGAATGGCACCAATTCGACGTGCAATTGTACGATGGTGGTTAGAATGCGTCTATAATCGGCAAAGTGTCCATGTAAAAAGTTGCGCCATGTTAAATATGGGTCATAAATGACTTCAATTAGATGGCTAAACGATTTGATGTACTCGACTTCCGCTGAACTGGGTTTTCGCTTGTCCTTAAACAACTGCAATCGAAAACAGAACAAAAAACCGTACAATCAATGAAAAATACTGATTATTTAAAACAAAACAAAAAAGCGAGCCCATTTCACTTACCACCATAATGATGCTCATCGATATTGTAACAGCACAGCTGATGTATTGGTAGTTGGCTACGGTTTGTATATTGTCAAAGTGACGGCATATCATAGTAAGACATTTCAGTAATAATGTTGTTTCAGTCAGCTCATCATCGTTGAGTGGCATTTCATTTTGATACGAATCTTTGGCAACAATAAGAAATTTCCCGATTGCCGGCAACAGTTCATCGGGCAATCGCTTGAGATGTGGCCCAAGATCATTTTTTATCTCATTCCACAGCGGCGGCTGTTCGAAGTCTAAATTCAATTGTTCGGTCCATATCTCCACAAATCCAGCGACAAATTGACGAAAACAGCTCTTATCATTCTGTTTACAATGTGTCGAAAACGAAAAACGGAACAAAAAAATTGAGCGTTATTCTTTTTTTTACTTCTTCTTCGTTTTTGGGTTGCCATTAAAATTGTGGAAATTTTTTCATGTACATATTCAATGTGTTTGTATACTAAAACATGTCATACTACAATATTGTTGTTTGAATAAATGCTGGAATAATGCCAACTGTTTCTAAAAGTGTCGTATTAACAAGGGGAGAGACTCCAACGCTAGTTTCACTAATTTATTCTATTGTTTCCCAATATATGCTATTTTTGCTAGTTTCCCTCAATAAAAGTACTATTTTTTGCTAATATTTCCTATGTGCAGTTGACAGTTCACTTACAAGTAACACTCATCAAGTTATTGTTGTATGCTTGGAATGAAAAGCAAAAAAATTATATTTTGGCAATTTTTCCAATGTTATTTCATAGAAAAGAACAAATTGTTCCATTTAATTTCATAAAATAACTCCAAAACTTTGTTCTAAACGGTTAAAAACAGTAAATAACAAATCGCTATTTCTTCAATAATATTGCTGTTTTTTGCTATTTTCCTCTAGTATTTATATGAACTTCAAAAAAATATCTAATGGTGTCTCTCCCCATGCATATTAATCATTAATCCTCCGTGCTTGAATATTGTATGTACTAGTACACATATATGACATGGTTGCGGTGAGTGTCATGTCAAAACCCAAAAAAACTCATTCAGAAAGAGAGACCGAACCAACGAATGAACTTAATTTAATTAATTCGAAAACGTAAACATATGATTATTTGTGTTTAATAATAATAATTCAGGGGGGATTTTGCATATAATTGCCGTTGGTGTGTTCGCTAACTACGTGACAGTGTTCATAGAGGAAATGTTAAGGTCTTTTGTTGGTTTTGCATCAAAACATTTTTAAAATATACACATCGATATTGGATGAATTTGTGTTGCATCAATTTCGAATGCTGTAATCAGCATCTGTTTCCATGCAGAAAAAGTCAGGATGAATATATAGCCGTAGTGAGAGAATGAGAATCTACAAAGAATTCTAATTCAAAGTAATAACGAAACACATTGATTCCGCCGCTTTCCATCACTGTCAATGAATCATACACAATTCGATTATCTGATAACATTCAACGTTTTATCACACATTTGCAAGCACACAACAACATGCACTTACGTTGCGGCCCATTTGACATTGTATTTGTAGAGATATACGTGTGTAAGTTATATGTGCGAACACTAAACGACGTGAAAGCATTCGTCTGTCGCTCTCTCTATCCATTACAGAAAATAATAAGTGAATGGTCTGTGTGTTTCATTGTCAATGATCGCATTTAAATAGACCTGTTTACAAGTACACTTGAACGCATTCGCTCTATTCTCTTGCACTGTTTCATTCACTCTCTCTCTCTCTCTCTCTCTATGTCTATGTCTCGTTCGCTCATTCGACACCATGATTCAATTTTTCCCTTTTATCACGAATCAAATATTTGCGATCGTTCACCCATTGCAATCAACAGAGAAAATAAAACAAATGCATCAAATATGTAATCGACGCTGATATAACGATACTCTATTCATTGAATTAGTTTAAGCTAATACATTGTTTACATTGTAATTGAAAAAAAGAAAGAAAGAAAGAAAAAAGAGGTACAAAAACATGAACAAATCAAAATTAGGTGTTGGTTCAGATGAAAGTAAAATCGTTATTGTATTTGTATTAGATAATAATAATCAGTGCAGTGTAACAGTGTATGCATTGTGCACTTTCTGCTACATTGCCACACACCACCGAAATATTGAATCAACACAGAATTTAAAGAAGAAAATGTAATTAAGATATGAACGAACAAGTAAGTGAACGCGAGCGAGTGAAAAATAAACACATTTGTTTTTTTTTCTCTGAAGAAGCGGAACAATTTTCCGATGGTGTCAGCAAACCAATACAAGTACGAACATTAACAAAAAACAGAAACGAATCGAAAATATAGTACGTTCATCCAGCAAATACATAAACAACCAGGCAATAAATGTGTTTTCTTCATACTTTTGTTGTGTATTGAATCCACAAGTTGTAAATATCTTTGCGATTTTCCATTATTTCTGTGGAAAAATTCGCATTGATTCCGTTGGCCTTCTCTTCTTCTACTTCTCGTCTCGTTTCCCCACTTGAAAAACACTATTACGATTGATGGTTGGCTTTTCCACGGCACGTAATTTGTCTTCAACCCAATTTTTCTGTTCTTCTTCCCGTGTTTTTTTCTTTTGCTTCTTTTCGTTGCACAAATGTCACATTTTGATGACGATGTTCATTGTTTTGCGGTGGAATTTCGGATGGAAACTATTCGCACCGAATTTACCGACCGCCAAATAAACCACACACGAATCGAACAAAAAACCAAAATTAACACTATTTATTTGCGTTGATGTTGTGTTTTTCTTCTGCTCTGCTCTGTGCTACTATTGGTATTTTTGATATTCACGGTCGATGTACACTCACTTACTGCCAATGACAGTACAAAGCATACTTTATTACGACGAACCAAATGCTCAAGTGTGTTTTGACAGCTCTCGCTTGTACTTCAATTTCTTCAGTGTTGTCTCTGTGTCGTGCGCTCGCTCACTTTTTTCTCTCCGTCGCTCTCTCTCTCTTTTCCTCTCTCGTCGCTGAGAGAATGGACCGCCACTTCAAAACAATCGCTATTCTATGTCAAACGAAACACATGCTGTTACTCACTTGTCAAAATTACACACCAATACATTGACGGTGCGGTTTTTGCATGTGACGACATCTACCGGCCGATAGGTGAAATTGAACATTTCCTCATTCTTGTTTGAAGACAAATTTATTCGAAAGTAATGACTTTTGGTATTAGAAACAAACAAATAGATTATTATATAATTGGCTTGAGCAACTCTATCCTCTTGCATCATATATCATCATTAATTTATTCGATCGTCGAATTCAATTTACCGAAGCCGCTTCCGGCAGTCATGGAGATAATCAATGGAAATGATGCTAATATATTTACGATTATCCGACTTTTAAATTAAGGTTCTCTTATTACAAAACATTACATATCCTTATCGTCGATGCTATAAACAAAGTGCACGTGTTCGTGTAGGCAGACAAGAGCGAGAAACGATGGAAAAATCCACCTCGTTTCTTTCGTCAAATCTAGGCAAAGTATTCAAATATGAATATTTTAATATGCATGTGATTACGTAGCATCGAATATGTTGCACAGCGAATGCTGCAGATTGAATATTGATAACCCCGAATTACCTTTTTTGCAAACACTTACCGTTGTTGTTGTTGTCTTTTTTATCCCACTCTAAGCTCCTCGAATCCAATTTGATTCGGGAACTGGTTGCACTGCTTCATGAAAAAAAGGATGTTCAAGAAAAAGCCAGAAAATAGAAATTGAACTGTCAAAATAAAACGCAATTTGTTTTCATTTTCGTTAGGAGTTTAAGTTGGTTTTTAAAGCTTTTTCAACAACATTTTTCTTTATTTTGCATCAGTTTTTGTTTTTAAATGTTTTTTAAAATGTTTTAATAGATGAATTTTGGTTTTGTATGAGTCCATTTCCATTGAAATTATATAATAATTCGTGTTAAAAGTAGCATGCTATTCTGTTTTTTTGTTTGTATTTTATGCGTTTTCCATTCTTCCCGTGAATTGTCTTTCTTAAGAGAATGCCTGCTCACAATTTATAAGTGTTTCGATTATTTCTTTTATTCTCTCTTTTTTCTTCCTTTTCATCTGCATTTTTGCGCCTTCTTCTTCTTTTTCTTTTTCTTCAAATTTCAGTGTGTGTGTGTTTGTGTTTATGTTAATGTGCACATCATTTCACCTAGCAACAACGGCAAAAAAATTGTTCCTCTAAAATGGCTATGTTTAAAAGTCGCATTCATTTCAAAGATATTTTCGCAAATTTAATGAATATTCGGTAGTAATTGTCGCTGAAATCAGTTTCTGGCGTATATTCTGTGTGATTGTGAATGTGTGAAGTTGTCACTGCGAATGGCGTGAAAATGATTGTGGGAAAGGGATTTTTTTTGTTTCGTTTGTTTCGTCAGAGTTCTTTTGTTCAAAAAGAAAAAGGTTCAAACACCGCGTTACGTTTGTACATTTCATTTTATGCAAGCAGATAGATGAACATATTCCCTCCGCATAGGTACGGTAATGTTTTTTGTATATTCGCTGAATATTTGTACGTGATGAATGGATGCAGTTTTGTGCATGTTGTGTTGTTTGTGTTCAAAAGATGTGGCCTAAATTCAACACCCAGGGTGTTCCGGCATTGTTTTGTTCTCGGTTATTGGTTTTCACTTCGATAATAAGAGAAATATTCATTAAAATGTTTCATTATTTTTTCAACTAATTTTCTGTTTTTCTGTTTGTCGATCGCTGATAAAAGCGGCACGAAATGCTGATTGAAAATGACATGGTCCATAATGAATGTGTTGTCGCACCGAAACACATCAAAAGTGGCGACGGCGGAGGCGACAACGTCAAATGAAATTTTGAAATCGATAACAGCGCTCGCTGTTGATGAATGTTTCCGTCAGAAAGTTTTCAATAGCGTGTCAAATTAATTAATTTCATGGTGCATTTTGTATATTGGCTCTTGTTTGTTTTGGTCGCTCGGTGGGTCGCTCACGCGCGCCACCACGGATGGTCAATTCGACCGACGGCGTCCATTCGATCGAATAAAATTCGTTTAACAGCGATTGCATCACGTTAAATAACCTGGCTCTCCTCTAGGTTTTTTCTCTTCTTTTATTATTTTAGTGAAATTATTGAAAATGATTTTCCTTCTCTACTACGTTGAAATACGTCAGAACATGTCAATCGAACGCATCTGATTCGGGGTTAAACTATGTGTGCAGTTGTTGCAAACGGAATTGTTTGTTTGTTGTTATCGAACACAGCTAAATCCAAGGGTTTCAAAAAATCTTTTTATCTAATAGCATATATATATATAATTCTGGTATTTGGTTTTTGTTCTCTTTGTTTCATATTTTATACGTAACTATAATGTTAGTGTTTTTTTGTGTGTGTTATTTTTTTTTTTTTTTTGGTAATTTTGTTCCTTTAATTTATAACTTTTCTAAATCTCTCAAATGGTTTTTCTTTGTTAATAAAGCACTAGAATTTCTTCTTTAAATTGTTCAAACATTTGTCTTGTTGTAACGTAGTTTAGTCTATTTTACATATAAAAATTGGTATTTTAAAAATTTCAATAGAGTTTTTTCTGTTTGTTTTTTTTTTCTCTTCTCTTCAATATAGTATTTTGTTGTTGTTGTCATATGCGCATCGAAAATGTATTTACAAAAAATCAAACAAAACGAAATCATAGTCAGATCTTTCACAATTTAGGTAGCTTAATGAAGAAAAAGAGCAGCAAAGTCTTTATATCATAAAAGCTGATCATGTATATTTTACTATTTATTTATTTTTGTTCATTATCATCTTCACTCATATTTTAACTCTTGTTTTGTTTCGTTGGTTGCTTTGTCGAATCCTAATTGCAATTTTGTGCTTGGTTTTTTTGTCTGCAAAGTGCTGCTTGTGGTTAATAGTAATGTTTGCCCACAAACACTATGAAGGAAAGGATACATCTTACGTTCACCGTTTATACTCAGTAAATGGCTGATTGGCCAGGGTAACTTAACTTGAATGCATTTGACATTGAAAAAAAAACTCATTCTTTCGAAACATCACCCAGGGACGTGATATTCGTGACCTCTCTTCTTCTTCTTCTTCTTCTTCTTCTTCTTCTAAGCACTACATAGAATGTAGGCTACTGATCCGGTTATTTTCTTTCTAAACTTGTTTGTACTGAGCAGTTTTAACTAATATTGCACATCAAAATGAAAACCGAAGTAACAAATGTAATGATGTTTTAAGGGATCTAATGCGGTATGATATGCAAATGAACCAAGTCGTTTAGTTTTTAATTGATTTCGATCAATTTCGATAAGTGTCTTTATCTTCTTTGATCGGGCATGAAATATGTCTGGGATTATTGCTTATCTGATTCGAAAGGTTTCAAGTCTTTGGATGTGTGGCAAAACGAAAAAATCAACAAGGTTTTGGGACAACAAATTGTACACAATTTGTGACGTCAATCGAATATGCGCGGGTTTCGCAATTTTCCTCTTTCGCTCTCGTTCAATTGCAACCAATTCATATATAGTTTTTCACTACGAGTTACACATAAACTTCAATCATTTCCTTCGTTTCCTAGGACAGACTAAATCACAGGCAATAGTCCCTATTTTCCTTTCTTTACGCTTTTTCTATACACTAGAGGTGAGTTAGTGTGTGTGTGTGTGTGTGTGTGTGTGTCAAAGAGCACAATATATTTAATGTTCATTCCGCTGACCTTGCACAACCCGCACGTTTCACGCGTTGCTGTGAATCCGTAAAACGATTCGCAGCATCAGCAAAAATTGCAGACTGTGCAATGTGCATACTGTGTAAGGCAAACGGAAATAACGGGAAAAATGCACATTCCTATATATAATAATTAATTGGTTTTCCATTGTTTATATTTTACAATGGATTGTCTTTTTTTTCAAGTATTTTTCCTTAGTTTCTCTCTTGAGATTAAGTGATTGTTTTGGGGTCAGTTTGAGTTTCAAGCAAAACAGAATATCTCTCCGTTTCGATTAAATTTAGACAACTTTTCTTTACATTTTTTCTGTTTCCAAGCACAGATCGCTAAAAGCGTAATGCTCTGCACTTTCATCTCCATATCTCAAAACGAACGAAAAAAAAGTCCAATGAAAATTACCCAAAGTATTTTGAAAAAATATCCACTAAAATAGTTCGAAAAAACAACAATAGAATAGAGAAAAATTCATTTGAAAAATATTGTTTCACTTTTTCTTCACGATTAAACATTATGCGAGGACCAAAAATATCTTAGAACTTTTTTTAGTTGTGTTTAATTTTACGCTACGTAAGGTTAAATATAATAAAAATTTTCATCTTTTGTTATGAATTGTCAATTGTACTTGTAAAGTCGATAAAATCGCGCAAAAACATGTCGAAACGAAAAGACTTAAAAACATATCGCCCGTATAACATATTTAATAGATTATTTCATTTGGTTTGAAATTTTGCCTTAGCTCTATATGTTATACGCTTAAAGTTTATGTACAAATAGAAAACAAAAATATTTGTTTTTGTCAAATGGCGAAAGCTCCATATAGCCACGATTAACAAATGAAAGCATTTCTAGAACGATTTGCTCAAATGCGCGCATAATAATACAACCTCACTCTCGAAACGAGATGCAATTCAACAACTTTTTTTCTACAGCTCTGGTCTCGCATTTCAATACACGATTTTGGTTTTTTTAACGGTTCTTCTTTTTCATCTATAAATATTCATTGGGAACTAGAACAATAGCAGAAAATATGACGTCACACGCGCGTTAATTGTAGGTACTTGTGAAGCATTTCAATTAAAATTAATTTCTAGCCCATGGTGAATACAGTTTAAATTGCAACAACATAAATTTTCGCTCTTTTCCTTTTGCTCTTTCAACTCTTTTTCATGTGTTCGGTGGAAATAATTTTTGCGCTCTTGGAATAACATTTAAATCGAGTGAGAGAAAAAGAGAGAAGAAGAAAAATAAATGTTGGTTTTTGCATATTGAAACTTCGTTCATGAATCAAACTTGTGTGTGTGTGTGTGTTGGATTTTCGGTCGTTATGAAATGAATTTCATAAGAACTGCCAATCAGAAAGTTGTGCCGTAAATGAATTCGGAAATGTTTGGACAGCGAAAAATGTTTTTCGCATCCCAACGGTGCAAATGGGATTTTTTCCACGATTTTTCTATAGTATGTTGGTCGTTCGGTCGACCCGTTCCTTATGCTGTCCAAACTCCTTTGTTCGAATATTTAAACAAGAAAATAGCAATCATTTTGCATTTAGCTTCGTTTTGAGGTAATTAAGCGTTTTGTTCACTGACAAGAATGAAGGCAATAAACGAATATAATAAGAATACAGTGTATTTTTATGACATTAGCTTCCATTGCATGGCAATTCCCGGTAAAACGGAGTTTCGTCCATTCGATTCGTTCCTCTTGTTTTGGTCAATAAATCAATAGCCGTCGCGGGAGACCGACTTTAATCCTTTTTTAAAGCATTCTTAAAAACTACTAAAACTCGGCGAAAAATGAATGGAAATATCTGTTTGTTATTTTCTTATCAGCATTTAACTCTCTTGAAAAACAAACACATATCGATTTACTGGAATAAAATTGAAACGGTAATTGTCCATTGATAAAATCTGAGTAATTGTCGTCCGTCAATGAATTGACAACCGACGACACATTGTTTCGAAGACGACTTTCTATTCGGAACGTCTATTCTGAACGTATGCAGTCTATCATTCGAAATCTAACAGATATTTTTTGTGTTTTTGCTTGAACTTATCGGGATTCTTGTTGTTGTTGGTGTCATATAGAAATATCATTTTCATTTTGAACATTTCGTAAATTTGCTAGTTTCGTTTCATTTTCTATTTCTTTGTTATGGTGATACTTAAGGCTGCCAACTATTTTCTAAAAAATACTGAAAAATTCAGTACCAAAGCCAGTTTTTTCGCAATATCTCGGAAACGGCTGGATTTAGGCCCCAAATCTCGGCCTTCGGCTACCATCCCCATGAAATTTTCCGCCCGATCGAATGGGACTTCTCATAATTTTCTCCGATTTTCCATTTTCCTTTTATAGCGATAAGTTCAATTTCGGAAAATTTTCCAGGATTTGCAATTTTCCGGGAAATTTTCTTGAATTCGTTTTCAGCATACGATCGTACATTCATAAAATGAAAATGGTTGGAAAATCTTGGAAAACTCGGGAAATATGGAAGATTTTGTAAAAATAAAATGTACTGAAAATGACCCTAATTTTATATATGAGGCCATATTTTGGCTCCAGTGACTTTTCCGGGAAATCTGATCAGATAGAAAACATCCTTGGGACTTCCTCTTTCCATATGTGTAAACAAGAATTTGCTTCCGACACACGAATTTTTTTTACGAATTTTATTAGTCTACTGAAAAAATCAGTAGAGTTGGCAGCCTTAGTGATACTTTGTGTATTGTGATTTATTCCGGCTGTCATCGTGCCAGCTAGCTCATGTGTATGTGAGTTTGTGTATAGCGAATTCGAATTCTCGATTGTACAAATAGTGTTGTAATGAATTGTTGTGTAGTGAAAGGATAATTGCATCTTGCGGTTGAATAGCAGTTCGGTCGTCCATGAAATGGTGTGGTGACTTCTTCAAAGTGTCGTGTTTGTTGAAATGGGGCTTGTATTTGGCGCACATTCCATTCAAACTAAATAAACGTCATCAGTTTGCGCTTTTATAAATTACTTAAAGATGAAATAAAATTAAAAAAAAAAAACAAAGTGCCTAAAATCACATTCGAGCTATTAGACAGCGGCGGTTGGTCCGGGTGGTGTTGAAATACTAGTTGTCATCGTTTTACTTAAATTTCTATTCGGATATGCAACCAGATACGCAGAGGGAGAGAGATGGAAAAGAAAAGAGAGAAAAAAGGATCAAATGAGTCATTTCGTAGTGACTTTTACGTAGTTAGAGAGACAAACATTTTGAAAAACTTGTATGCGCGCGCGCTTGCTCACAACCCGATCCATAAAACCCGACACACACAGTGAATGGGTTTTGTGTAAGCGTGTGTTAATTGGAATGTAAAGTTAATTTATGACACAAGATAAATTCAATGGATGCATAAAAAGCATTGCCTCGAAGGCAAGACGAAGTAATTAAGTTACAAAGTGCCACATCAAGACAGAACGAAAAAAAATAGGACGATAATTTATGACTGTAATGAAAGATGCTCTTGACAATGTTCATATTCCATTATGTTTCGACGTGATTTTTTCCCCGCATGTCAAAAATGATTTTCTATCCGAAAAACAGTCATTAAAATTGTGTGCATGTTTGAGACTGGTTACGAAAGGCACATGAAAAAAAGAGATGTGCTAAGTCTGTTTTTCGCCTTTGCATGGTGCGCAAAGAAGTCTCGTATACAATTTGCGCTAAATGACTACTTAATAAACAAAATCATAAAGCACTAGGTGGCCGACTTTTTGCGTATCATGAATTTTATTCAAATGGGTATGGCGGCTTTGCATTGTGATAAGACGACGAATGAGGTTTGCGAATGGGAGTTGGAGCAAAAGAAAAAAAAACTGTACTTGGAAAGGAACATACATATAATCGAGCTTTGCTAATGACAGAATCATGTTTGACGACAAGAAGCGGGAAAGTTGCGAACATTTTCCTTGGCAGTTGATCTAGTAGTGATGCTCGGCTCAAATTGAAACATGTAATTTGCCAACACATCGAAATTCTGGGCTGGATGTAGCGTTGCCAATAAAATGGCAAAAAACAAGAAACGCAAAAAGTGATTGAGTATGAGAAAGAGAGCGGCAAAACCCCGAAGCCGAAGAGAAAAAAGTTGTGTCTTGAAAGGAAAAATAATTCCCTGGAGAAATCAGAGCGACGAATCAAGTTTTGTGAATTTTGATGCTGAAATGAAAACATTTATTATTGAACCAAGTTTTATTTTATCTCCAGTCAAATCTTCAATTTAACAATCCGGCACTCGTTCTCCGGCCATAAGTACATTCCATTAATAAGACACATTTTCTTGATTCAACCAAAAAAGAACTGTTTCGCCTGTGCAATGCAATGTGAAATTGCGAAAATTCCTTTGTGAATTAATAAGTACACATAATTTGCTTGTTTCGCTTGCATATTGGCCGCCCGGAACAAAGGGCGAACGATGAATACGAGATGGTATGGAAATTCGAGCAAATACGATTATCATCATAAAAAATCTGAATAAATGTTTGATGCGATGTTTTTGGCGGAAAAAAAATTGAACACTTACCCTTGTATTGAACCTGAATTCGAAATGAAACCTCCGTCTAAGCTTTCGCGACTCATTTCATCGGCCATTTTCACTTTGAGCTGATGGCCAAACGAAGCCACATCATTCGATGTCGGTGTCACTGGTACCGAAGCAACTGATATCGTAGCCGTTCCGTTTGGTACGATAACATCAACCTGGTCGGTGTCCGCCGCCACCTCATCTTCGCCCGCAATTTTTTCCGCATTTTGACCAAGAGGCGCCGCCTCTTCATCTTCATTATAAATTTTGAAATAAGCAAATGTCAAATAGATGACCGACACGATAAAACAGGGTATCGGTATAAACATGGCATAAATTAAATTGAGCATATTTCGTCTCAAATCTAAATCACTAATTACAAGACCCGGATCGACACGTGAATAATAACACGAGAAATTCGTTCCGATCTTTATAAATTTTTTCGTCCATATACTACAGTTGAGAATCGGTGGATAGCCACATCCTAATTTTTTGGAAATGAATCAAGAACAAAAACCGAATTGGTAAGCAAGGTTTGAAGCGTAGAAAAAAAATGTTTTTTCTGCGTTTTTTCGATTGTTTTTTGTTAAAGAGAATCAAATGGTTTACCTTTAACATTTGGGAATAATCGGGCGCCGGTGAAATACCATTCCGACGTATTATCCGTTTGGCCAGGCAAATCTTGCACTTCGGGATACTCCATAAATTCTAAACCATCGGCACTCTTGTACGATTCACGATGCAAATGATCATAGCTATCGACATATTCATATTCACGAATTGCCCGTTCAATGCGATCATCAGCATGCTGCTGCCGCTGCTTCGATTGTGTACTATCACTGGCGAATTGCGTTAATGCTGCCGCAACCGATGCTGGTTGACCCGTGTCCAATTCCACGACGGCAACTTCATCGTCTTCGCTCATTGTATCATTGTCGAATACAATGGAATCGAATACTTTGTAATTGACACGGATTTGCGTGCATTCGTACACCTCTTTGGTGCAACCTTCACGGCACGATGTCCACGAGCAATTCGATGCACCTTTAAAATGCTCCACCTCGGCCGTAACGCATTCGGCAGGATTTTCATCAAACTCCATGAATATGGTAGTGAAGGCTGGTTCAATCACAAATGGTACGCTACACGATGCACGAATTTCATAGAAAAATGGAAAAAGAATGGAAAGAGAGAAACAAACGTTACTCCACAAATATTCACCGAATTGTTTGAATATTGATATCGCAAATATTGAAATGCTATCGATATTCAATACACTTGTTCATGCATCCACTTATTCTATCACGTATTTTTTTTTCTTTGTTTCTAAAAATAAAAACGAAACACAAACACTTACAGGAAGAGAAATGCGAACAAACTAAATGTGCCTAGAAGAACGAAGAATGCTGTTATATAGAATAACAGTTTCTCTTTGAATGTCTGTTGTTGTAAGACCGGCTCGTCAGCCATTTTTGGAAAAGAAAAGATTTCAGTGGTCTCGTTCTTTTCGTTATATTACGTGTCACGTGTGTGTGTGTGTAATACGTTTACTGCACTTATTTATCCCTATATGATATATCGTGATGGTGTTGTTGTCTTCGTCGTCGTTCACATTTTGGAGAGCTGTTTGCCGAGACAGAAAGTTGCGTGTATGTGTGTATGGGTGAATATATGTTTTCTTAACTGCTTACACTTTCCGTGCACGTTTTTCGAAGAAATTTTAGCAATTTTCCATTATCGTAAAATAATTGCGTTTACATCATAAAGAGGGTACTTTTTATGGTGTCACCTTCATCACTTTGCGATATATCCATTTGGAGTTGATGGCTGAAAAAATAAAGAATAAATTGAAAACAAAACCAGAACAGGCACAAGAAAGAAAAAATATTGAAGAGCATTTGCTCATCCGATGCGAAGTGAATTATTGAAAGTGCCTTTCGAAGGCTTATTTACAGTGAGCTAGATCATCGGTGGCATTTGCCACACCTTCTTCGTCATTTTGCCCGTAAAATTTTAATGATTAAGAACTTCGAAAGCTCCACGCGATTCGCATATATCAAATTGTGTAACGCTCGGCTCAGCTCTTGTTTCCTCTCTTTCGATTTGTGTTTTTTTTTGCTCTCGCAACTTTTTCGAATAAAATATTCGTATGAGGCAATAAACTTTTTTTTCCAATTTTAGTATAGTGGTGTATTTTTATGTATCGTTCATGCGGTGTGCATAAACCCAAAATGTGCACACGGACATAGGAAAAAAAGGAGGAAAAACAGCCGTCAATTTCGAGCGTGGTGATGTGTGCACGGTTCGCTCGGCACATTGTTGACTACATGCTCAATATCGCAACCAGCATAAGCACACGAAAACATACAGTAGCAAACAGACAATATCACCATATGCAACAGTGCATATGGCAGTAGCGCGTCAGCACAGAAATCGATTTCTGATTAAATATTAACAATCTTTCATGTTTTTGTCGCTTCGTTCTCCTTGTAGCTCGATTCCATTGTGAGATTTCATCGGCTCGTTCTGTGAACGTTATTACACATAGTGTTTTGCCAACCGCTCGCCTGCTCCAGCCAACTACCCGCGCTCAAGCTCTGTACATTGAGAGACATTCCGAAAGCGATACAATAATCAGTATACGTTGATCTATACATATTTCCGTGTTTTCGGTTGATTGAATGAAAGCTACTCTTTCAATAGGACCGAAAATTTTGTGTATGTCGATTCGACAGTCGATTTTGGAAGGGGAATTCATTATTTTTTCAAAACGGAATTTTGAAATTGTTGGTTTTATGTTTGTTCTTTTCCTCATATGTTCCCATTTTGGAAGATTTTTTTCTGCCTCTATGGATTGCTAGCAGCACAAAATATACTTGGCAAATGACGGAAAAAAATCATGAACAAAAAAACGCCCAGGGATCTTTTTATTTTTTGATTTGTGGTTTGTGATTCGGTTGGAAATACAATTTTTTTGTGCGGAATCATGGCATGGCCACATTGAATGGGCCCATTCTGTCATGAAAGATGAAAAATGTCAAATTAAAACGATGAGCATGAGATTGCAATCAGCAGAGAGTCCGTTAAAAACGAAATATGATTGCGTAAGTGTATAAACAACACTAAACCGATAAATCAATCATCTGTCAGAAAGCGCCTCGAAGCTTACCACTTCGTCATATCAAATTTAAATCGAATCAAACCGAAATCAGTCAACGTTTGCTTTTCTCCCTCTGTCTCTCTAACTCGTCTGCCATCTCTGTCGTTGCTATTGCTGGTAGCGATGCAGCTGCTAACTTTCATTTTCGCTTCGGCTGCTTTTCATAATGGCATTCTCTCTCTCTTCTTCTCTAGCTCGCTCGCTCTTTCCCTCCCTTCATGGGTTGTTATAGTTCAGCAAATTTTTCTTCTTCGATTGGTAATATGTTTATGGAATTCCAAGATGAAAATTGAATTGTGATTGAACAAAACATACACAAAGAAGGTTGATACCTTGAAATGAACACGTGAAAATGATTCGGAACAAGTTTTTGTGAATGAAATCAATGTGATACAAGGGAGATTGACGCGATATAAAAGAAAGCAGCATGAGGAAAATCGCATAAAGAAATCGAAGGAGCAGAAACAGGAATTCAGGACCACAGCGAAACACACAAACATACTCACACACATACGCACAGCATTTGGTATGATTGGAGCAAATGAATTCGATGTTTGCCTGCCTAGGGGACGGACACGATTAAAAAAATAGTGATATTTCGTTTAAAAATAGCAAAATTAGCAGAAATTAGAGAGACTGAAACTCTTTTGTTCCATACATTGAGCATTGCCAATACATTTCCTTATGGAGGTTGTTTTGTTTATTTACCGTTATTTGTCAACAAGTCTGCCTATATCAACGCATTGCACTGTACATAGTATATGTCCATAAGAAATACACAGAGACAATGCAAAAAGATAGGCAGATTTGTTTACAAACAACAATAAATAAACAAAACAAAAATCTCCATAAGGAACGCATTGGTAATACTAAATGTGTAGAAGAAAAAACTAAAAAATTAGCAAAAACTTATGGAATTAGAAGAAACAATGGAAAAATCGTTCAAAATAGTTGAATTAGGACAAATTGATACCATGTCTTGCCCCCAGTCGCCTGCGGAGCCAGTGACGGCAAACGGAAAATGAAATTTGACGCGTAGACATTACGGCGACATGATGAATTACACACACGAGAGACGATTGTGCATAGAACCCTCATCACGGAACGTATTTGCTGTGGCTCAAACCGAAACACAACCAAAGCTCTTCGAAACGAAATCGAACGTTCTCACAAGCACACCAAACACGCCGCGTTCACACTCATCGAGCACACAACACAATAGGCGTTTGCCTAAAATGGACTTATTTCGCTTTCGCTCTCTCTCTCTTATTCTTTCTATTTTTTCATCATGCCCTTTTCATGTTCACATAGCTTTTTGCCATTCCCATTCACATTTAGCGTACTACGGTTGTTCCATTCCCCGCGCCGATTGCGCGGCTTTCGGTGGGCTTTTGTTTCGAATCGTAAGCGATTTTGGGGTGAATTCTCTTTGCATTAACAATTATAGGAAAATGTGTATCGACAACCGCAACAAGACAAAATGTATTACAAGCTGATCGAAGAGTAAACCGAGGAAAGATAACAAAGAAGTCGAATTAGGCAATTAATTATTTAGGAAGTGATTTGGTGAAAATGTCGATTGTAATAACAACGAGCTGTGCGAATAATCATATTGGTTGGGTTAGCTGATGCGTGCCTGCATTTACGGTTTGTGTGTGTGTGTCTCGGTGTGCTCACATACCATTTTATTACAAATGTTGATGCGGCATTTTGTTGTAGCTCAGTGCTAACATTCAACACAACATCAAGCGCTTTTGTCAATTTGATTTAGGGTCGCTTTCTATTGCAGCTCGTTAAATAATGTGAAATCGCTTATGTAATAGCAGACGAAACGCCGTTTTTTCCCTTCTCTCTGATTTCCTCCCACTTGCGGTGGTGCGCGTACAATGGCTTGCCAATGATTTGAAATGGTTTTTCCATCAGAATGAAGTCTTTAAACTCAACCATTAACAATTCATAGACTCAGTGAACGAGAGAATATTTAATTGACTTTTGCTGGTATTTTCCATTAAAAACCCATTTGGTTTCATTTTAAATCAACCATTCTACCGTTGCCGTTCATGGAGTGAATGTTGGAAACGCTTTCATCTTTTTGTACTGCTGCTGTTGCTGCTTCTGCCATTCCAATGAACTCACAATACACTCACAATGAACACTCGAATCGTCTTTTTCTTGCTCAAGAACCGTTTCACACTCAATGTCATACCGTCTTAACAGTAAATTGCTTAACGCTGAAAATATGATTCGTGTCACAAAAGTTTACTTAAATAATAGATGACATTCGCCCTCCCTAAAAATAAATCATGACAAAAAGACACACTTAAAATCGATCTAATTCTTGGTGACAGTTAATATTCTTTCCATTTGCGCAATTTTCACGACGACATGTCAACTTTTAATAAGTGTATAGCATTACATATACATATTCAGTACATGAAAATGCGGAATTTTTTTGAACACCAACAACAATAAAGAAAACGCATCATATAGCCATCACATTCGGAACAGTATTCGAAATAAATGCAAGTAAGTGGCGTTACCTTGAGTGCAGCACGTACGTTCAAAGTGGTGTACCATTGTTCCACTCACTCTGTGATGTACCATTGTTCAAAGGCACAGGCCACAAAATTGAAAACAATTAGGTATCTATTTTTACATTGGCTGCTTATATTCGTGTCAACACCACACTCAAAAGCAGCTCCATCAACATCGCTCATACCACACTACTTTTATTGCTTTGTTTTTTGGGGACGCCGTTACATTGACATATCATAAGGCTTATCGAAATTGTTATCAAATTTCCAAATTATTAATGGCAATTGATAATAAAATGAAACGATATCGGAATAAATCCCGAAATTGTAATGTATCGATGTCGTCAAATGAAATGATTGTTTCGAAAGAGCTGGCGCTAGTGAGCGATCGAGGATGAAATGTGGTTGAAAACCACAAAGTCAATACTTAATTCACATTTTTTTTTTGTTCTTTTTTTGTTGGTTTCCCATTCAGTCTTGGGTGCTGTCAATGGTTTTATTTGTTCTTGCCTCAACTTGCCACCCCATTCAGAGCTTGACATTCGAAATGAAACAAAGCGAATAGAATCGAGTCGCCTTTTTTGATGACTTCTGTAATATTAACAAATCCATTTTTATTCGATGTCATCGTCGTCGTCGCCGCCGTCGTCGTTGTTGAAAACTTACATGTATAGAGCAAATTTGTTCTCATCATTGATTTTGATATTATATTTTTAGACACACGAGAATATATGATGAGGAAAAAAACGGAGCATTCGTTTTTTTTGGGAACAATCATTATCATTGTAATTGCTTCTTAGAAAATGAATACCGCTAATTACACTGGAATTGCTTATGAGACAAAAAAACAAGCCAATGTCGTGTTATTGTCGCCGTCGTCGAGTTGCCAGCATACTCGAAAGCGATAAAACAATTTGTGTCGTTGAAGCTTAGAAAAAAATTCGTTTTTATGTTCTTGTCATAATTTTCGGCAATGGTTATTATTTCGTTTGTGGGATGGGAATGGGTTGGATAGGTGATTGACGGTTTGTGGCGGGTATTTATCGATTAATCTCTTGTATAAAATTAATGCTATTTATTGAAGCTTTCATTACCATGTTTGTACATATGTTAGAGATCATTCGAGTTGATACCGTTGGAAAATAACGAAATCGACAGTGTTCCGAATGAAACAGCTACCACCGTTGCCGTTGTTGCAGTTGTCGTCACCGCCTGTTCTGCTGCTCCTGGATACAATATTCGCTCTGTTACTCAATACACTCTCTGCACTATTCTCAGCTCACTTATTCGATTGTTTATCCAATTATATATGCACAATTTAATCACTATGACATAGTTTCTCTCTCTCTCTCTCTCTCCCTTTCTTGCTCTCAACGTTGATTCGTTCGTTCGTTTTTGCGCGCACACACACGGGAAAAAGAGGAAATATACCGCTTACGGCATACACATGTATTTTCTGTATGCGGATAAAACGTAACCTTTTTAAAAATTCTATCGCCTTTTTTCAAAAGTGCACGCCATCAGATGCACAATCTGCCGTTGCTGCTGTCGTCGTCGTCGTCGTCGTCGTTGGTTGAGTGACTTGACTTTGTTGTTGTTCTGTTATAGTTTTTGTTGATGGTGGTGGGTTTTTTTGCGGCTTTATCGTCTTTGCTGTGTGTTCAGTTCGTTGGTATCATATACATAAACATACACGGGGAAAAAATGGGTCAAAATCACCAATCAAATTGAGTGGAAGAGCAATACGCTCAACAAATTACATCGATTTGAAGTCTTGTTCCAGCATTTCAATCTTGGCCGTAAATTGAGATATAAAATTCACTTGACCCAAAAAAAGAACAACAACAACGACAAGACGAGAGAAAAAAAAACACAAAATCGTCGGAATTACGCTCACACGACGTAAACTTATGCATATAGTCTTGTTATATTATGCGATTGATAGATGGTTAAACGCGCGCGACCAAACGTCGATTTGCCAACAGGGAAATATACAAAGAGTCGGTGTGCCGTTTGCTTGTGCTGTGCTTTTTATTCTCTGTTCTTCTGTTGGTTAGTTCACAACGAACGAATCTTGAACCTCATGAAAATTCGTTCGTTGTTTGAATGAATATTTCGGTTCTTTTTCCCTTCGTTGGCCATTATTATCCGATGTGCCTTTATTTTATTTTTTCTGCGTTTCTCTCCCTCTCCCTATGCGATGTGTGTGTGTGTGTGTGTGTGTGTGTGTGTGTGTGAGTGTGGGTTATATTTTTTCGTTAGTTTCCCACATCAAGTTCTGGATGATTGCCCATGACAATTTAACTCCAGCACTAGTGGCGTCGCACAGAGATTTATATATTGTAACTTGACGATGGTTTTTAGCACACGATACACACAACAAAATACGTACGTACGCACAATCGCACATATATCCACATGAAGAAAGAAAATCTGTTGATGGTTTTTTTCCCTTTGCAGAGACCTCCTCCTTTGCTTAAAGCACTCGACGGAAAACGTCCATTTATTTCAGCTTCAAATGGGAAAATGTTTATGAATGTGCGCGTCTCACATAATTTATCATTTGGTTATACAATTTTAATGCTACCGAAATAATTTGGTCGGTTCGTTTAGGGTTTTTATTTTCGCTCTCTCTCCCTCTCTATCTCGCTCAACTTCTTCTTTTTCTCTTGATTGCCTTACTTTATTTGTTTTGTATGTTTATTATGCTGCGTCAGTGAACGAAGTAGCTTGATTTTATCCGACGTTTCGATTTCGCCGCCGTCGTCGTCGTGCGAGCCCACGTTTTGTATCTTTTTGTTAAGTGACTTTTGTGTTGTTGTTCGATGTGTTCTGGTTGGTTGCTGATGCCTGCCAGGCTATCGCTATAGTTCAACGGGCTACGAACAACGGGCTGGTTGCATGATTGTAAGCGAAGGGATGAATGATGAAAACCTGCTACCTTGCATCGGCTTACAGACTATTGCTGATGACTAGAGTACACAGCAACAACACACTCACACACGTAAAACACAACGCGTCGCTGACTGAAAAAAACTTGAAGCACACTTGAATTTGTGTTGCGTACACTACATTTTTTTTTGTTCGGTTCTGCAATTTTTACGTGATTTTCTATTTTCTATACACAAAAACACTTTGCACGCACTTCGGTTTATGTTTGAATGATCTTTGTCTCTAGTACGTCTCATGTTTCAATAGCAAAAACATGTGAGAGCGCAATTTTCTGTTTTTCTAGCCATTTTTCATGCTGGTCCATATTCCGCCGTTTCTTATAAGCAATAATAATCAAAAGAACTTTTTTTGCCTTTTGTTTTCGACTACTTTTTTCAGCGATCTTCACCTTCTGTCACACTGCAGGCAGACACGCTTTTTCTTCGTTTTCACTTTTCCTCGACTCGATGGTGGTGCGAAGCAGCTAATCTTCGGATGGTGCACGTTTTTACTGCGATAAACAAATCCAAAAGGTTTATGTTTTTATGTGCTCATTTTGTGGATAGCCGATTGTCGCCCGAGTCGTTGGAACATCAACGCATTCACAAATGCTAATTTATTTATTAATATGGATTACGATGGGCATGCAAGGCGAACGAACTAGAATAAAAACTACGTGAACTGATTTTCAAATGTAAATGAATCCGCTGCTGCTACTTTTTTTTCGTTCGTCCAAAATTTTCGCTCACTTTTGATACGTATCTATTTAGAGGTGTATGTTGAGAGTATTTTACTTTATGCCAACACGAAAATATTATCCTTTTTAAGCAATAAGCACAGCACCAGAAAAAGTGTCTTTTTTTAAACTTTTGTTTCACTTTCTGAAGCTCTTACACATATAAAGCAGGGTTGATAATATGAAGCGAAATAATAGTCACAAACAATATACACACACACACCTATAGCACCAGCACGGGGCCACCGCACAAATGTATAATACTCAGTGTTTCTCAACGATGAAACGTAAAAAACGAACGAAATGAACGAAACAAATCGTTGCGAAATATTATCCGTACCGTTAAATTGTAATTTATTAGAGACAAGGCAAACCAGCAGCAACACCAACTACACCAGCCAACACGATGAAAGAGGACAAAATAATGTACATGTCATATATTTTAGCGAGAGAACAAATACAGAAATCGTATGCAAGAAAAATAATTGGGAAATGGGAGCAGCAGCCTTTTCGTAATCATGCCTTCCTTTTTATTTAGTTGTTGTGTTTGTTTTTTGGTTCTGTTTCTTTACGTTCGTCGTCGTCGTTTTATTCCTTATTCATTTGTGCCACCGAAAATTATTATCAAACAAAATTCACTGTGACTTTTTTCCATGCACCACTTTTTCCATCTGATTCTCTCTCTTCACATTTGATTTGTATTTCTTTTTCTTTGCTCTTGTTCTTCTTGATGATTACAAAGTTTCTAAAAATTGATTTTTGTCTTTATTCCATTTTTTTTCATTCTGGGCTTGTTTCTTTCCTTCCTTCCTTTTTTGTTTGGTTTCAGTTCAATTGGAATGCACAGAATCAGCAGTGTGTGCTTGTCTCGATATGAAATAGAATTGTATGTGCGTTCTTATTGAAAATGAAGTATTTTTCAATCGACCAGACTGAAGGGCTACTGAGTAAGACTGAGCGTGTGTGCCTCGCTTTCGTCAAACTTTTGCCCGATTCTCTCTCACAAACGCCACAAATACACAGTTAAACCAAACCAAGGCAAACAATTCGATGACTAACATAAGAAAATAACAACACACTAGAGCCAAACTGTCTATGTGAAGAACGTTTCAAATACGATAAAAAAAACACCGTTCTTTGGCAACTTTCCAGTCTCGATATATCGCGTAGCGAACGGGGAACCCACTGTTGGTTGTGTGCGTGTAAAATTGTGTGTATGTGTGTGTGTCGTTCACGACACAAATACGCATTGGATGGTTGAACGTGACGAGATGGATAGAGCAAAGTCTTATACCATTGAGGAAAAGTTCGGTGTGATTTTATACATGCGGCAATGAGATGAAAAACGATAGCAGAGTTCACTCGTTTACACAACAATCCCGATTTTCTTTTCGCAGTGTGTGGACTGGAATGGAAAAAGAGGGGAAATTTTCCGCAGATTTTGGAAATAAAAGCTCGTCGGAACCAGTTCAATGATGAAATTGGAGTTTTTTTTATTGCTTTACCCACGATTTTAAACGAGCAATTTTAGCATTGATTCTCCAAAGCCATTTCTAAATTGAACGCAATTCCATCGAATTGAACCGAAACTAACGGAAATCCTGGAATGTCAATGGATGTTTTTCTTCTGCGGCGCATGTTTATATAAAAAAGCTGTAGAATGGCAATTGCCGTTTGTATGTAATCGCTTAATAATAAGCTCCATAAAATGTGTGACCTCTCGCGTTAATACGGTATAAAGTGGGCATAAAAATAGTGCGCACACTCGTTAGCAAATGGATGACATTTGCCCGTAGTGCTTTAATGTTAACGTTTTTGCCTGCTACGAGTGTGTGTATTTGTGTTTTTCCTTGCTTCATCATGGGCTTGAAATGTTACTGTATGTATAATCAATGTGACATTTGGTTTGTTTTAATAAACCCCTTTTTCAGTTCAACGAGCCAATGGGCACACATACACATACACACATACACGAATAAACACAAGCGCACGCAAACACTCGACTCAAAATGTATTGAGAGTAAATAAAGCTCACGAAACCATCTCGTTATCTGTCAAATTTCCCTGGTGTTTCTCTTTTTTCGTATTTTTTTCCTTTTTTTCCCTTAGTGTATCGTACCATCTCCGACTTCATATCTACTCGCAATCTGATGAGTATTTACCATCTCGTTTCCACCAATACGAACAACACACACGAAGTGTGTTCACTTGTTTCTCTTCTTCGCTCTTTTTTAGCGCTTGTTTTACACTTTCTAATGCTTCGAATTCAATCGCGCTGTCACTGCGGACGAGTTGACGCTCGGAATATTCATCGAAAATTTGTGTGCAAAAAAGTGAAAGTTGGTGCGTTGCGTAGATCAAGGAGTGGAATTAACTAGAGAAAATTACAGCAGCGAAAAGAACGAACACCCGATCCCAATTTGATTATAAAGTATGACACAAATACCCATGACCAATCAAAAGTTGAAGTGAAATCGGCAAATTAAAATAATATTTACGAAAACAAAAGTTCGACGCGAAAGCTGATCACGAAATGCAGAAAACCGTGTGCGAGTATGACAGAACAAAGGAACAATTAAGTGTGGCATAGCGGACGGGACGAGAGAGAAAAAAAAAACGAATAAAGCAGCCAAACGACCGATATTTTTTTTCAGTTTTGACTGCATTTCACGAAGGTAACGCAACGGTATATTATTTTTCAAACATTTGAAACACGAAACAACTCATTATTTTGTGCTGAAGAAGAAGAAGGGAAAAAATAACAAAAACAATACGTATAGCAAACGAAGGGCTGAAAAAGCGACATAAATCCAAAACGGCTCCAAAGAACAACGGCTCGTGCAAAATAACACACGAGCCAAACCCGTAAGCAAAAACCATAGGCATTCCATGGAACAATTATAATTATTCGGTATTACTTTCCGTGATTTCGAAACGAACTTTTTTTTTCTACGGTGTGTTTGCTGGTGTTTTCTTCTTGCTTCGTGTTTTTCTCCTTCTATATTTTGTTGTTTGCCAGTGATTCACACAAAGTTTGCTCTGATTCTGGTGCAATCGAGCAAAGGACTGTATCCACTGGGTAAAGAATTGTGTCGCATGAAAATCAACACACAATTTTGTGGCGACGCTTCGCTATCACGTGATTGACAAAGTATAGTTATTCAGAAGCAATTGCTGGTTTTTTTTCGTTTCTCAAAAAATGGAACAACCAAAAGACACGAGTGCAACCGCAGACGTCGTTTTTTCATTTTGTTAATGGAAAATGCATCATTTATTAGGTAGTGACCACGGAAATATTTCGATTGGGCAGCGCATTGATCACATTGATGTGAAATGTCGTGAGAGCGCTGTATCTATTCTTAGTGAAATTGTGTGTTCATAGTTCAATCTTAAATCTAAATCGAATTTCAATTTGAACAAAAACAGAACCAAAAAAAAACCACGAATTAAAACCGAGTGCGGTGCACGGGAGTCTAAATAGTTTATGCGAGCGAGCACATTCCAGTTCGATACAAGTGATAAATGTAACAACAAGTGACGTGCCGAACGAAGTTGAGTCACGAGAGCTTTTGCGCTTCAAACCAAGTGAATCGATAATCAGGTAAACAATAGCATAATTACGAATTAACATTTTTCCATCGTTTTTTTTTCTCTTCTTCTTCTGTTGTTGCTGTGTTAAATGAATAAATTACATGATTTTCGATGAAAACATCGATGCCATGGCATGAGCGCAGTGGAATTGAACTGAAAATAGTGCAATTTCACTTAATGGGAACGTTGCATGGAAATTCAACGACGTGTTAACGATACACAAAAAGGGATTTTCGTAGCAAAGCTTCGTCGTGTGTGTGTATGCCTTCAGTACACGATGGAATAAGTAAATAGTAAATTGAAAATGGATAAATCTAAAATGTAAATTGAAGAACCCGAAAAAAAACTACTTTGTCGGCTCACAAATCAATCGAAAATCGTATTTGACGCATTTAAATGAATTAACCCAAATCCAGCATTGGCCGTGCTAGCCGGAATTATTCATGAGTTGCGGAACATTTTTACACGAAAATTGGCCTGAGGAATTTCGACGCAAATGAACGTAATTTTGGCATAGTGCCAAAAGCAGTTAATATTCGATACATAAATGTACTTAATGCGGCATTACATGTCTGTTCATCCAATTACTCATTCAATTCAGTCGTCATCGCCCGAAGTCTATTATGTAGCCGGGAATGTCGTTTCATTAATAACTATTTTGACGTAGTCCCGATGACGACGCAATTGATTTGTTTTTTGGTTTTCATAAGAAATTACGGGCCTATAGAAATATCTACCCTGGAGTATAATTATGTTCGCCTTTGATCATCCACAAAAAAAACACCGAAGGTCTTGTTAAACGACACGTGTTGTATTCACCAACAAACCAGGTCTTTATTTGATACAAAAATACACAATATTAAAAATGTTTTTTTAACGCATACGAAATGAACTCCATTTGAAATGGGAGTATCAACCAGTGTGTGGGCGTCATATGTCTTGTGATTTACGTAGCGATTAAAATTTTAATGTTGCCTCGTCATAAAACGTCATGCGACTGTTATTCTCGTATTCATTCAATAGTACTGTCACAAAAAAATGAACTTACCCTTTAGACTATTCTCGAACTGCTCCAAATTTATTGGGAGTTCTTTGATCATAAAATATTCATAGATGCGACGTTTGCTATCGCACGAAAACAGTCGTCTATTTTTGAAGCAAAAAAAAACTGGTTCGTTTTATGATATTTGAAGTATCGATTGATGGCTTACATTGATCGAGAGACTTAGGGAACCCTCTATTTTCATTGAACCATTTCTGAAGAAAAAAAAGACTAATAAAAGTGGCGTCGGCTTGTCCGATCCCATTCATTTGTGAATTTATTGATTCCATACTCTCGGCAATCACACACACAACAGATAGACAATAAATGATATAGAAGCAGCTCCCTCTCTTAAAATAAAAATGAATAAAATATGAAAAATTCGGTTTGAATTTCATATTCAACGAGCCAACCATAATTATGAATATTGTGAATGAATTGGCTGTAAAAATATATACATGCATTTGATCCTGAATTCATCCAAACGAAAATCACCGCAATAGAAATGGGAAAAAAATGAAAAAGCAGAACGAAATGAAACTAGAACTACCACAACAAGCACGGAGAATGGCATATATCGATTGATTGCGCGCGCAAAAGTCTCCAGCAAAATTTTCCAACGGTTTCGCATAAATATGCCGCGTTGCGTTTGACTGTATGGGTTGGTTATTGTGTATGCTTGGCTGTATGGCTGAATGTTTATAAGTAAAACTAGTCACAGTAGTTGTGCTAATGTTTCCCCTAGAATTTAAAAACGACGACGGCAACCGCAACAACAACAACAACAGCAACACACAATTTTGAAAACGAATTTGAAATTACCACCACACATATGGCCATCTCGTGCCATTAAAGCTTTCAAATGACGTTTTCGCCTCAACTTCCGCAATTCCTCTGGCACAGTCACACCGATCAACTGGATACTATACAGCGAATCACATTCGGTCACTATACTCTCTTCGCGAAATTTGCTCTATTTACCACAATTTTTTTCTTGAACTCGATACACATGTCAATACATTTCTCTAAAGTTTAAAATTCTCCATTTCATTTTCATCATCTCATCGGATCGAACGGAAAATCTATTCTTAAAAAAAAAATTTCAAATAAAATTGCGTCTTTTTTCCCTATAAATAATTGTTATTGTTATATGTTTTTTGTGTATTTGGTACTTCCAAATGGGCAACATCCGTTTAGTGTCTTCGACATTTAAAATAAATTGATTTTTTCCACATCGAAGTGCATTGTTTTGATTATCTCTCGACGAAATTCAATTAAGTTTGACATCCATTTGTGATTTTATTGATAAAAATATGCCAGACGACAGCAAATGAATGGAAAAATTGGTGCTTGCGATATTAATTTAAGCTATTGTGTTGAGATTTGATGCAAAGAATAAGAAGAAGAAGCTTTTGACATAAATCACGTAGTAGAGAGTAGGTCAGTTATGTAATAAGAAAAATTTAAGAGCGAAAAACATTGTTGTCTTGTAATCGCAGCCTCAGTGCAAGTGGATGATTCTGTTGTTGTTGTTATTGTCTTTGCTGGATATTGTGTGTGCTTTGTATGCATAAGACATATTGATATAGACAAAGAGGCACCATCATCGTTCCATATCCTACTATATACTAATTTTTTGCTCAATTACATGGTTCATGGTAACGAATTTTAACTATGTTGACATAATGCATGCAATAAATTTATGTTGACATTTTGCATGCATGACCAAACATGGCCGACGACGACGCCACACCAAAAAAATAACAATTTTTCAACATAAAATTAGTGTGTTTTTTTTCTGTTCTAAATGAAATTGGTTCTGCACTGATTTGATGGTGTTTGTGCTTTGGCTTCACTAACCTACTACAACATATGGAGCGCACCTAATGGACGCGACGTTTCAATGTAACAGTAGAACATACATACCGCACACATATAGTGAGCCTGTAACACGAAAACCCATTTTAAACTGAAAATACAATGTGCTGTACATATGCGAATTGGTGTATGAACTAGGCAACGCACGCAAGGCAAATCTGTTTTGATCAATAAAACGACCGTGCTGAAAAATATTGTCAATCGCTTCATTTGAAAGGAAAAGAAAATCCTTGCCCTTTCCAAAAGAAAAATACAGAATAGTAATTTACAAAATTGACCACATGCTGTTTTACGGAATTGGCCACCATTGGATGGTGTAATAATAGGCTAGAAATTCGGTTTCGATTTACAAGGACATTGAATAGATATAGAGAGTGATACGGGGAGAGAGCGAAAAACAAACAAATCATAGAAAGAGAGTGGGCGAGTGTGTGAAAAATGGGTAAAAAGAAGAAGATTGCAGTGGAGGATTTGGTGGTACCGCCTCAGAATCATCGTATTTGCGGCACAATCTGTATTTGTCAAATGACTTTTGTATTGAGCTCGGTTGCCATAGTTTATTTAACGGTAGCAATTTATATGCCATCGTCGCGTGCGATAAAAAGTGGTATTAGTGAAGTGCCCGTCATGTGCACCACCCTCCGGGCCGTCAATACCGAAATGTGCGATTGGGGCTCATGCGGTGAATGGTGTTTGAGTAAAACATCCGGTGCGTGCATTCAAATCTATGTGAATTTGCGAAACAATGGCAGCAGTTTGACATTTGCCAATTGTACGAACAGTGCGAATAAGACTTGTTACGGTATCGATCAGGAGAATGCAAAGAAAGCACGTTGCATTGCCGACGAGTGTAAGAATTTAACGGGAACGTTCAACTGTACGATGGGCATGTGTTTGAATATCACCGATGCGTTTGAATGTGTTTTCCATAATACGGATGCGCCGATGAAGTGTTCGGGTCGACGCGGTAAAATCACTTGTATCGACATCGATGGACTTTTTTCGTGTAGCCGTGGAACTTGCCGCAAAATCCGTACACCATACAACTGCGATAGACGTTGTGTTGACATTCCAGTTCGCAATAAAAACATTGTTTTGCTCAGCGGCGATAAGGTGTATTTGTCGCAGTGTGAAAGTGCGTTTGACGCAATGACTGGACTCGAAGTGTGGAATGATACACAGAACAATGTGTTGATGGCCAGTTGCTATCAAATCAAAAATACATCGGTCGGCGTTGAAGCGTTCGATTGTGTAAATGGCTCGGTGTTGGCAAATAATATTCTGGGTGATTTAATCAATTTCACCTATTTGAGCTATTTACATGTGTTCAGTACGACACCGGTTAAGGCCATTGCTCCGATAGATTTAGATATATCGATTTACAATGAATCACGACTCATGATCAATTTGGAGGGTTGTGTGAATACATTGAAAGACGAGTGCCGTGAATTTTTAAAAGATTATGGCAAAGATGGCACCGATCACAATGCACGGGCTCGTTTCCCATGCTTTTTCTCGTTGAATGATCCGAGCGTGGTGGTTTCACGTTTCAATCTTGCACAAACTTATTTCCAATTGTACATCGGTTCCATCGTGCCGACCGTACTGTTTATCGTCTCTTGCACATGTTTGGTGCTGTGTCAACGCACGGTTGTTGTTGGCGACGATGCAAGAATGCGATTCAAAGGCTGCGGCACAGGTAGATGATGCAAATTTTCATTACTTTATTGATTGTATAAAACCGAACAAAAAATGTTCAGACCTTTCAATGCGGTCCCAAATGACAAACCGCGTTACAACCGGTTTTGTTGATGTTTTCTGTTATTCAATCAAAATGTTTGTCTACTCCTTCCCATACATATAGACACATTGGCTCCTTCGGCTACACAAGAAAATATTGAAGAGGCCGTTACACGTCAATATAATGCTGCGGAAAGTAACGATGTTATGGCACTATGAGATCAATCACGTAAGAATCCAACGAATTTCCATGCCGTTCCATCGCCAAGCTCCCCTTTCCCCTGCTTTTTGTTAGAAATTCTATTAGAAAAGTGTTTATACATGAATTTTCACGCTTTTTTCCTCTTTTTTCATTTGTATTTCTCTACGATTATTATCATTGGATGGTAATTTTCAAAATGTTTTTCATTTCAGGCATTCCTCTGCTACGTGAAGAGACGTAAAGATAGCGAGCCCAGTTCATTAATCTAGTTTTTTTTCTTCGCCACCACAATAAACCACATTTATTTCCTCACAAATAATATCCAAGTGCACGAATCACACGATTAACCAAAAAAATCATTTTTTTAATCAAATAATAATTGCAACGCTATTGCGCGCGCATCGAAATTAAATCCACAAGCAAAGTCTTCGTGATCACAGCTCACTTACGAATTTTTTAATCCAAAGAAGAGAATCCAAAGGTAACGAAACATAAAATAGGTCTTACATCCACTTCGGCATAAAACTGTAGAGATTGTTTCAGTAGCCGATCAAATCGAACAAAATCGAAATTTACCACATGACAGTACGGGAGTAATTTTCTTTATTTAGTTTTGTTCTACGAACTGGAGACTAGAAGCAATAAAAAAAGAAACCAAAATCACGATCAACCAACAACCTCTTTGAGTACCGAGGGATGCGTGTTAAAAAAATTCAATAACGAAATCTCAAACCAAACAAAATGGTTTGATAGCCAGCCAACCAGAATTAAATTAGGTGTTCACTTAACAACGCTCAACACAAAAACACAAAACAAACAACCAGAATACACATACAACATAATTAGATTCACCGAATCGAACAGCATTTTGGACTAAGCCACAGACAAAAACAAAGCACAAACGATTTTCGCCGTCTTTTTTTTAAACCAAAAAAATGTGTCACACAGCTTAAATAAAAATCAACGAGTAGCTTAAAATCAAGTAGTAAATACCAATTTGCAATTAATCAAAGAAAAAGTCATAAGAAATCCAATTGAGCGCTTAAGATTTGAATTAAAGTAGAAGCATTTCATAAAATATAAATAAAATAAACCAAAGTAACCAACAAATAAATATTTGCGAAACTCCAATAAAAAACGGCACAAATTTAGATCCAAAAAATACTAACAAATTACACCTACACATACACACCAAAAGCTGCAGCGATGACTGGTTCGGAGAGAACGAATATCAGTGCTTCCATGTCGGGGGCACCAAGTCTAGTGAACAGTTTAAACAGTTATTCCAGTAGCACGAAATTAAATGGTAGCCAAGCGAATGTTAGGTCAACGCCAATACCGGAACCAAGTTTTTTAGACAATTTCTTAGAGAAAGCCAAATTTTACACATCATTGTGCCTAGGTAAATTGACATATAGCACCATTTTTGAGATTTAAATGGTAAATTCAAGTTGATTAACTGTTGAAAATCCATTTTGCCATATTCGCACACTAATGCAGGAACGTCAGCCATACTGTCAGTATTTGCTTTTTTGTTCTTAATACCATTCGTTGTGGATCCAGCCATATCGACGATCGTCGCCGACTACGATCAAATACCAGTTACATGCATGGTGGTCGACCATAAATTCGCAAACGGAATGCGAAACTGTTCGTGGAGTTCGTGTCGCGAAGGCTGTACGACTGCACCAATTCGGTAAATTGAATCAAGAGAATTGAGTCCAAGACTCATCATCATTTTTCCGAACACTTTAAAATGTTTAAACACTTTTCGACCATCATTTTAACGTAGATGTCACAAGTTGTTGGTGAATTACACCAAAATTCCGTGGGAGGAATGGCTGAAAAATCCACCGGATTTGGACCGGTTTGAATGGGATGTATCTGATACCAGATTACTTATCAATTCAGAAGGTTGTAATTCACATTGCGAAAAAACGGAACATTTATTTTCATGCAATTATTTTTTTGGTTTGTTTTTACTAAATATAGCCTGCGGTTATCCACCGACGGTTAACTGTACGGAATTCGCTAAGAAGTATGGGTAAGTGTTGATGGCCATTTTGATTTAAATGTGTACCCGTAATAATTTACCTTGCGCCAAATGCTAATTTGCAATTGATGATGGTCATTTGGTCATTCCGATTTTATTGGCAGGTATTCACACGTTGGTGAACCATTCCCTTGCTACTACAGTCGTGGTAAGAAAATAACATGTGATAAGTAATACGAATGGAACTGTTGATTATAATCATTCGTAATTTCAGCCTATCCTGAAATGGTGATTACGCGCTACTCATGGGAAGATAATCTAAAACACCTGATACTCTCGCTGATCATACCAAACGTCATATTTGCTATAAGCATCGGCGTGTTGAGCTATTGGTATTGTCCGTGCTGTGATAAGGCATGCCGGAAAACGACTCGTGTCTATACGGAAAAGTATCCAAATAAAGAAGAGTAAGTGGCTTTTCCATTTTTGCTCTGCTTCATCCAATGCTTTTGTAATTGCATTTACATTTGGAGCACTTGTGGCATATATTTGTATGCATGACTTTTTGAAATGTGTTTGCATGTCGTTTTAATTTGTACATCTTTTATTTGTTAATGTTTGTTTAACTGTTTCCTTGTGATTTTCAAACAACCACTCGCTGGGTGATGATGCATGTGTTTTTTTATCTATCTAGGTCACATTTTTATCAAACAATTCGATCATGATGTACTCATTGTGAATGAACGATGTAAAATGTAAATTATAATTTCCTAATTGGTTTGTGGATTGGGATCTAATTGTAGATTATCTTCGACTCGTTGGTTTTGTTCCTACTTTCATTTCCATTTTATTTTAATTTTTTTTTTTTCAATTTATTTGAATGAAATTCTTTTTTTATTTATTGAAATGAAAGACTTGTATTTCATTTGTTCTAAATGAACCATTATGTTAATGGACTTATGATTACGACGTATCATAACATAATTTATTAGAACATTCGCTTTTTCGTCGATGTGCGCTGTTGTAGTATTGTTCATCATAATTTATGTCCATATAAATAAACATAATCATCGTGACACATCAAAAACTCATTTCAATGAAACTGATATTGAAATCATCCTGTCATTCTCTATAATATCATCATTCGCATCCAATCTGTATACGAGCCAATAAAAAAAACAGAGAATATAATCTCTTCTACACTTGCTCTCTCGATGACTCGAAATGTAATTCAGATTTTCATCTCGCGGCATTTTCATATCATAATAATTGCTCAATAAAACGAAAGAAATTTGCTTCGGTATATAAAACCAGAATAATATTATATCAAAGTGTAATTTACATGTCCTTAGTGTTATGTCATACATAAAATGAGATTTGTGTATGTGTATCGATTGTGGCTACCAAAAGTAAATATTTATAATACCATCCGCTCAATGTGTATCCATATATTGTGTAATAAAGTCTGCAATGTGCATTCGTTTATGCGAACAGATGACCACATTAACAATGAATCATCTAGCGATTACATAGACTTTTTTTTGTTCATCTATCCACTGGCAATTAATTTAATCAATTTTTTCTCTCTCCCGATAAAATTCACTCGTTTGAATTCTATTACCAAAAAATACACAAATAAATTTTGGTCCAATCCATCGATCGACACATTCACTCACGAACAAACATCCGTAGTCCGATTTCAGCGTGGAATTTCTCGGATTACTATTTACATCAACCACATGAGCGTGTCATCGATCAGCGTTGCATAAGTACAAGTGAGCTGCATCTACAGTATCAACAACAACGACGACGACAGCCAATTTCCTTTCGATCGAATCGATCGAATCAATCGAATCGATGGCAACGTGCCAGGGCAGCTCAATATCAGCTGAAAGATTGAGATAGAGAGAGTGCGCGCACCACGCACAACTGTTTCAACAAGTACAAACCATATTGAGTTTTTTCCCTCACCGGAAATGTAAACGAAAACGACAAAGTGATTTGTGAAGGAGAATAATATACCATCCCACAGAAAGATATTTTCCAATCAACAACAATCGACCATTTTGCAAAATCTATCAAAATCTTTTGAAAGAATCAAGTTGAAAGAAAGACATATGAACGGCTGAGGTTAATAGACTGACGATAGCAGGTTTTTCGCAAAAGCGGGATAAAAATCAGTTGCACGCAAAAGAGACATTTCAAAAGGTTGCACGCAAGAGAGAAGTATGTTGTTGTTGCAATCATGGCTTTAAAATTCAAAATGCGACCAGATAAAATGTTCCGTTTGCTTGTAACCTTTTGAAATGTCTTTTTTGCGTGCAACTGATTTTTATCCCGCTTTTGCGAAAAACCTGCTATCGTCAGTCTATTATTCTCAGCGGTTCATATAGAAAATAGGTTTAATAATTTAGCTGTTCTGTATCATACACACAATGTTTCTCTTTTTTCCCTCCATACAATTTTTTGGCTTTTGTTCGAATAAGAGTAGATGTTTCTTTGCCTCCGCATGTAAAAATCAATTGGTACGTAACCTTTTGCTCTTGAATACACCACCGTTACCTCTTTACACAGATAGCAAGTTTTTGTTACGTTTTTTGAGTACGTTTTTTTTTGTTTAATCCATTTAATCCACCTTTTTGGCTCTGTTCAAAATGTTCTCCGGCCGAATAGCTGCACCTCAAACCGAAAATATTAACACTTTCCTATTTTGATCCTTCTATTGAGCAGTGTTTGGCAAAGATATCTTATCTATAGGATATCTCCAAGATATCTTCGAGTAGATAATATCTCATATCTTATCTAGATAGACCACATTTATCTTATCTTTATCTAGATGATTTTTTTTGTATTTGCCAAACACTGCTATTGAGTGATACTCAATATGCTCGCACAACCTCTTTACCATCCCGATTGATCAACTTTATCATTTTCAATATTGTATGTGAATATTGTTTTATCCCCATTTTTTTAGAAAATTGCTTTGTCGCAGCGATGACGAAGACGATGACATGGATTATTAAGCTTTTACTTCGCGTATACCGTACAATAGAATGTGTTTGAAACACAAACACTGTTTTCGAACCAAAGAAAGAAAAAAACAACTTGCATTGCCTTTTCAAATTGTCACAAATGCATTTTAATCTTTTTTATAGCTTTATTAAATATGCAAATGCAAAGAAAAGAGACAAATTAAAAATAACAAACAACTTTAAACAGGATATATGCTCGAGCAATGGGCTGAATTAATGGTTCTACTTATTTCGTTCTATTTAGTTAGTCAGTTTTAAAATATCAATTATCATATTTACGATTTTTCTTTTTTAATTCCTAAGAATTTTTTTGAATCAGCTTATATTTCGCAAGAGAGACAATTCCATTTGCAAATGTGCATTTGGATACATTTTGGATATATGAATATGTGATAAAAAAAAGTTTAACATTTTTTTCCACACAAAAAATGAAAATTGAAATAAACATTTATTGAACGTTTATTCTTCAAGTAGGCAAATTTTCCTTATTGGATTTAAATCGTAGCAAAAAAAAATTACTTAATTTAAGGTGGTTATACGCAATTTATAGAGAAGAAAAACACTCGTTTTGTAAACTGAAAAATTCCAAAATCGATGCCATCTGTAAATAATCAAGAAGAGTTCAATGAGATGATGTATTTTAAGTTGACACGCTTCATTTATGTTGTCGTTCGTCTTTTCTTTTCATTCTCATTACACACAATAACAAATGAATATATTGAATATACAATGAATTGATTGCACACGCAAAACAAATCTTTTCGAATCACTTTCGTCGCAATAATAACAAACAAAACTACATCAAGAGCAACAACAATTAAATGAAAGACAAAAAAAAATGCTTCAAAACACTTCAAATTTAACTGTGACAATATTATTACTAAATGATAACCATCCGAATGTCCTTAAAATTTTATCTTGGATTGACGAATTAAAAAATCACTAGGTAATTACCACTGATGTGAGGCAGCGGCAGAAGCACCCAGCAACAAACTAAACGATATCAGGAGCACAATATTTCGAAATCGAACACCATTTTCTCTGTCCCGTCTAGAATAAATGATATTATTCAGTCCGCTAATTCTGAATTTATTTATCAGCTTGGCATTTGAAATAAAAAAAATATCTCTATCATTATTTCTCTTTCTGTTGACTTTTGAATATTGGAAATTTGTATTCAGAGTTCATAAACGAACAAAAATAAAAAAAAGCCTGAAACGAAAGCCAACAGTTGTTTCATTTGCTCAGTTGCCTATGTAGTTTTTGCTTCGAGCGCTTAAAAAAGCGGAGAAAAGCTTCAATTTTCTCGCTCTTTTCCTCTCTTCCTCTGTTCCTCTCTTGCTCACAGGCTCAATGGAAAACGCTTGCAACGAGAATCCATCAGTTTGACAGCTGATACCATGTCAAATAAACATGCGTTGTTCGGACGAACTCATGTGTTTTCCGCACAAAAATGCGTACGAAATACGCATGTTCTGTACGATGGAAGATGACGACAGCGCGGGAAGGAATGCTGTCACTCTGCTTTTTGGCGTGTGTATGTATGGGTGCGTGGCATTTCTCCAACAACGTAGCAAGAGGATAACACGGTTTGGCTTCAATACACTCGTGATAAGGCTATAAACTTTCACTGTGTGTCAAATGCGATCCATTCCATTTCTAACATAAGCGAATCATTCTTTCACTTTCATATCCTTCGGAACTCATTCCGTTCGTCTTTTTTTCTCGCTCAGTCGGTTCGTGAAAGCTCGACGGTGTACCCCGAATATGAAACAATTCCAGTGGTTCGTTCATTTTGCTCGCGTCATTGTTTTTCATTTGATCTATTAGAAGAAGAAGTGAAAAATAAACGGAGCCAGGAATATTCAAAGTAATATTTTCGAATTGTTTGTTCAAACTTTGTTGGTGCCGATCATTTTTGGTTCAGTTTTTTCGTGTGTTTGTTTGATTTTTCTTCGGTTTTTTGGTTATTGATTTATCGAACACGCATTGGAGGAGAGCAAGTTATGTGTTTATTACGATAAATTCGAAAAGAGTGATTCATTGTTTATACACCATTACTGCGAACTTGGTTCTATTGTCATGAATGTTGTGCGTTAAATATTTTTGTAATAATAAATCTAGTGCACAAATTGGGTTCAGCGCCAAGCATTTCACCGAAAATCCATCACGCGACAAACGAATAATAGACCCATAATTTTTTTTTATTTTCATTGGGAGAAGACCTAACCAAAGAAAAATCTGCACATTTCCACCATGATTCATCAAAAGGTACTCGAGCTGAAAAATGGCATTCGTTTCTACACAAAGGGGAACTCAATGGTCAAAAAAGTCCGATTGAGCAAAGCCATAACTAACAATTATAAATTAATTCGCCAACGGTTGTAGTTTGATATGTGAACTTTTCCGTTGAATTGGCAAATAGCGCGGTGCTGTTACCTCGAGTAGGATGGAAAAGACAGAGGAATGCTTATGTTCACACAATGCACGACTATTGTTATTGACATTTTTATCTGCCATTCGTTCAATTGTTCAGTGTTGTCGTCGTCGTCGTCGTCGTATCGGACACCGACTGTATAAGCTTAATATAGCCAACTATTTAATGAATGGGGCAAACAGTAATAAGAACATATATTTTGTTTTGTTTTTTCGTGCAGTCGACAGTCCGTTTTCCCTAGGCGAATAGCATGCTACGGCGAAGCATTGCTAAGTGTTCAAAGGAATGCGAATGACGTTGTTCATCGATTGAGAGGGTTGCAAATGTCGATGCAAAACTCATTACGTGCTCATTTCGTTATCCAGAGCGCTTTGTTTTTCTATGACTTTTTTCAACTTTTCCCTCGACAATTCAAAGACAGAGTTTTTTTTAGAAATGGAAAAATGGAAGCATTTCAAGGCGCAAAAAACGATTGATATTGGAAATAAATGAGAATCAATATATAGACAGGTCGAATTCCATTTATCGATTCGAACGCCATTCATGAGCAAGATGTGATCTACGGGCACAATAGCAATGGTATCTTTTTTCAATGCAACAACTTGTTGCCAACAAGTTACCTCCATCATTTTGTCCTTTAAAACAACTGGATTCAATTTATCGGAACCTATGACGCAGAGCGCTTCGTCCGCTTTCAACCCGCCCAGTGAAAGGTCACCACAATAAACGTTTTTAATAATATATGATGATCCATCCGTTTTGATAGACAATTTATACATTTCCATTTTCCATATTAATAGCTTCAATCATGTGGGGGCCACTCAAGTGTGGTCACCATTGTGCTATAGGTTCGTTTATTCAAATTCAAAAATTTGTATCGGTTTCTGTCATTATTTATTATATTGAGCGTACCGTAAAAAATACACAAAATCATTTTTGGATTTTTTTTTACTCTCAATGATAGGGTTGTCGTTGCCCGGATAAATTATGCAGTGGTCATACAAGGTCATTTACATTTTACAGAGTCGTTACGCTTCAAAATATGAAAAAAAAAATAACAAATTTATCGGCGTGATTGAAATAAAAATAGCTTAGAGACAACGACCAACAGCTTCTATGATAGAAGATTATCCTCGCGCTCGTTTTGCCTCTTTTTGCCAGTCGGATTCCATCGTGATGTTTGTATTTTTAATTCAATCCACTTGATTGTGTTTGCCATCTTCGAACGTATCTCTTTCTATTGTTTTGTTTCAAAACGAAGTGTTTGTGGTTCATGAAAGCCAAACGCCTTGCAATTTCAAATTACGTTCTCTTTTTTTTATTTACAATGCACAACCAATTTATTAGTGCAGCAATATCTGTGTTTCGAATCCTTATTTGCACACATTTTTCTTTGAAAAGTCATTGAGTTTTTGCCTCCGGGATTTAATCTGCTCAACTTTTGCCCGTAGCTCGTCAAATATTATCCGGTCTTTGTGATAGCATATATTTGCTTTCTCTCCCCTTCTCTCCCTCTCTCTCTCTCTCTCTCTCTCTCTCTCTCTCTCTCTCTCTCTCTCTATGTGTTAAAGTATGTAACTCATAATGCCAAGCGCCGCATTCAAAGCACATCCCATTGTAGCAACAATACAATCATGGAAACACACCGCATGCAATATTTATGTGAATTGGATTTTGGTTTTTGTCGCTCGTACTTATTACGCTTTTGAGATGCTGTACAGATAGCAGTGTAAACAAGCAAATGGTCCCGGTGCTTTATTACAAATGAGCTCCATTCTTATCTTGTCATGGCATCGCAACGCATATACATATTCAATGACACACACAAAGTAGGGACAAATAGCTTTTTAATGTATATGTTTGTGTGGTTTTGTGTTTTTCGGAAATATATAACGGTCAAAGACATGGCTTTAATGCCATTGAAACCCTTCATTCATGCAATAAAAGATGAACACTTTCGAAATTGTTTTGTTTTTCATGCTTCGAGTTTTTCTTCATTTCATTTGGATTCGATTCTAATGGGATTTCGGTTTGAGTGAGGTCATTCTCGTTAAATTGAAGCGGCTAATGTGTTTTTCTTCTTCTATTTGTGAAATGTAGGCAAGTGACAGATATCGAGTGTATAAACGATAAAAATCGACAGGACGTCATCTATTCGATTTACGTTTGAAAAGTTGGTGGTGGTGATAGTGGTGACAAAGCAACATGGGTAAAAAACGACGAAAGAATAAACCACGCTTAATACCCGAACAGGATAGACGAATTTGTGGTTCGATTTGTTTGTGCCAACTGACCATTGTGCTGTCATGTGTATCGATTGTGTATTTAAGTGTGGCTATTTATATGCCGACATACAAGTAAGCTAATTAAATATTCCATGACATGAATGTATACAAATTTTTAATTGCCAACACTGCCATTTTCAATAGTCAGTCATAAACGACTCGGCAAACAAAAATAACGGACTTAATGACTAGGTCGGACATATGGTGTTTGTCCAAGTTTTTTCCTCATCTAACCACGAATACCACGATGATTGACATGTTCATTTTCCATATTTTATCCATGCAGAGCATTTAAATCGGGATTCGAAGAGGAGCCAGTGATGTGCCAAACATACCACACGTTTTACGGTAACGCAATTTTATATTTGTGTCTTGTACGGTAACGCTGCGTGGATCAATCTAACACCTGTCATTAGTCTAGCTTAAAAATCTATTTTTCTAGTTATTCCATCCGAAATGGCATGTTGATGTTCTTGTGTTTTATTTGCCTTGCCAAAAGATGCTAAAAATCAAACGACCATGAATGTCATTAGACGAATGGAATAATAGTGCACCCACACCCATCGATTTTAAAATAAACGATCCAAGTGTGGTTAAAAAAATGAAATAAATCATAATTCAATTTTCCGAACATTTGGAATACATTTAAAGCACCTTTCAATATCACAATAACAGCGGATAAAACACATTATCATCACATATACATGGCCAATTTGTTACACTACCATCGACGCCGTTGATTGGTGTTGCTTCTGGTGTTGCTGCTGCTGTTTTGAACTATGCTCAATCGATTCAATGACAATCCCTTTGCCAATTTCAAATTAAACAACATTTCCTTCGTCGAGATCGTATGGCAATTTTTTTTCTTCCTTTCGATGGGCACGAGTGCGAACGCAATCGCATCTGACTGTCGCCAGATGATGATGTCGCAAAATCTTTCCGGCAACAGCGGACATTGTGTAATTACGCCTAAATGGTCGTTATTTTTTTTTTTGCGAAATTCTCTTTGACAAAAAATAATTCATAATTTTCTCTCATTCATTTGTAAATAGTCAGCGCACATTTATGTATTATTTTTCTTTTCTTGTGTCTTGTAACTAGGTATTATAAGTTTTAAATATGTATTTTTTGTTTGTTTGTTTTTTAACAAAAAATGAGAATGAAAGTCAATGCGTGCGTTGCAGTCGAAACCGATAACGTTTTTTTTTTAATTCGTTTTGTTCTAACGTCGAAAAGAATTTCTTCGGAAAAAAATTGTTGCAGTACCGCAATAACTCAGTTTGAAAAATATACTAGAAAATCGTCCCGTCCCTTATCTAAGAAACTACTAAAATGCGCTAAAATGTAACAAACCATGAATTCAACCATTTATAACTACAATGTGTAGATAAAAACTACTGTCCATGGGTGAGCTGTGGCGAATGGTGCCTAACGAAAACCAGTGGCTTTTGTCCACAAATGTACGCCACTTCACGGCGCAATGGTACCGATGTCGTTTTAGAAAACTGCACTCGCATCACAACGACCAACTGCCCGGAGGTATAAACGCTTTATTTTTTCCATCATTCATTGTTCACAATTGCGTGCTGCAAGCAATTGTTCAACTCTCCGGAGCAGAAAATTTTAATTCTGTGTTTTTTTTTCTGTCGGTTCCACTTTATTCAGGTTAAACATGAGGTATATAAATCGAAATACAATTGCAACAATGGTACGGAATGTGCAGCGCTTACGGGGCTTTTCGATTGTTCGCTGGGTAAACAGATTTTTCCACTTGACATTTTACGAATGCAAAAAAAAAAAAATGTATAGAGAAGATGAATTAAAATGTAATGCCTCTTGTGCTTTTCTTCTTCTGAACCGGTAAAGGTCATTGTCGGAATGTTTCAACGCATTTTTTGTGCCTTTATCACGCGGACGGCATAACAATTGATGCGGAACGGGATAACATGAAATTGAATGGGTTTTTCGACTGCAAAAAATCGCGATGTACTAAGGTGAACAAACCACCCACACGATGCGATCGGTATTGTCCGAAAGTCACCACAACCGCTGTCAATATACTCATAATGGTGGACGACTCGTTGATTACAGCCGAATGCGATGTCGGATTTGGGTACAATGAAGCGAGAGGAAATCAACCAGGCGTTAGGCTTGAAGAACGAAAACAAATCTGGAACGAAAACGATGGAATTCTTCTGGCCAGTTGCTTTGATGCGGTTAAAGATGGCGACAAGAATTCATTGAGGTAAATTCAGAAGATTTAAAGATTTTCCATTTTTTTTCGAAGATTTTAACAAAATGAATCGAATCTTTTGAAATTTGGATTAATCAATTTTTCAAATTTTTGTTTGCATAGGGCGACCGATTGTATCAACGGAACACTGCTGAAAGATGAGACCATTTTACCGAAACCATTTATGAATTTTACACAATTTTGGAAAATTTACAATGACAGCAAAACTTATCTCGACCCTACTGACAGGTGAGTAGCAAACGAATTCTCAAGTTCAATTCAGTTGAGTTCAATGGTTTTTTTCCGAGGAGCAAAACAACAAAACTACGTGCCCCAACTATGCCTAACGCGTTTCTACTGTTATTTCTCTCTTGCAGATTTTTGCCAAAACAATCGAGCTTAACCATTTACAACTCGAGCATATTGCTCGTCAATCTCGAGGGATGTGTCAACACATTGAGAGAAGAATGCACGGATTTTTTGCATTCGCACGGTCGTGACGGGATCAACCATACGGCACAGTCACGTTACCTATGCTACTACAATAAGGTAAGTGTGATGCAGCAAACCGAGCGACGCGCTTGATTTGCATTTTAATCACAAGTAATTGGTTTTCTATTCACTGATCTGCATAGCTGTGGAATTCAAATAAATCCATCAACTATTCCAATATTGTGTACACTGTTGTTCAACGGAGGCAAGCAGAGTAAAAACTAATTTACATAATGGTTTTTTTGCAGATGGATCCCACGAAAGTACTAGCACGTTTCGATTTGAAGACAACATGGAATCATTTCATGATCTTCTTCGGTGTTCCATCCGTATTATTTGTCATATCATTCATTTCACTGTGCGTCATAACGCGTTCGGTAAAGGTGGGAGATGATGCAAAAATGCGATGCAAATACTGTACGGATGAAACTTCGGATATTGATGACATTGACGAACTCGCCAACAAATGCGTTCAACAGCTGAATGCCATCCAAGAAAGCGTAAATGAACAGGAGCACATGGATCAACCCAGTACAAGCAAAGTAATTTATAATTTTTAGCACTACATGAAATGTAGAGCTATTGTTTTTCTCACTCGTTACCTTCGTGATGGGCTTTCAATTTCTCTTTGCTTTTTCATTCCACAGTCATACTATCAGCCATCGGCACCACCATATAATGAACCGAGAGCAACGACCAGCAAAGCAGCATATGAAGAACAAGACACATCCGGAGCAATTGCACCGCCAATTAATTTAAGTCCATGCACCGAAACCACCGAGAAAAGCAGCACCTCAACAAACATCGAACTCAAACAAGCCGAAGACAAACCGTTAGTTATATTCTAAATGAATGAAAACAAATCCATTACGGAGTAAACAAAAATCATTTTAATCCGAAACACAATTCCACGGACTGGGAGCAATCGAAATGATTTTAATGCGGCTACAGACAAACCTACAAATAAATCGAACAGTATTTTATGACAATTTACATAAATTTTAGCACGTATCATAAACAAACAAAAATGAATCAAGTGTTGTGTCAAAGAGGTTACTCGTAGTGAAAAACCGATGCAAATTGTGACAAAACAAAAATCAACTCACCGAACAAACACAAATAGAACATTTACAGTTTTTTTTCCTATCTCAATTTCTGAACTTTCAAAACATTTTCAAAATAGCATAGACATGAGATAGCCAGAATTTCATAGTGACTTTTTATATATACAATTTTACCCCCAATCAATAGATCGACATTTTTTGAAACAAATATTTCAACTTCTTAAAGTTAAAAAAAAAACAGTTTTATTGAACACTTGAAGTTTCCCCCACTGAATGTGACAAAACTCTGACTACCTCACTTTCAAAGAACAACAAAAAATAAAGAGAAATAAAAGATATTTAGCAATCAAACAAAAATCAACGATGAACACAACATTTTACTAAATTCGATACTTTCAGCGCTGGAAAAACTATGCGCCTTGTTTTCATGTCTCTCGAAATGTTTGTATTTATTAATGGCATGTGCAAACATATGATGGAAAAATATTAAAATCAAACCGAAAAAAGACTTCTTTAGCGAAGAAAATAATGGTTTTAAGACTCAGAACCAAAACTCTTTACTTCTGTTAGATTCTGTTTTAAAGATGAATATTTTAAAATTTTAATAGAACCAATAAAATCGTTCACACATGGAGTCTGTGCCACGGACAAACCGAAGTGATTGCGACATTTATAAAATGTTATCCTATCATGAATAAAAAAAATTTCAAAGCGGCTTGCAAAAATTGAGAAGAAAGAAAATTGCGGCTAAAGCATTTAGTAAAGACCAAACTCATGACTAAATGCACGCTACAACACGCATTCAACCCCAAACAAGTAAATTATTAATCCTATGCTACAATTTAGTCTGATAGTAGAATTAACAATTTGACAAAAAAAATTATTTCGTTTATATTATATGTCTGTCTGTCTGAATATTTAGAGTCTTTAGAAAAAATTATAGTTGAACACAACTTTCCGATCTTTATATATTTGTATGTTGACTGTGCCTTCAGTGTTTATGGAAACGTTAGTCATGTTCAAACAAATAACCACAAGAGTAGAAAAAAGTGGATGTGTTTTTAGGATTTATAAAAGTCTATGCAGCATGGTCGATCATTCCGACGTAAACCGCAACTGATAAATTACCCACAGCATTTTAATCAATTTGTGTGCTTTTTAATTCGCAAGCAAATAAATTCTATTTTGTATCTTTAAATTATGAGATTTAAACAATTGCAATTTATCGAAAATCGATCTACTGTACTCGTACTGTTGCAACTTGCTTTTTTAAAAATGAAACACTCTTGATTTACTAGAATAAACAAAAATATCCGCTGCTTTGTGCACTTTCTAAATCTATATATCTGTAGGCTAAATCATAATTTTACTTGAAATAAAATAGTCGATTAAGAAACGATAACTAAACATGTGTGTTTTACTCAAATGAAAAATTCAGCAGCAGTGTGACCAAATGAAACTGACCTGATAGTATCTTTTGTTTAGGTCATTGAAATAATTTTACTTTTTATCCTTGCAAATTGTCTCATCTTCATTATGCCCATAGGTTCTGGCGCACCCTGATGTGCTTGATGAAAAATGTGCTGTAGCCAATTTACATGGATAAACAAATTAGGTCAATCATCTAAATAAATTGATCACAAATAAATACTGTTTGTGCTGGAACAGACTCTGCAACACTGTTTTCACTCAGATCAAACGAACCAAATTCTTTTTTTTTCTGTAGGAAATAAGGTCAATTTATTCAATTCTATAATTAACATCTAAAATATACAAAATTGTGATGTAAATCGTGTTCATTTCTTATGAATATAATTTATTTATTTTCCTTTGTTGACTGAACTGGTTTGTACACATATATCTCTTCAATGTTCAATGCACATATATTAGACGCATTTATCAAAAAGAGAGTGACACTTTGTAAAAACAGAATAAAATATCATAAAGTATCAACAATTTGAAACAAAAAAAATAAATAAATTAATGAAAAATCACTTGCGATAAGAAGATCCAGCCCCATTTTATCCAAATAAAAATAAGGTGAGTTCATTTTGAATGGTAATCTGCAGTCTCAGAATGCTTGAGAACCGTTCAAATCAATTCTAACAACTAAATCAACGAAAAATAAAACCATTTCATTTTTATCTTTAAACGGAAGCAGCTTAACGCCCACTATTACTAACTATTGTATTTGCACTTCATTGAAAATGTGTGTTTGTTTTTGTTTGTTTTCTCAAATAATTTGCATGACGATGAACACCAATGTGTGAGAGTCAAAAATTCATTCGGAAAACGTGCTAATTGTGAATTAAGTTGTTTCAAAATTGTGTTATGAATTGTGCGCCTAATGACAGAAATTCTTTGAATTTGCCTAGAGTTCAATTTTATTGCTACCTCGTCACCTTCCGAAACTCCTCCAGCTCATTTATACTGTTTGATAATCTGGAATATAGAGAGAATTGAATTTGGATTTATTTTTCATCGATTCCAAAAGGAATGGGAAATGAAAGGAAAAGATGAAAAGAATTTGGATGTACAGAACTAAGAAAATTTTTAGACTTTTTTTTGGTGAAATTACCTTCCAAACGCGTTAAACAGTGATACGATTTCGCCTCTCTTAAGTTTGAAGCGTTGCCGAAGTGATTCCTTGATATTTTTCGGTTGATTTTCGTTGAAATCAATGTCTCCATCAAATTTGCCCGAATAAAGAATCTTCAAAGCCGTTCCTAAGCCTTGCACCTGTGAAAATAGAACATTTTGCATTAAAATAGCTTCGATGCGTAGGCAAGAGAAGAAAAAGTTGAAAGAATAAAATGAATAAGTTGCAAGAATAGTCGTTCACCTGAAGTTTTCCCCAAAGCCGGCATTTATCGCATCCAACGCAGTCCATAATTTTGGATATGTTACGGAATTTCTCACGGAAATCGGCCTTCAACTGAGCGGCAGCTGTTCCGTTGAACATAAGACTCTCTTCAAAGTGCTGTGGAAATGATCTGGAAGGGGGGAAAATTTAATATCAATGCGAATAAGTATAAGTTTAGTTATTTATAGATGAAATCAATTGTATCAACTCACTCAATGATATTCAAGATATCTTTAACGGCAGCTTGAACGGATTCGTCCTCATCTTCGTCGCCCGTGAAAAATTGTTCATTCCTTAGAAATGGTGCGGCCTTGGCAATTGCGCGCATTTCTAGCAAATAAATGAAATAGAGATTCTTCAGCCAGCTCGGTCCTTCGTCTTTAGTGGTTTCTGGACTGAATCGTCTCATAAATTCATCGACATTTCGGCCCCAAACGCCTTGCGGATCCGACATAAAGTCGCTTCCCTCGTTCAACAAGTAATACGAACACAAGTGTATGTTGATGCTTGTGTGCATGCCGGACAAAAGTCGATAAAATGCCCGTTGCTCCATGCATAAATTGTTCAAATGCTTAGGTACTTTGTTGATATGTGTTAAAAGTGCATTGGTTGACGTTTGATCGAAGCAATTCTCCATATAAACACTGTGCCATATACGATGGGCTGATTCTCCGCGATACCCAGTAAATCGTTCTGGATTCAACAGTAAATCGACATATTCGGAACCATTTTCATGGTCATCCAGTATACAGAAATTATCTTTTTGTCCATCAAAATCGGCCCATATTTCAAAGCCATGCATCGCCTCTTGCGTTAATGTTTTATTCAAATAGCTTAGCTCCAAATTGTGGTCTCTCATGCAATCATCAATTTGCTGACTTTCCGGCAGGTACTGTAATATAGATAATGTATAAAAAAAACAAAAACATGGTCAGTTTTTGTAATTCAACATCGAAAAGCAATCATAATTATAATTACGAAGATAGAATATCATAAATCAAATGACAATTTACTCTATTCGAGCCATTGATTCTTCTTTCTTTCTTTCACATTTGTTCACATTTTTTCGTTGTGCTACTTTTCCTGTGTGTCTAACTGACCAACTCAATAACGAAGCCAAGCATATACTAGTACACGAAAATGCACACTTTTAATATGAAATAGAGCAAACTTGATGGTCACGTTCGCATTGATATAGCGGCCAAAAGACACGTCACATATATAAAAACGAAATGAGTTAGATTTTATTTATTAATCGTAATATCAGCGAAATTTCGTTTAAGATCTGAACATGTGTCGTGTGCGGCGCGATAACAAATTTCTAATTTATATTCTAATCGATTGATGAATCGTGTATGACGTGTACAAAAAAGCAATAAAAAACCGAAATGAAAATGTGGCAGTAGGTGAATTGACTTTCATTAGTAATTTCATTTTCATGTCCATTTACCTTAAACATGAATGATTCTTGTTGATGTTGACCTTTTAGACCCTCTGGCACGTCATTTTCGGAGCAAGTGCTTACATGACACGATCGCATTGCACATTGGCTGTCATCCGCCCAAAACGGGCATTCTTTCCTCAAATTGACTTTGTAAAAGCGAAAGTAGTCGCGAACCAACAGACTCTGGAGTCTGGGATGGATTTTATTGTTGTTGAAATAGTCAACTGTGTCTATACTACAGCTGCAGTCGTCTACTGAACCTTTTAACTGGCACAATTAAAAAAAAAACACACAAAAAAATTTAATTATTTTACGTATTGAATGGTGTCTCGCCGACACACATGGAAATAATTTAAATAAATTCGTGGAGAGCAAATATTTACCTGGCAAAAACAGTTTCTATCTTCGCCCGATTCGTTTCGTTTTTCCGAATAAAAGTAGGCATCGCAGCAATTGATTAATTGAATTAATATAAAAATGGTAACAAAATAATTGATTAAGTAGCGATAACGCGTTTTGCTGACGCTCAAAAATCCCCGCGATGATCCGCCCATTTTGACGCGAGTTTTCTTTGGAAATTTCTCAATGATTAGTCGTTCAATTTCAGCTGACTTTTCCACACAGCCGATGATTATTTATGACAAAATTTGCACATTCATATACACCATATGGCTGCAATTGTCAATTGTGGCGTCATACCGTAAATATTTACTATAAAACAGCAGCAGCTTGTTCATTCTTTTTTGTTTGCTGTTGTTTAATTAAATGCTTTTATTCCCACACATTGTTTTCCTTGTTTTTGTACACCTTCCGAAACGAATGGTTTGAATTGTCGATTTGTTTTTTTATTCCACTCAATATTCACTATTATTTCTTTTTTTTCGTTTTTAAATAGCATTCAAGTTCTATTTGTAAATTAAAATTCTGTTGCGATATTACAGTTGATAAGGAAATGTTTTTCGGTTCTTTAGTCACGTCCGCACTTGTAAAATGTTCAACTCATAATGTGATCGAGAACTAATAAATGAATATAATTTTTTGTCCAAACAGTCACTTTCTCCGATTGCTTCCACTCGATCGAGTAGCCAATGACGATGTGAACTGTTGCACGAATATTTATTTACTATTTCATATATCACAATTGCAACACAAATTAACCAAACAACCGAAAGCAGAGAGCACAATTCGCAAGCCGATTGACTACAACGAATTGGAGAGTGACACGCAAGCTCAATCACTATGTGTGTGGGACTTTAGGTTGTCGTCACGATCATATGGCATACTACACTGTTTTTTTTCTTGTTTTTCTCTATTGATGGTTGAGCAATGAACAAAAAACTAGGCACTCATTCACAATTTGTGAACAACACTATCGAAATATTGAAGTATGCCTCCAGCTGTGAGCCTGTTACTTAGACTTACTGATTGTGTGGTAGATCACAATCTGCGTCTGTGTTTGCTTATCTTCTTGAGCAATCTGTGTGTCTTTCTTGATATTTCATCTTTCACACGAAACTTTCGCCATTTATTTTGCAATCAATTTATGCGTGGCCACGTAGCAAACTGCCGACAACACTGATGAGGTTCTGGTATCTATTCGTTTAACACGGCAACAAAGAATATCCGAAATTTTATTAATTCTATTTGCATAATCTTTTGCTCTCTCGTACTCTACCCAGACGACTGATTTACACGAAACTCTCAACAACACGCTTTGCACACTTTTGACACAGCTTATTGATAAAACGATTCATTAAATTCTTGATTTTGTTGTTTGTGTGATAAAAACTCTGTTCTGGTGTGACTGGATTTCGTATATTGGTAGAATAACGTGAAAGTTGTGTATGGAAACGTCAAAACGAATAAAAGACACATCATCGCATGCCTGTGGTGGTCTATCGATATGTTTGTGTTTAGAAAATGAATACACAAATGTGAAACAAAACAAAATTACAAACGCTGTGAGTGTGGAGGATAGAGCGAGAGCAATGCTTCGTTGCGCTTGACATTAACATTTCGTGAATGACTGTGCGTGCGAAAGAGACGAATGAATGATTGACTCCAGTCTGTCATTTGCTGTAGTTTTACAGCATGAAGTACTTAAGCTTTTGTGCTGAATTCAGATTTACAGCCACACCGTACTTACACAGAACTTTGAATCGATTTGGTGGCTCGTTTGAATGTGAACAATTAAGTACGTTGAGTTGAATGATATAATTCTGTTTGAATGGAATAAATGTTTTCTTAACGGAATTCACACAGTTTATTATTATGTTATTTGATTAGTGTTTATGTTCACCTCATTTTTCATTGGTTGTAATCTTTTCATTTCGGACAAAATTGAGTTGTCACTCATTTGGTAAACGTTATGAATTTTGTTATGTTTATACCTTGAATATTTTCATATGAAGCGATTTAGTTAGACAAAAACATTATCCATTCGTTAAAATTGATTCAAAGTTGAAGAATCAGATCAATTTGAAGATAAATGCTGAATTTAAAAAAAACTTCTATAAATCGAAATAAAAAAATACTGATACAAAAATTAAAGAGGAAGCAATGAAAGTACTAGTTTTCGCACTGATTATTTTCACTTTTCTTATGATATTTGCCACATCTGTAGATGATTTTCGATGATGATTTTCACTAGGGGCATATGACTCTCGCGAATGCTGCGAATGCCAAGTATTGAAATACGAATGGCTGCGAGTGCTGCGAATGCCACGCACTTAATACAAATACCTTGCGAATGCGTCGTATCAAATACGAATGGCTACGAATGCTTGTGATTGGTTTGCTTACAAATGTCAATTTATATTTTTTTTTCGGTTAAAAATGGTAATTAATAATAATGTTTGTTTTGTTTATGTGTGAATTTTTTTTAAATGATTAAGTTTTTCAGGCATCAAATAATGTTTTTTTTGGGTGTTAATACTTGGCCTACTATTTTTCGCAGTTTTCCCGTAAAACGATCTTTGTTTGACATGTTTCAGCGTTGAATTGACAGCTGACACTGGCATTCGTGTAGATTCATGCATTCGCAACGCTCCCATATAAAATGTATGTAAACATTCGCGCCGTATTCGCAGCGCATTCGCGTGATACTCGCATTCGAATGTTTACGAATGCCACTGCGAATGCTTCCATACATTTTATATGGGAGCGTTGCGAATGCTTGCTTTAAAATACGAATAAAGTCGTTTTTTTCCGAAACGTAGAACATTTTCGAATATTCATTAGCCCCTAGGATTTTCATCAAACATTTTTACCAATGAGAGCAGCTGGCATCTTTTGCAAGTCTCGCTGGTTTTCTAACTTAAATTGACTGTAAGCTATTTGAATCCAAGCAAAAAGAGTATCCAAGCACATAAAACTTTGTCACAAAGTTCAAAACACAATAGATTCGCATTCCTTCCAATGTCACGTCGCTGTTGAAAATATGCAACCTAATTGAATTGACAATATTGATTTATGTCATCGAAAAAGATACATTTGTTTGTTCATTTGTTCTGAGTTTGAGTATTCTGTGCTTATCGCCTACAAAAATGCAACCACATTCACACATCCTTATCTAACCGCAACTATAGCGGTGATAGTTTAAATGAGACAAGCGAAAGGTGATTGCTGATCATTTGAATTTGGATTCGCATTCGCATTCAGTCAAGTGTTGTGCAATAAATATTAGTTGACTTGGTGTTTTCCGCAAATTCAAGTAATTTCAAAGTGACTCTTGTAATTTTCCCAATTTTCATTTAAAGAATTCTACTGTTTTTCACTCATTGGATCCATCTAGCTTTAATTATTCAAAATTGAGTTCTTCTGTATTAATTTTGCCAGACTCCACAGAAAAGTATGGCTGAAAATATATTTTATTTGGAAAAAAATCGGTCTATTTCCTATACTTTCCACGAGTTATTCAAACTGACAAAATGAATGTTGTTATGATATTGTTATGGACGGAGAAGCAGTATCATATGGCCAACGCTTGAACGGTCTAAAAATAGAGCAAAAAACTTGTTGATTAAAAACTTGTTGATTTATTGACGGCAAATTGAAAATTAACCTGGTAACATTTTCAGCATAGTGACTCAACAAGACAAGTTTCGTCATGACAATTGTGACACTGGGAAGTAATATCATAAACTCATCCTCTTCACAGCTTCGCAGGTAGTCAACTAAAAACTCTTTAAAATTGTTCATGACAAAAAATTGATTACCAACAATGTAAACGGCAAGCGTCGAACAGTCTTCAATTTCAAGCCTCAAATTCAACAAAACAATCCAGGAAATCAAATAAACAATGCTGGACAGAACATATCGAGTTGCATGCAACTAAAAATGAATCGGAATCAGAAATAAATTCATCGACCCCGTTTCGGATGGAGGAACTGGTGCTACCTTCCAAATTAAACTTTTATTCAAGTAATACATTTCTTGGTATAGTTCCCACATTGCCAAATAACACCATTAAAGTAGTAACGACTACAATTGGCGACAATATAAATTTTACAATGTTCGTCGATAAATTCTTCATGCATGGAATTGCGAGTTGAATCAATAAACCCACATAGAGTGGAATGCCGAGGTACAGTAAATTTCCATAATACGAATAGAAAGCCAGTTCTAATCTATCCAGTTCAAATCCAAAAATATGCGCACTGTATAAGCTATACAAATACGAAACCGCTGAAAATATTGAACATTGAAGAAAATATTTATAACCCAATCTTCTTCGAAATGCCAATAAAAGTGACTTACCAACACCGAGCAAAGCAAAGACAAGACTGATCATAATCGACAAGTTGACATTTCCATTGAATAAAACGATCCAACTCATCGAAATAAGCAATTTACCCATCACAGTCAATACACCCAACCGATGATCGGAGCTGGCTTTTTAAAACAATTTAAAATTAAATAGGGCAAAGTCCAACCGTGGAAAGTACTCACCAGATGTATAATGAGCAATTGGCTCATTTAATTTTGATCATTTTAGATTACAAGTTTCTGATCATTTTAGATATTTCTCGGCTAATTTCCAAATTTTTCTGATCAAATTAATAAAAAAGTTTCTGATCATTTTGAATATTCTTCTGATCATTTTCGATATTTTTCTGGTAATTTTCCATATGTTCGGATCATAATTAATTAATCCAAAGCAATTCAACAGAAATGCCGCAACAAAACTTATGGGATTTTCAATTAGTTTTCCCTTATATTTCAAATCAAAAGCAGCTCCGGAAAAAATGTACACAATTGACGTAAAAATTTCAATGAAAAAATAATTATAAATACGTAAATATTCCGAAAGGTCCACAAGAAATGACATTTTCAGTGCAGGAAACGTGGTTTATTTATTGATACATTGTTCGTTTCTGAACTTACTTACTTTTAATCAGTTTTCAAATTCATTTCATTTAAGCTTATCATATTTCTAAAATAATCATTGAGATTATCGAGGTGTCCTTATCTGGCGTATGGCCACACAATATTGAGTTGCCCCACAAAACTAAGTCAAGTAGAACATATTTATATGTATAAACATAAGGCACGTGCATAGGCCGGACATACTTTAGAGTGTCGATCTTATTGCGGCTTCTTGACAGCGACAGCTAAGAAAACAAGGGAAATCCACGCTATTTGCTGCCCTTTTCTTTGCCTGCCAAATATATACATAGTTACAGTTGCAACTGCACGCATTGGAATGTACATGCAAATTCCATGGGATTTTCGATATCTTGATACGTTGCAGAGTTAGAGCGCAAAAACCAACCATCTTGTAAATGGCTTTCTTCGCTTTATTTTGTTTAAAGAAAATGAATTTTGGGTTTTTCGTTTTTTTCTCTCCAGACAATGCGAACATTTTCACTGATCTTGATTTTTGCTGTTGTCGGAACCAAGTGGATAGTAGCTGTGCGTTCGAGTTACGGATTATTTCAAATATTTGAGAAAGATGTGATTGAAATGAATTCATTCCAGATTCGCACGCAGGAGAGATCGTTTCGTGTGGACTATGAAAACAATCGCTTTCTGAAAGACGGTCAACCGTTTCGGTTTGTTTCAGGCTCGTTCCACTACTTTCGAGCTCTGCCACAAACGTGGCGCGAGAAGTTGCGCACACTTCGAGCATCGGGTTTGAATGCAGTTACCACTTATGTTGAATGGTCGTTGCACAATCCTCGCGACGGCACCTATGTTTGGGATGGAATCGCCGATGTTGAGCAGTTTATTCGACTGGCGGCTGAGGAAGATTTGCTGGTTATTCTGAGGCCCGGTCCATATATTTGTGCCGAACGTGATATGGTTCGAGAAGATTTATATTGCACACAATATCTTGAAACGCCAACTGAATAAACTATGCGTATTTCGATTTTCAGGGAGGATTTCCATTTTGGCTTCTATCAAAGTATCCAAAAATCAAACTTCGTACAAGTGATCCGGGTATGTGAAGCGTGTTTTCTCTTATGAAAATAGCAAAGTTTTCTAATCTTGGGCAATTGTGTTGGTAGATTATTTGAGAGAGGTTCGCATTTGGTATGAGAAACTAATGCCACGCTTCGAAAGTCTTCTCTATGAAAATGGTGGTCCAATCATATTGGTGCAAGTCGAAAATGAGTATGGT
>NW_022595244.1:2627369-2769495 GCF_009176505.1 Sitodiplosis mosellana
GGTCAAGTTGAATTCAGCGATAAACCAATTAGTATCGATGAAATTTAAAATCGAATGTGAAATAAAAAAAAACGAAGTAAAATCAATTCCTGGAGGCTAGCGATGGGTACATATCATTATATCAAACCTATTATCCAACAGTCGTCAGCTATTCAGAACTATTGATGTTGACAAACGTAAAAAATGCAATAAGAAGATGAAATTAGTTTGAATATTTACTTTTTATGAATTTCGGATTTATTTCAAACTTATCGAAATTTCTATCGCTCAAATGATTAAAATTGAAATATCAATATAAAATGTGTGCTTAACTGTCTACGTGTTAACATGATGCCGTTGCATGTGTTTCTTCAATAGTAAATTCTCTGGGAAAATTTCATTACAAATTGTGCATGGGATCTTTTTGGTGAAAATACCATGGCATTTGAATTTGTGGCGCTTAAAATCGATCCCATATGCAAATCGTTGATCGCATCCATCGACAGTGCATTTGAATGGCTTCTCACCAGTGTGAGTGCGCATATGTTCGTGCCTGTTCATGGTGGTTCTGAAATATTTATCGCATCCCTCCTGTTTGCATTTATACGGTTTTTCATTAGTGTGAATGTACATGTGATTCTTAAGCATTTCGTTATTCGCTAGATATTTGCCACACACATTACACATCCGCTTTCGATCATTTGCCGGTTGAAGATGATACTTGGAATGTAGTTTGAGTGCGGTTCGATTGTTGTATTTTCTGTCGCAAATGTTGCATTTGTATTTAATTGCATCTGCACTGTGTGCCCATCGTATGTGAGCGCGCAAACCTCCATGATTTGGTGATACTTTTTGGCATAAATAGCATTCGTATACTGCATTTTTATTTCTGGATTTAGTGGCTTTAACGCACTGATTCCGTTTCGTTCTACACATCACTTGATGTTCAACCAACTGGTTCTTGGTGGCAAAAACAGTGGTGCAGATTTTACAAATATTTGTTCCTGGATCACTGTGCATCCGTAATTTGTGACGACGAAGTATATCTCCTCTCGCATAGATTTTGTCGCAAATATTACACTGATAGTCGTTTCCATTCTTATGGCGATCGTAGTGTTTATCAAGGGCAGACTTATGCATGAACGATGCTTCACACATGCTACATTTATGTATATTATTTGGATTGTGTTTGAATTTCATGTGTGAATAAAATGATGATCTCGATTTCAGTGTGCAATTGCAAATATTACATTTATGCAGTCCTCCGTTCTTTCTTGATAAACAATGGGATCGGTGCTCCGTAAATTCATCAGTAGTTTGAAATATTCGGGCGCAAATTGTACAAAAAAGCGTTCCGGGTGGACTATGAACAAGCACCTTATGTCTGGACAGGCCACTTGTCAATGTTTTACCACAAACATCACATTCAACCTGTTTTCTGGTTCTTCTCTTTTTCGTTTGCTGTGCCATACTTGGTGCTGACTGTAAATGTATTTCGGGGATTGCTTTGCTTGGCTTGACATGTGATACATTCGGAAATGGTTGTTCTGCACAAGAATCTTTTGGTTCTACAAAATTGTCTTCTGCCTTGAATGTATCACCTAAACCCATCTGCGGAACCGTTTCCACTGTATTGCTTTTGCTCAGCGATAAATGTTGTTCTTGTAATTTGTCTAATGAGTAATCAATTGTCGACTCTACTTTGATGTGTGTTACACTTTTCGGAATTGTTTCTGAAGTAATAGAATAGCGGTTGAGCTGTTCCTGGTCAGGAGCTTTATCCAAGTTTCGTCCATCCATTAAGTCATTCTGCTCATTTTCACTCAAATCCGTATCTTCTTGTTCGTTTGTCGCCTCAATATTTTCGCTGGTATGGGTTTGTGTGTGATTATTCCTGTCTAGTATGGTCATAAAATACTTTTCGCAACCTTTAAGTAAGCATTTGTAAAGGTTTTCTGTATTACTATGAAGGCTCATGTGACTCTTGAGCCCTGAATCCGTCTTCAATGACTTTCCACAAATGCTACACACAAATAGCCGATTTCTCAAGCTGTCAATATGACGTAGCTGATGTTTTTCAAGCAGACTGTTTGACAAAAAGCACAATCCGCACACGTCACATTTCACACCAAATGTGCTGTGTTTCATTCGAATGTGAGCGAGCAAGCCTCCATGGTTTGGTGATAATTTATGGCACAAGTAGCATTCGTATGATGCATTTTCACCTCTGGATTTTTTTGCTTTAACGCACTGATCCCGCTTCGTTCGACACATCGTTTGATGTTCTATCAACTCGTTTTCGCTGGTAAAAACATTGACACAAATATTGCAAACGTGTGTTCCTGGATCACTGTGCATCCGTAATTTGTGACGACGAAGTACATCGTTTCTCGCGTATATTTTGTTGCAAATATCACATTGATAGTGGGTTCTGTCTTCATGGCGATCATGGTGTTTATCAAGGGCAGACTTTTGCGTAAACGATGCTTCACAAATGTTACATTTATGCAAAGTATTTAGACTATGTATGGATTTCATATGTTTTAGAAACGATGTTCTCGTTTTTAGTATGGCATTGCAAATGCTACATTTATGTAGTCCGCGATTTTTCTTTGATGAACAATGTGAAACAATGGCTCTGTGCTCTGATAATTCACCAGTAGTTTGAAATGTTTGGACGCAAATTGGACAAAAATGCATTCCGGGTTGACTATGAGCAAGCACCTTATGTCTGTGCAGGTCACTTCTCAATATTATACCACAAATATCACATTCAAGCGGTTTTTTCATTCTTCGCTTCTTCGTTTGCTGCACAGTATTTGGTGCTGGCTGATGTTCATCTGTTTGGAGGTACTGATTATTACTCAATTCGTCGTCCTGTTCAAATAAACCACGCGCTCCGTCTGCTGGCTCATCCTTGATAATCATTTCCGCTAAAGAGATCGATTCGGAAAGTAGCATCTGGTCCTGTTCAGTCTGATAAATGTTTGCCGAAGTATTTGTAGAAATTATTTCGATTGTCGAATCTTTGATTTGTGATCCTTGTGCCTCTGGTCCTGAAATCGCATCGCTGAACAATTCACTTTCCTCTTCATGTTCATATTTCAAAGCGGGCTGAATTGGCTGATCGACAAACATCGACTCGATGTGAACTTCACAATCTCGTTTGATGCATGTGACTGCATTGTGTTGGACATAAAAAGTGCCACCGATTTGAATCAAGCTCTGATTACACTTGCCACATGATTTCCTTGAAAAATGACTCAGAATATGGTCGTCTTTTTCACTGGCACTACCGAATGTTTGCGGACAAAATAAGCATTGGTGCACTGAAAATGAAAATAATCTAGTTTAAGAAAATCATTTGGCATATTTACATTTATGAAATTGAAGCAAAAATAATCAAGCAAATAATGAAGCAATTTTTAATCATTTCAACTCATTTCGGCATTATAAAATCTTTACCTGCTGCAGAACAGATTTTCTCCAACGCTTTATTCATGATTTCCTTATAATAGAAGTTATTTATTATTTGTAGCCAAAGCAATTGAACTCAAAGTTTCATGGTATAGAAATAAAAGTGTTTACTCGAATATTTTCAGTTTTCCATCTGTCAAAGCCGCCAGTGTGTTTATTCTAAATGTCAAACTCAGTGAACGTTTACTTTGAAGCATCTATATGGTTAAAGTACACTGGTATAAAGGGGAAATGATGTCTCTATTTTTGTACGTTATTTTAGTTTTGCAAAGAAGAAGATAATCCGGCAAAAATGTTGCATAGAAAAATGACTCAATGGATTTGCATTAACATCCATTTTAGTTCTAGGATATGTGTCTCATGTTATTTATTCAAATAGAGTTTTAGACGGAATTCACTTTTTAAACATTTATACGATTCAGTTAATGAATTTTTTATATATTTAGAGTCAAAACAACGCTGACGAAAGAAGTTTTTTTCATGATTCTTTCTATCAAATTTTTTTCATCACATCAGCTTCTAGTAGAAGCCTTCTACTGATGATGAATAACTACGATGACAATAAAATCATGAAACATTCGATTCGAACCATTGTTTTGTGTATACTTAATTTTATTCGGATTTACAGCAGAACTGTACTTAAAGAGCTCTGAATCGATTTGGCGGTTCGCTTGAATGTGAACAATTAAGTACGTTCAGTGGAATAATGAAATCTCGATTTGAATCACTTTAAATTGGATGAATGTTTTATTAACGGGATTCACCCATTTCATTTGGGCAATATTTATGTTTATATCATTTTTAATGTTTTGTATCCTTTTCATTTCGAACAAAAAAAGTTTGAACAACTCATATGTGATAAAAGTTATTACTTTGTTCTGTTTATATCATGATTTTAAAATATTTATATTTTTAAAACTAAGCAATTGAGCCACAGCAACAAGTTATACGTTGTTCACTTGAAACTACAGAGTTAACGTACATAGATTAAACTCCAGAAATATCGCTATGGTGTCAACGTATCATCTGAAATTTTTTGAGATTGCAGAAGAGTCTGTGGGGAATGCTTAGTAGATATTGCAGTGGGAGGTGCAGGTGGGCAGTGCACAGAGTATTTAATCGGAGGTCTGAAATGTGAATAGTCAGTATTTCCAGAATTGTGTAGTAGTAACAAAGTCGATATATTCAGATTGAATATAAAGTTGAATGTACAGACTGAATTTAAAAGAAAATCTTCTATAGATCAAAACAAGAATTATTTTTTTCTGATACAAAAATTGAAAACTAAAACAATGAAAGTGTTGATTTTCTCACTGATAACTTTCATCTTTGTTGCGATAATTTATGCCAAACCTAAAGACGATGTTGAAGGTAAGTTGAAATATTATATCGAATAAAATGAAATGTAGTTTTTCACAATACTAAGTCAATAAATGTATTTCTTTTGTATGTAATTGTACTTTTTATTTTTAACCAAAAGATCAGTCGCTACAAGGCAGTGAAAATACTTCTCAACGAGCATTTTCGACAAGAGATCACAATTTGGAGGAAAACATAATTCTTACCTTTCTATCCAAGATAGCAGTGCTAATAGATGATGTAGTAACCAAAGAAACAAGTAAAACTCCAGTGGAAGTCAAAACATCAATGGAAGATCCCGATAAGTTGTCGTCTGATTTGAGTATCCCAAATAAGATCGAACAACGGCAATGCGAGGATGAATGTGTTTTTGAATTTTTAGTTCCATTCTGTTACGTTCTGGATATAGACGCTTATTGTCCAAATGGATTTGCCTGCTGTCTCTCGGAGGGAAGTAACATACCAACGGCTACTCCAAGACCGGTGAGATTTTTCCTTTCAATTCGACACTTTCGAAAAAGAAGGAACTTGAACAAAAAAAGTACAACAAACATTAACTCTTTCATTTTATTCAACAGACTCCAGCGCCGAAATGTGAGCACAACTCCACCGCAACAAAAATAGAGCGACCTCAGACTACGTCAACAACAGAAAAACCAATAAAAATTACTACAGTAACAGCTCAAACGATTAGGCCCACACAAAAAGTGGAAACGTCGACGAAATCTGCAACGGTCAATGAAGGTTCGATTAAAACATACGCTCAAGAATCAGCTGAAAGAATTTTATTGTTTAAATGAATTGAATCGTTCGCATTTTTTTTTTCGTAGGTGGAACATGTCCAGGCATTTGCGTTGACGATGAAATTGCTGTTGTTTGTGGATTAATAACAGATGGATTCTGCAAAACTGGTACAAAGTGCTGTGTTCCAACTCATTCTTATCCCAACGAAATTCACAACAAATTCTTTGCGGCGAAAAATAATGAATAAATGTTTTGAAATGAAATCAATCGTCTGTATTTTGTCACAATTGCAGGTTATTGAACTTGTTTTGTTTGAAGGTTGTTATGATCATTGGCTTTTGATAAATGAACCGAATTGTATGAAAATGTCAATTATCCTTACAAACAAGTAGGTTCCAATGATGAATCAGAATTACTGTAGAAGATGTCTTTTCAATTTATTTCGTTTAAATTAACCATCTTTGTTTCTACGGTTCTATTCAGAATTTTTGTGTATGATTTTTTTAAAATAAAAATACCCAAGTTTCTCGATCATCATGTTTGTTTTAATAATTCAATCAACTGTCGATAGAAATGTAAATTTTTGCAAATTGGTAACATAGATCTAAATCAAAATCAACTTAATTCAAACTCCCAACCAATTTAGTAAATATTCGGTTTCGTGTAATTTATTCATAATGACTCAGAGAATGGTTTTGTGCTCATTCCATTTCGACGTTTGTTTCGACAAATTTTGATTTGATTTCGCATAGAATGCCTTTTTATTCCGTAAAATCTGATTGATAAAATGTAAATGAGGAGCCAAAGTAGCGGTAAACGAAACCAGAATCGGTCATATCCATACTTCAGCTGGCAAAAATCAGAGTCAGTATAACGAAAGCGGTCAACCGGTGATGATCAAGTGAGAGAAGTGATCCGCATTTTTTTAACACAAAGATCTAAGAAGAAAAGTTTATTTCGAAAAAAATTTCAATTAAAAAAATGTTGTCAAAAATCAATACGACAATATTCCTGTTCGGAGTATTTTTCATACTTCAAGGATGCTACAGTCAAATTCCGGAAACGACTGTTGCTCAATATCACTACACTATCTTCAAAAGTGGGTCTAATTCATTTAATTTTCAAATGATTTTTCTTTATTTTCACCATCAAAGTTGATACAAAATTTCAAAAAATTCAAAGTTTTTTTCGACGCTGCTCTTGGCCCGGATGCAAGTGAAAACTCCAAAACGTGCCCAGGCATTTGTATGCCTTCATCAACGGCAGTTTTTTGCCCAAAGGTGCTCAACGACATGGCTTGTTCTACGCCAAATACAAAGTGTTGCGTTCGACGAAAGGAATCGGAACCAACCGATCCACAGTCAGCATATCAAATTCCAAATTACAGTTCTGCAGATATTACGAAATCGGATGATAGTAATGTGTTCAACGCTTCGGAATACCAAAATGATCCATTCTTATGTCCAGGCCATTGTGTTTTGAATTCGTTGCAATCAAAGTGTGAAAGTCCAGCTGTAATCATACCAAACACCTCGAATTGTGAAGACGACACGATCTGTTGTGATGATACAAATGTGCCAGTAACAGCAACACCAAAGCCAACTAAACGACCACGACCACGGCCAACACATGCTACAACAACACAGGCGACATTTTGGTCAGCAACTACCGATTCGAGAAAAGAGTGTCCAGGCCTTTGTATCGCTAATTTGATTCGTTTTACATGTTACGGTAAGGGAAAATTACAGTATTTCTTGAGGAATTCCGATTGAAGAAAAGAAATTTATTGAAAAATATTAAAGAATGACTACCAGCTTTGCCCTAGTTGAACTTTTCATGATATTTGTACGTGAAATTTATAATTCCATCTATTGAAAAAACCCAAAATCAATGAAAGTACAAAGTTTTTCATAGATTATCTATGGTATTTTACATGTGACACATACAGCGCCATCTATTGAAAAAAGTTGAAATAAGGCAAAATAACCCAGAAAATGGTTGTCATTCTTTTTTAGAAAAATTTTCTTACAAAAAATTGTAGAATTTTGTTATTATTTATTAAATTTACAAGCCCGTATTTTTCTATTCTCTCCTTGAAGGTAATGCCGAAATAACAGATTTATTCAAATGTAAACGACCAACAACCATATGTTGTACAAGCAAAGAATTGGTTCACGAAACGCTGGCTCAGTTGTATTTCAATCAGCCAATACCGCCACATGGCCATGAACCCTTCCTTTCACATTCATACGACACATTGCAGAAATACGAAGAGCCGGATTCAAACGAAAGCAACGATTCGGAATTGAATGAAGGCGGAGGTTTGATCATAATGCTGATATTTTCCATTTTTGTTGATGACGTTGATTTTAATTTTATTTCGACTCATCAATTGCAATCTTATTCACAATCGTAATTCATTTTAGTATATTCATGTCCTGGCGTTTGCGTTGCCAATCACTTTGCCGGATACTGTGAAGCATATTTGAGTTCAAATGATCTGTGTGAGCCCGGCTCTAGATGTTGTGTTTCTCGTGAAAATTCAGTAAAACCCGTGTCTGATACCCGCATAATCCCTAAGAAGGGCCATACTAACCATACGTTGCCAGTTGCGAATCCAGTGCAACTCATTTCGATGATTATTAGTTCGGATCGGTCAACGAGCACTGTGAAACCGGTGAGTTCAATATTAGTCATTTGTGTTGTCATCATTTGTGTTCAATCATTCTTTTTTGCACTTGTAGATAAAATCAACAGTTATCGCAGTGGAAACTGAATCGAAGGAAGACTCATCTTCGAATTCCGGTGAATCGTCACCATCGCAACTATTAATTCAAAGCTCAACCAAGGATAGTTCTACTGAGTCTTCAAACACAAAATTACTCCCAGATACGGCAGCAAACACTGCGGAGGCCGAATCAAACGAAAACTCAACATCGAAAACAGTTGAATCGAAAACTTTTCAATCTACTGGCGATACAACTCAAAGCCCAACCGAATTCAGTTCAACGGAATCCACTTCAATTGTAGCTGAAACAGAATTGAACCAAGAATCAGAGAAACCAATACTAAACGGCGTTTAATCTATTTTACACTAATTGCTTGTCTTAAATATTCAAAATTATACTTATTTATTTATTTATTACACCGTCAAATTCAAGCCCTATGCCAACTATCACTTCTTACGAAACATTCAATGGTCTTACATCAGAAAAGAAAAATTGCTATTATTCAATAAAAAAATGTGGCCAATATTTATGCTTATTTATCGATATTTACTAATCTCAGAACAAAATCAATAAATTGAATGGTGGATATTGCACAGTCGAATCCTCAAAAAGTACTTTTTTCATTGAAATGTTCCGATGTAATTGAATTGAAACTGTTAATTGCACCTTGAGTAGCACTTTCGCTTGGAAAACCGATGCGTCAACTCCAATTACACTTTCATTTTACATTCCAGCCTCAAATCAAACTGAGAAAGTAATAATTGTTATGAGAGCGGCGAAAAAAAAGTGGTGCAAATTTCTATGTGTCGTTGAAGTTTTTTTTTGCTTCAAAATTTTTTTCCATTCAAAATGGTTATTTCATGTTTGTTCAGAGGAAAAGATTAATTATTGTTTGTGTTGTTCAAATCTGTTTTTTTTTTTCTGCACACATTTTTCAATATTTAAGCCGGCGTCAAGATGTTAAAACGAAGATATAAAAATATCAGTCGCCCAGTCATGTAATCGTGGTATTATCTGAGAGAAATCCGAATTCTCGTTGTGTTGGTTAACGTGTATCAGTGGACTTGGATCTTCGGTCGGAATGATAATTAGTATTCAGTGTTGAAGCACGTTATCGTGCGTCGTATGGCTGCATGGTTGGTTCTATTCCAGAATGCATTTAACTATTCTTCGTTGCGAGTGTGTCGTCCACAATTCAATTTCTCTGTTGGTATTTTCTCATTCCGTTGCCGTTTATTCGTTGTCGCTTCGCTTTGCTTTGCATCAGCAAGTGTGTGCGCGATCTTGGAGACGTGTGATTGAGAGACTGGTTCTTTTGCATAAGTGTGCGAATGTTCATGGTAATCAAGCTGACAATATCGAAGATATACGAATAGAGAGAGAGAGAGAGAGAGAGAGAGAGAGAGAAAGAGAAAAACATGAGAAAAAAAGGGAAATGGAGAAATGGAGAAATGTTTCAATGGTCAAAACAGTGTGTTGAAGCCATGAAGAGAAGAGCTACGTACCGTAATGAATTGAATCGACAACTTTGGACTTCAAGCGAACCACATCGATGGAATAAGAGTTAGTGCGGTAAGAACTTTCTAGTGGTGATGATCGAGTGAATAATCGATGCGCGATCCAATTTTACGCAAAAAATATTTTATTTGTTTTTTTTTTCTTCGGGGTATTCAAAGTGTAGTTACCTTGTTCAAGTGTTTGGGATTTGAAGAAAAATTTGAAAATAATTTGAAATTCATTCGTGGATAAATAATTCACATCGCATTGATAAATTATAAATGTACAATTATGTGTGGATTAGTTGTGCAAAACATTTGCACAATACGAGGATATTTTGCGTAACTTGAAAGTGGACCAAATACAAGAGTTACTCGAGATCTTGTGGAAATAAAAACTGCTTTTGAGAAAAAAAAAAAATTTTCAATGAAAAAAATGAGCGAAATAACGATTTTTGTGTTTTCACACATCTATAAACAGATCATAGATGAATGCTCACATAAAACATCACCATTTTATGAGTCATTTCAAATGGATATTTCGAAAAATACTTTCAATCGATAGTACCAAGTCAACTCACTCCAAATGAGACGTGCAAAAATACGTTTTCAAAGTTACTAAAATGATTCAATTCGATTTATATATTCCGTCGACGTTGCACTTTGCGGCCAATGGCAGTGTGTGATTGTGAATGATTCTCATGTATATATGGTTACCGTTAGAAAAAAATATGGAATTTATCAGCGGTTGGAACGAGTCATCCATTTATGAGTGTGAACAATTGTCAACGGATATCAAAGAAGCAGCTTGGTTGCAGTTCAATATGATTTGGTTTTTTTTAAAAGGAAAATGGATGAACTGGTTCCATTTGGATTCTTAAATTTACATATTCTCTTGAGCGGCTAGGTTGAAAGAGTCAAAGAAGATAAACACGGGTCTATATTCAAGACTTCTTCGAATAAATCTTTGGAATTCTCAAGAAAGTCAATGATTTAGATCGTTTAAATGACTCACATCGGAACGAAAGACGTGCAATGATCGTGAACATGAGTTTGCATTCAAAATAGTCGTATCAGAAATGAATGACCTACAAACCGACGTTGATGGAATTCATACTTGTCTCGTTTTGTTATTGCTTCTATTGTTTCCATTCCGTACGTTTTGGCATTAAAAGTCACTTGTTCCATTATCATCATGTCATCTGTCGACAGCGATGACAGAACGAGAAAATGCAAATAATAAAAGTGTTCTAAAATTTCATTTCGTCTGTCAAATGGCAAGACAAGTTGCTGTATCTGTTTTTTTGCGTGTTTGCGTTGATCAAAGTTTGTTTGTCAGGTCAATTATCACAGCAGTTGGATGATGTTTGATGTGCGTTTGAAAAGAAATTGGTTGAGCGAAAAGAAAGTTGTCGCGCGCGCATCAGACTCGGTTTTTCTTTCTATCTCCCCCTCTCTCGCTCGTTTCGAATTTAATTGAATGAATAATTGACACATAAAGTGACTGCGTCAAATCTTAATTTCATTTCGACGTCTTAAAATAGATAGAAGAAAAGGCCTCAAATTGACCATGAAAATGTTCTACTTTTCACATTTTGATTCTTGTTGGCCCAATGAAGACGATGACAATGTACACGCATTTTATGTCTGTTTGTGTGTATCCAATGTTTTCTCTTTTGAATAATGATCGCACAAAAAGATCGACTACACGGTCTGTGTGTGTTGTGTGATTTGTATATTGATTATGTAGAACCGTTATACCGATTGACTTGCTTACAAAATCGCGCTGTACTGCTGTTTTTTTTCTATCTATCGATCTCTTTCGTTGCCATGCTGGTTTTTTTCTCTTCTGCGCACTGCGCTCGGTGTGCGTTCTCTTTCTCCTCTCGCAATTGTTGGTGGTGCTCGCTGTGATCGTATTACAAACACGTTCTTCGGAACGTAACAGTTATACACAGAGAAAAGAATCTCTCGCTCCATCGTTCAAGTGGATTGGTTGGATTGTTGAGTGAGTGTGCGGTTTGCCCATATGGCGGCTCTTTGAATTGCGGGAATAAACCATGCCAACGATTCTTAATCACATTCCGCAATCGGCTCTATCGATACAAGCAATCCACCGAGTCCACAATCAAATGATATGGATAAAACAGTGTCTTAAATGCAAATCCACTCACATTCGCACAATGAATTTCAAATATGATTATTTTTATTTAGATACCCACTTTTGGTTTGGTTTCAACGAGTTTTTGTATATGTTTTTTTTTTCTAGAATTTTACACACGCACCACTTCGGATAGCTAACGAGCTATATACGTTGATTATTGAAACAGTAGGAAGAAAAAAAACAAAAACGGTGCCCATTGAAGGAAGGATTAATTTCTGGACAAGTTTAGGAGCATAAGCTAGTTGCGATGAGGGGGACGATATATATTCTTGGGATTATCTGTTTTTCTGGCGTCACCAATGCACAGGATGATTCTTTTGCTGGTAGTTTTTTATCAGGTGAGAATGCTTTTTCTTGGATTTCTGACTCGTTCATTTCAAAATTATAACCAGCATTCAATTAATTCGAATGATTTTGAACTAGAAACACTGATTCGTCTGCCCACTCAATGTGAGAAATGCGTGCGCGTTCACTGACCTATTCATCGTGCATAATTGGTTACCAAATCCGATTGAACGGTCGGTCGGTTGCTTTGCTTTGGATATTTGTGTGAAAACACTGAATAGAATCCACCGTTCTCTTTCGGCTCGTTTACAAACACAAAGCAAAACTGTGTTACAAATTCGCATAACTTGAATGTGAAATGTGTAAATTTATTCAGCCAAATCGTGAATATATTTCTTTTTCTCCAACGCTTTTCGAATCGTACGCATAGTTTAGAATGCTTTCTTTTCCACAACGCATATGGTGTTTCTTTTCTGTTTTACATAACTTATGGGTCTTCTCGCTGTGTGTATGTTGCTGTTTGTTTTTTTTCTCCTCTCGTTCAAAAAGTGCTTTGCCCGCCGCGCATGGGCTGTGCATCGACGAAGAAGACATTGATTTCGAGTTCTCGGTCGTTTCTGTATGCAGCTAACTGGTTTACAGTTTGATGGGCGAACGTATCAGTGTGTTGTGCTACGGTATTACGTGATCGTTGCTATTAACCCGCTATCGATGCGGAACATTCATTCATTCGCATGTAAATTCCATTCGTTCGGACAAACGTTGAATGGACCAGAAAACTTGACTGCTACACGGCGTCGCAACACATTTGGTGCGCTCACATCAAATATGTTTATGTAATTCTCTTATCTCTCGTTGGACACGAAGTAATTCCATTTCGATCGACGCGTTGAACAAGAACAACAACAAAAACACACACACTCAACTACTGACTTATTCCAAACCAGACGATACCTTTTTCGTTTTATTCGTCAGCCAATACCGTTAGAAAAGAACATTTTTACGACCAAATCGCGTGCGCGCCGCAAGTGTTCCACGTTAATATCATTGATGCTTCCTGTTTTTTTTTTGCTCTTCTGTCAAATTCACAACAAGGAGCAAAGTGTTAAAACAAAAAGTTGATTTGACGAATGAGGTTTCGCGAATAAAACTGTGATCATATCGCACAGAACGAGAACTCACATGCTGAAATGGAAAACAATGGGCTGCATTGTGCTCATTGTTCTCATTTAGAAAAAAAAAAGAAGTAACAAGTTGAAATCGTTTTCTCTCCGCATTAGCACTTCGTTTTTTCTTTTCTTTTAATTCAAACATGCAAATTGTTGATGCCAAAAACGGATGACTTTTTAACATCGCAATAGCTGAATTCAATGAAGAATATAAATGATTCGTACTCGAAATGATGATGGAATGTCAACAATTTCGTCAAAATACAATTTCGTCAAATAACTGGGTCACCAGCGAAAAAATGTGACACTTTTCTTTCGTTTCACGTTCATTTAATGTTTTCTTTTCTTTTCTTTTTTCTCACCATTTGACAGGTTTACTTGATTCAATAACGAGCACGGCTGAGGTGAAAGAATGTCCAGGTGTTTGTGTGCATTCATTTGCTACGATTATTTGCTATGAAATTCTGGAGGAGATTCAATGCCCGTCGTCGAATATGAAATGTTGCGTTGAGAGCAACAATACCTCACCAACAGCAGCCCAGTCTCAGGCACAGACAACAACAAAACCTGTGCGCACCACCACATTTGCACCGCAAACCAGCAAACCCACGCAAAAATTGGAAAAACCAACGAAATCGGAAACTAAAGAAGGTTTGATCAACACATTTTCACGAATGATACAACCAACTCCAAAACTGAATTCGATTTCATTGCTTCGTTTGTCGTTATTTTCATTATTTTAATTACCTCAATTATTTTTTTACTGCGTAGATGGCCCATGCCCAGGTGTTTGTGTTGCAGATCGAATTGCTGAATATTGTGAAGCATATTTGATAACAAGTGGCCTATGTAAAGTTGGTTCAAAGTGTTGTGTGCCTCGCGACAACTATCCCGATAAATTGCCGGCTGATTTACGCATTCCAAATGGCCATGTCAATCAAACAATGGCAGCAAAACCAACAAAACCAGCTCCTTCGACCATGTCCAATTCACATCAACAACGGCCACACCAAAAGCTGCCAATGAAACCGAACACCAGTCGACCAACGAAACCGCAAGAACCATCACGCGAATCAGATGACAATCAAATTAGTCAGAAGAAATGCGGAGGAGAATGCGTTAGCGGATTATTTGCACTGTTTTGTGATGGTTTAGATGAAGACGCTTACTGTCCTAATGAAGCTACCTGCTGTCTCACATCGGAGCCCAGCAATGCACCATCAACTACTCCAAGACCGGTGAGATTTTTTTTCGTTTCAATTGAGAACATCCAATGTTCTTTATTCATTAATAATAAAAAAACGTTCAACATAAAAACAGATCATCAAGCCAACAATTACTATCATTATCGTCTTCTTCTACACTGTATCAATAGACTCCAGCACCAAAATGCCCCGGTTACTGTATGTTGGATATTTTGTCAGCATTTTGTCAAGCGCCAGCTACAATCATATCGCGGACATCGAGCTGCAAAGAAGGATCCATTTGTTGTGATAACACACGGTTGGCAACAACGATAAGACCAAGACCACGACCAACACCACCACCAACGACTACAACACATGCACCGACAACGACTCAACAGCCTGATTACAGAGAAGAATGCCCCGGTAGCTGTATTGCGCCTTTGCTCAGTTTTACATGTTTCCGTGAGTGAAAATGCATTTGATCGATTAATTTATTGAAAAATAGAAGAACCATCACAGATTTGGTGTGTAATCAAGTCTTTTACAAAAAATTTAGTTCAATTTTAGTGTAATTTTGTTCCATTTTCGTTCAGCATTTATTTAAAACCATTTCATTCAACATAAAGGTAATGCTGAAATGACGGATGTATTCAAGTGTTCAAAGAAAGGACAAACGTGCTGTGCGCCCAAGTCAAAGATCCATGAAGTGCATATGATCCATCGCAATGATACAATTCCGCAATATGTTCAAGTTCCGCAGCAGCCACCACCAAATTATGCAGTCAACTATCCAAATCCAGGCTATGCGCCGATTCCACAGAATAATTATCCATACGCGCCAATTCCACCGCAGCCAGCGATTCAAAATGTTTACCCAAGCAACTACATCCAACCTCAGCCTCAACCGGTGCCACAACAAATACCACAGCAAGTACAACACTATCCAGTTCCACAACAAGCATATGCTCCTGTTCCCGTTGCACCAAATAACATCTACCCATCGCCAGTCGTCAACAATGTCATTCCGCCCGTTTACCCAACTCCAGGTAAGTCCACAACGATCAAATTATCTCGATTAATGCAAAGATCATTTCGAATTGATTGAAAAACAATTCTTGAATCTTGTTTCAGTGTACGAAATACCAACGCAACCACCAACGACACAGCCGCCTACAACAACAACGACACGAGCTCCTGTTTATTCGAAATATGTGTGTGGTGTGAAAGGAACCAGTCGAACGGCAAAGAAAATGTTCTTGGAACGCATGACACCGTTGCACAAAAAGGCTTTGACCCGAACAAAACGTCAAGTAAACAAATCGAAGGAGGTATTAATCTTGGGCAGTGAATTGGTTCCAATCCAAATCCACAACGACAAACTTGGCGATTTAGCTAAACAAACCGATGATGCGATTGACAATTTGGCGGAATCGAAAGCAATGACCTACGATCACCCGAAATTGATTTACAATCAAAATTATTCGTCTTATAATCGGCAAGCGCGTGTTGTTGGCGGTGAAGATGGTGAAAATGGTGAATGGTGCTGGCAAGTTGCTTTGATCAATTCATTAAATCAGTATTTGTGCAGCGCTGCTCTCATCGGCACGCAATGGGTGCTAACTGCAGGTTAGTTTCTATCTATTAAATTTATAATAAAATTTAATACGAAAGGATTTATTTTTAAAAAAAATTCTTTTCTGGCAGCCCACTGTGTGACCAATATTGTCCGATCGGGAGATGCAATTTATGTTCGTGTTGGCGATTATGATTTAACACGAAAATACGGCAGTCCTGGCGCACAGACTATGCGAGTGGCAACGACTTATATTCATCATAATCACAATAGTCAAACACTTGATAATGACATCGCTTTGCTGAAACTGAATGGTCAAGCTGAGCTTCGAGAAGGCGTTTGCTTGGTTTGTCTACCAGCACGAGGAGTAAATCATGCGGCCGGAAAACGATGCACAGTCACTGGCTTCGGATATATGGGCGAATCAGGACCAATTCCATTGCGTGTACGAGAAGCTGAACTTCCGATCGTTAGCGACGCTGAATGCATTCGCAAAGTCAATGCTGTCACAGAGAAAATTTTCATTCTACCGGCAAGCAGTTTTTGTGCAGGAGGTGAGTGATTGTTTATTGCTTTTTTTCTTCATTTTTTTCTTCTTTGAAGAAAAATATCACGGAAAAGTTTGTACGAATGACAATTTTTGTCTACATAATTTGGATTAAAACCATGAACTTCTTGAAAGATGAAGGAATTTCACAATTGTTTATCCAAAATTGAATATCCAACATATTTTTTGCTCCATTAAAAACAGGCGAAGCAGGAAATGATGCATGCCAAGGCGATGGTGGTGGCCCGTTGGTATGCCAAGATGATGGATTCTTTGAATTGGCCGGACTAGTTTCATGGGGATTCGGTTGCGGTCGCATTGATGTCCCCGGAGTCTATGTCAAAGTAAGCGATCGGTCATAACAGGGTCGATAATTTGAATTATTTTTTTCGATGTTTTCGTTGCAGTTCAAGCCGCTCTCTCTTTCTCTTTCTCTTTCTCTCTCCCTCTCTCTTCACCTCCTTCTCATTTGTTCAAACTCAAAATATGCATTAAATTCGAACTATGTTTCCATTTCAGGTATCCTCATTCATAGGATGGATAAACCAAATTATTAGCGTAAATAATCTGTAAGCGGATAATTCGTATGGAAATTAATTGGCACTGCTCGACACCTTCGAAATGCAATATCCATCAAAAACAGTTGATTCAGTGAATAGCTTTTCGTTTCGATTTTGTTGTGGAAAATTCAATATATTCCGATCGATTTCGGATAGAGTTAATAGTTCGAGGAAAGCGAAAAAAATAATCTAGAGAGTAATAACATAAGTAAGACAAAGATAACTTTAAAACTCGTATTGTATATAAAAATAAATATGATGGCATCCAAAAGAAAAGCAAAACAAAAACACAAAAATGTCGTCGTTGTTCAATTTTAATACTTTTTTTTGATACTCTTAAAATTAGTGAATTAGTAAATGGTGTGTACACTGTACAATACACATTTACCGCATGCAAAATTGAAAGAAAAATAATGTCCGATTTGAAAGCGGCAAGCGAAATGTGCTTTGGCCCATAAAAAACACATTCACTTATTGAACAAAACATTTGAGCTAGACGCAATTAAAAATACTTCTAAATAATTCGTTTAAGGAATTTGAAAATAAAGTAATGCAAAAATTATAAGCAAAGTTTTGTATTTTCTAGTGCAAAAGTGCTATTTCTCCTAATATCCATCAATGTCGTCTACAGCGAGCGGAGAGAAGGTCAAGGAAAACATCCTTTGAGAATAGTGAAATAGCAACAAGCCAAGTACTCACTTCGTATTGTAAGACTATTAGCGAGATTAGATGATTTCAGGCTGAAACCAATTTGCATAATAAAATGCAAAGGGGAAACTCTGTCTATTGTTCGCGTCGCACTCTATCGTATTTGAAATAAGAAAGGAATGCTGAGCGCAAGCAAGCAAAACTTCTTCACTGTCGCAGGAAGAGCATCAGAACGAAGATGCTTATGGTAAATAAGAGGGTTGATTCACAAACAAAATCATGACCATACGAAGACGCAGTTTTTTTTTTCATATATAATTTTTTTCGATGTTTTTACTGCATTTGTGTGTATATATACCTGAGCCGTGTGTGACGCGTTCTGAATCCTTGCACGGTGTGATTAGTATGCATGAAAAGTACCATTCAAAACTTCCTTTTAAACGATTTCGCGTTCGTCACCGCATGTTTTATGAGATTCTAGTTTTAAGACGACCGACAAAAAAAAGCCTCGTCGTTAGGATGACATTCATTAAATTTGATTTTTGGACCTTCTCACACATCATTTTTTTTGGCTCTCCGCTATATTCAAATTCAAATACTGTAATTGTTTTACCTCATGTCTTTACCTTCTTATTGTTTTTTTTATCATAGCTATTTGAGATACGGATCCGGAGGAAAATTTCCTGATTTCAAACGTTTTTTTCTCTTTTTAAACCACGTTGGAACAAAGGATTGAAGAAATGTAACTTGAAAAAAAACGTACATATTTTATTCTTCCTCAAACACTAACACATCATACTCTTTTTTCCTGTCGCTTCGGTGCGACTTGAAATGAAAATTTCAAACACAGACAAGCTACAAAAATGTCATGCAGAAAAATATCATATCAATCTTTTGTTCTCATAAAAATGAAATAATTAAAAGTAAACGCATAAGTTGATGAGAAATGCGAAGCATTGCGCGATTGAAAGCGCGTGTAGATGCAAGGAAGGAAGAGAAGAGAGGGAGAGAGAAAAAAAACACGGCACAACACAGAGTTATGCTGTCGTCCGTTGGCGACAGACTAGTTTTTCTAAGCAACAACACAAACTCGAGCAAGTTTTTCATTTTGTGTCTGAGTGCGATTCGCTTGGCAAATTTATTTGTTGTTTTACATTGGGATTGGCTTTATTTTTGCCTTCAATTTGCTTCGGATGCTTTCCGCTCTTCTTCTCCATTCTCTCTTGCTCCACAGATTTTTTTCCTTCATTCTTCTTCTTCTCTCTGTCGTGTATATTGGTTGGTGCATTGTCACGACACTGTGAAAAAAAAACCACCGTATTAATTATACTGGCGAGCATCGTGTGTGCGTACGTATGCAATGTGACAATTTTTACTTTGTTGCCCATCGTCATTTCACCAGCAGCAGCAGCCACATCGAAGATGATGATGATGTCGGCATTTCTCATATACAATCGTGAAAAATTCTGTTTGGTATTCGCAAAACTTCGCACTCGGCTTGGCGAAAAGCATTTCGTCATGAGTTTTGCGCTTACGCGCACGCAACAGCAACGCGAGCGCGCTCTTCACTGTCGTCCACGAATTTCAAAGTCTTGTTACCTTAAATCACTCATTATCACCCCGAAAATCAATTGAATGCAATTCGTCGGACGGAAAATATTCGCCGATGTAATTATTCGAAAAATGCACTAATTACACAAAACGCGAATTTTTGCGTAGCTTGCGTTCTAATTAAGTTTCAGGTGAAAAGTGACTTCAGTCCAGCATGTGAAACATTTTCATTTTAATTGGCTATGGGCGATCGAAATATGCAAATCACAATACGTGTACGGTAGAAATTGTCGCATCGATCTTTGTAAGCGGCGATCTTGACTCTCTGGCTGACGAAAGAAGGGAAGGCCATTGGTTTATAACGTTTTGGCCGATTGACGATCATGCGCGATCAATTTATTAGTTTAATTATTCGCTTTCTATCACAGAGCAATTATTCCGTTGTGGTTTTAATTGCCATCCGTTTATAATTTTCACACCCAGCCACAAAGTGCCATGTGCGCTCGATCTTCTGCGTATAAGTGATGCAATTAAAATCACAATCAGTTTTGATCGTCCACGAGAAAGATTCTCACGATGGTTTTCGTGATCTGGATTTTTATGATTTGCTTTTTTTTTCGTCCACAAAAAAACCTCTGAATGCGATATTTTGGTGAAAAATAAATTGCCAACGCATTGCAATCGATGTATGCATTCGCAATATTTCCCGATTCATTAAAATAAATTAATGTCGCAAATAAATACGGGAAATTTTAATTTTTCGCCAAAAATAAAATTCGTTGCCATTTTTGTTTGCTTTATGATTAGTTTTTACCACTTGATTGCAAACGTTGAAATGATTTTTTTTTTCGTCCTACTCTTCGACATCATCGAATGATTGAAATTCCATTCTCTGTCAATATCTCATTTTTTTTTCTTGCACTTGTTTGAGGCAGTTTTTGATGACATTCTGTATTGACTAATGCGCGACAGTGAAAAGAGAGAGAGAGAACGAAAAAAAACGTTATTGTTCTTGTCCCTCTTGCCATGTACCATCGTCCGCTGTGCATCGCATCACCATGTATGGTCTTTAAATCAATTCAAGAAGTCCGTTTAAAGTGTCGCTGCGCTTGAAAATATAATGATAACATGATATTAGTCAATAGCAATGTCAAGTATCGACAACATAATGCTTCAATGCCAATGCCACAAGTGTGTTGTCGTTGGCATAAAAAATCTGTGCGCGCACACACCAAGTCGAAACACATAAATTCAGTAAGCGCGCACTCACAACCAATTCACGACGACGATGATCGGGTTTTTGGAATACATGAAAAGCGCATTTGTGCATCCAATGCAGACGGAGAGTGTTGTGTATCGCGAAGCGCACAATCAAAATGCAAACGAAAAACCATTTATTCGATTTATTGTATCACACTTGATGTTTTATGTGCTTGTTTACATGTGTGTTGCTGCAAAAACGTAAAAAAAATACTTTGTCATACTGCTGTATACGCGCGTCGTCATCGATAAACGAACGATGAGGCCGAGTTCAGTCAATTTTTATTAGACATTTTTGTTTTTGCTGGCATTCAATGCATTGGACTTCGTGGTTGATGTGGCTGTTGTTGTTGTTGTTTTTTTCGTCATTCTTCATTCGAACCGGCCATCGTTGACAAACAACATTGTGCCGGCTACTACTTGTCTTCATCGGACACTCTTTTTCCCTCCTTATGAACTTGTAATTGGCTCCATAACATGAGCATAATGTCGCAAATTTTCCTCTCATTTCTAGAAAAATATCATAAACCATACATGTGTACATGAATTGATAGAGAGGTTTCATGATCGAGCCGAGCCGTATGTAATGGATCCGCGATGAATTACCTATTTAAATCAGAAAAACCGTTCATTGCAATTGAACCTTTAAATTGCGTGTATATATATGAGAGAAAAAGAGAGAGTGAGAGAGAAGAATCCCCGTCGATTTTGCGTGTCAATGCGTAAATGTGTAGTTATTTTATATAAAAGGCGGAGCAAATGATTCGGAATGCCGAAAACAAAACACAGAAAAAAGAACAATACCAACAACCAAAGCAAAAAGTGACTTTGCACAAGCAAACAGCAGCTACCCAATTCAATTGTGTGTCCGGGTGAAGTATGCGACTTGAACCAATTCGTGTGTCTTAGTATGTAAGTGCGGAGCGCGGTTGTGTATGTGTATTTGATGCACGTATGGGTAATGCATAATGCGTAGCACTCACATGCAACCGATGAAGACGAAACGAAACAGCTACAAAAGGAAAACGGTTGAAGCAACAAAAAGGAGAATGTGACGACGACGACGACGACGATGAAGACGACGGTCGATGCTGCCTTTGCTGTGAGTGTGCGAGTTTTTTTTCTTCTCTCTTCCCATATTCACATTCATCTGTTATTCCTTCTCGTTTACCATCCAACAGCAGCACATGAATCGCCCTTCGATGCCACTGTCAAAGCTACCAATCGTTCAGAAGTTATTTTGATTGCATTCGAAGCGGTACATTGAAATACCAGACTATGAACTAACACAGCCACGGATTTATTTCTATTAACATACACATTTCATTTTTTTTTTAATTTTTCGTGCCATTTGTTTTAACTACATATTTTAATTTATTTTCCAAAAAATTTATCATTTATTTCTTTATTCATTCACTCTGAGAAATCGTGTGATTTTGTTGTTTATTGTTTGAGCTTAACGCCTTCATTTTAGTGTGTGGTGCTAGACCATCGAAAATTCCAATCGCAATAGATCGCTATCATTTTGAATCCAGCTGAAACATTTAAGCTTTGTGCGTAATTTTTTCTTCTCTGGGTGAAAACAAATCGTATAAATCCAAGTGCAGAAATCAAAAGAAAAGACTATTTTAGCAAATCAAAATTTGTATTCTAAGAAAAATCATCCGTTGTCATCCAATCACCAATCTCGTTGCAATCGAATAGCGCGCTTTTGTTATTTAACGTTTAACGTTAAATCATTCTAAATCAAAATCAATTTAAATCAATTTGAAGAGATTTCTTATCAACATTTTCTAACGTGTTTGTTTTTTTATTGGACTCATTGATTGTGTTTTATTTGTTTTGTGTAGAATCGTGAAATTGTTTTTCTTTTCGTTGTTCTTGAATGTAGAATTTTGTGATTTTAGTAAATTTGATTGTGAAGTAGTAGGTAATTTTCTTGAAAACTTAGGCCAGTGCGTTGAACACATACCGTCGATAAAAAAAATAAATTAGCGTTAATAATCATTTTTCATCCATCAAACATAACATTTAAATCGAGCAATTGATTGCTTCGTTGTTGTACCGTTGCAAAATGTAAATTTGAACACGTTTCAAGTACACATAACCTTTGGGAAACGTTTTGGCCGGACGATTCGATCCAAAATAGAAGCAAACAAAAAAGAGTATTAAATCGCTGTAAAACGTGTGTATTGTTTGTTGAGAGAGTTGTGTATTAAAAATATTATGGAAATTTCGGGTGGTCATCCATCGTCGACAACATCGCATCATACGCAAGCAACTAGTAGTAGTGTAATAGTACAAAGTAGCCAGCCAGAAGAAGGAGTTTCTCTAACAAGCCTTTCAGATATACATCAATTGCATCATCAACATCATCATCATCATCATCAGCAGCAGCAGCTTCAAGCGCCGAGCGCCGCTACCGCTTCGATATCTGGTCTAGTTACTGGTTCAATATCATCGATAGCACCACATCCAAAATTGCATCCGTTGCATCAATCACATTTGCACGCACAACAAACGCCGCCACATTTTGGTGCGACACGCACACCATCCATTCAGCAGGCATCGTCATCGTCCGCATCCAGTCCGATTTTGTCACCACCTGGAAAAACGCTTGGCCGCAATAACAACGGAACCAGTAAGTTTAGACAGACACACTCACTCATTTTCCTTTCAGTTCAACCACAAGTTTCTAGCCAAAGTCAATCGCGAAAAAAGCAAACTAAACCCGTTTCAAAAGTTTTTGGCGCGTTAAACGGCTTCATTATTCATCAAGAGTAATTCGTTGTGTGTTGTTTTTTTCTGGTCACTCATTTTTTCCCATTGAATAGACGTTCCATTATTCCGTGCATATGTAATTCAAACAGAACAGAGAAGAAAAAAAACGCACCATCCATTGTGGAAAACATATGGTCTGTGTCCCGGTTCAATAGTTCAAAGAGTAAAATGCTTTAGAAAAAAATGTTGTTGAATGAAGAAAAAAAAATTGTTCTATTTACTCGCACGATTTTTATTGAACAAATAATAAGTTTTTACCCGTTACCTTTCGGGTTTTTTTGCCCTATGATGAGTGCATATAATTTTTGAACACAAAAAATCGGTCGAAAGACATTGTTCATTGTGGCCCAGCACACGAAGAGCAACGGCCAAGTAAACATATGCTGTATAAAGATTTTTTTTTTCGTCTTCAATTTAATGTTTTTTTCCTTTCTATTGCACTCCACACCGACACATTGTGCGGGTAATCTTTAATCAGCGACGGAAAAGGGATTCAACCCCTTGAATCGTTGGAGTTTGACGTATGTTCGGAGCACTGTTTTTTTCACATTGATTTTTCAAGTACCGATTCATTTATTTTAAGATTCGAATAACTTTTATTCCACGATTCAATGCAAGATTCGATTCAACGGTTGGTCAAATGTCCGGAAAAAAATATGAATTATTATTGTCGAAACTAGAATTCTTTTTCGGCAATCAATTTGAATTGATTTCATTTGTTTCCGGCCCGGTCAATATCAAATGGATCCCAATTAACATTTGCAACTGATTTATCTCGTCAATTTCTTCCTTGGGTCATATCAAACAGCCCTTGGTTGAGCCATCTCCAACAACACTGCGAAGACTGAAAAACACAAAACAAATCGTTTGTATTGTTAGTGCTTTGGTACATGTTCGCCAACACATTTGATGTTAAAATTCAAACTTTCCGATCGATATCATAAATAATCGATGTTTTATAACTATCGAAAATAAAAACAAACACCGAAAGTTGTTGAAATAACAACATCGATAAATCTCGCCGTTTTTTTTCGTCTTCATCTGTGCGCTCGCAGAATTGAAATTTGATCATTTGGGAATTTCCACATAAGTTATTTCGAAAAGCGCCGATTCAAACATAAAACTTCCGATGCATTGAAGTCGTAAAACGTTAACTGGCAGTTGGCTGCACATAAACATAAATCAGCTCGCATCAAATTAACCTAATCTGTTGCTTTCCGCAATTTTCCATGTTCGTTTCGGAAGCATTGTCGGTGCAGCGAGAGACTGTTTCTCTTAGTGAAGACTTTCTTGCACACAAATACACACACGGTGTGTCTGTCTGAACACACTTTCAATCGTCGAGTTCATTTCAACGATATTTTTTAATTAGACCATGGTGGAACTTGTACAAAATTCATTCTGTCTGTTAGCACAGTTGTCCAGTTGACACGATATTGACTCGGCAAGCAGTTCTTTTACAGCAAACCTACTTGCCAATTCTCAATGAAGTTTGATAGTCTCGCAGACGCGAAAAAAAACCCGACAAACCAACAAACACAGTCGCGCGAGTCAGGAAAATGGGATAAAATGATAGAAACACTGCCGAAGTGCTCACACACATTCACAGATTTCTTCTCTTCTAGCACACTTTTTTCTCATCAATTGTGCGTTCGTTTTAATCGTTTTTGTGGCTCTTCTTGGTCGTCAGTCGTTTTTGTTATTTGTTTGGTGCCGTCTCGTATTTCTCATGTTGGATATTCTTAATATTTTTCCGTTTCGCTTCTATTGCCATTTTCCTTGCACCGTCCCTTTCTCTCACTCGCACACTCGCTCGCCTCACATTGTCCGTCTCGTGATAATCTGGATTTTTTGCGCTCAGCTCAGTATTGCTTTTATTGTTTTTTCATAGACGATCAGGAGCCACACGATATAAATTGCAGTTGAAGAACAATTCTACACTCTATCGCAGACGAAACGATAACACCAAATATATTGGGCGCGTCTTTTTCATTCTCAACAAAAACACATGTACATAAACACATACTCTTTCTTCCACACACATCGACCAAATCTATCGAGAGTTGGAGAGCGGGAGCAAAAAAAAAATGTATCCAAACCGAAAAAATGCGATTATAAAAAGCGATAGAGACGGGGAAAAAATGTGTGGATACAACGAAGCAACGGAACTCAAGAAACAAAAATCAATGAAAATGCACCAACATCCAACAACAAAGTTTCAGTAGTTTAACTCTCCGTAGACGCGCATAAAATTGCGGATGAATGCGGATTTACAGAAGAAATCGAATTGTTTTTGGGGGTAAATCAAAGAGTGAATGAAAAAGAGAGGGAAGAGAGGGAAGAGATAGATGGTATATTAACATCAGCGAAAAATAAAGACGGCATCCACTCGATGTTATCAATTCAAAACTGTGCGAAATATTGGAATGAAAAACAGTGAGAGCGGAAAAAATGCGGCGAATTTTTGGCGTCCTCATTGAAACCAAGCTCAAGTTCAAAACCAGATCTGCATTTAAGCATGGGATAATAGCAAACAGACGTTAGATACAAACAGAACACACTATTTTTTTTCTATTCTTTCTTCATCTTTATGATGTATTAAAGGGAAAAATGGCGCGGCATTGCTTGCGCAACAGATCTTGCTCTTTTGTACCGAATATTTCTAATGATGTCAGCACATCGCCGTCATTTAAATTCAAGGGTAATAAAAACATATCTTTGAAACGCCATTTTTTCACCGGATTTAACGGTTAAATTCAAATATTCCACGAGACCGACGCGAACGAGAAAAAACACACATATTTCGAACAATCGTTTATGTACGTAGTTACATCGTATTTATTCATTTCGAAAGGAACTCGTTTTGGATGTATTCTCATCGGATGCTTGGTCCTGGTGATGCGAGAGAAGAAAAAAAGTCGCTGCCGATTTAAAAAGGCAGTCTCTTAGCCTACCGTTTCGAATGAATCGTCACCCCAGTTCCATCGAAAGACGACGCAGTCTTTGTGATTTTCAACCGGTAAATAACTTCTCTCTCACTCACTGTTCCCATCGCGATGAGCAATCACTCTTACACTCGCATGTGAGCCATTAAATTATTCGTGTACCGACAAATTCATTTCGATGTACCTCTATTTCGAAGAGAATGCTCCGTAAGAAAAAAACTTCCGCCTTTCGTTTCAATCCAACCAATAAGGTCTACTCACAACCACCATTTTAACTGCTGTTTTTTGCCAAACATAAGGGTAGCGATTTTTTTCAGGTAGTTTCGTACCCTAGACACACACACTTACCAATCGTTGTTTTTTTCTGTTCCGCTCAAACTGAATTTTGTATGTGCGTCAATAGCACATAACGACATAACAATCATATACCATTCTATTTATTGTGATTATGTAAAATTCATAACCCTTTCCATTCATTCGATCACAAAAGAACAAAACATATATATATATATATATATAAATTTCAGTGAAAGTAAACATTTCAATCGCAAAAAATGGAAATGATCGTTTTTTCCCACTTTCAAGGAGCGTTCTTGTTGCCGAACAAATATTAACGGTTTTCGGTGTTTTTGCAATATGTTTGAGTGTCGAATGCATCATACATATTTTTATTAATGAACAAAAAAAAAATAATTAGAACCTGGAGTGAACCATGCCAGTTCGGCCGTCGGCGACAATTTAATTTCTTTCCAATTTATTGCCATCAAAATGGCAAGTTTAATTGGACAGCCAGTGACGTCAATTTCATAACAATGTTGATAACTAATAACACGCCGGTATGAGAATTCATCGATAGCATGCGTTCCGCATCAATATTTGTCGGTAAAGTGGCAATTATATCGAGAGAAACGTACACCCAACCACCTGCACTCTACCAAAATGTGAACGAAAAAAAAAATGATTTCGAATTTCTATCAAAATTCAAGAATTCAAAGACAAAATTCAACGATCAAAGGGCAAAATAGTTTTCTTGTCCATTTTTTTCTTCGTCTCCGAATTGCATAGAATATGCGAGCCCAGCTGAATTGAATTCTAACGTAGAAAAAACAGTAGTCGTTTTTACTCTCGTTAGTGTAACGTGCACGCACCGCGCTCGAATTCAGTTGACCGATGACAAAAACTCAGGCCGCCACATTCTTGAGCGTCTGTAACATTTTTTACCAGCGCTCAACTAAGAGCAAAGGCATCAATCTATCGATAATCGCAAACTGACTTTCTTCGATGTTTTTTTTTTCATGCAATGTCCCGCACGAAAAACTTCCGAATAATTATGGAATGTTGAATTCGCGCACAAGAACCGGCGCAATGAAAATAACATGAACCAAACAAAACGAGGTGAAAAAAAGCCATGGCAAAAATTTACACAAATTCTTGTGCACATTCGGCACAAATCTTAGTTAGACATCGTCGTGCAATTAAAAAGTTGGATCAAAGAATCTTCATGCCATAATGCCTTAAGAACACACTCCCGCTTTTTTTTCTCATCTAATAATCGAAAATGTTGTCGTTTTTTTTTCTCTGCGCAACCGTTTGTTTTAATCAAAAGTGAACAAAAAAATATAATAATATAATGAAAAGAAAATCTTCTTTCGAGTTTTTTTTTGCTTCAGCAAAGATTGCATCGCGGCTGCTGCTGTTGCTACCGTTGGCATCAACGGTGTGAAGAGCGTCCGATGCAAGATGATGATGATGACAAACGAAAAAAAAGCACACGATGTGCTTTCATTATGATGTGTTGTTTCGTTGCTTTCGCGCACCAACGATAAATACGTTCATCAAATTTTAAAGCAATCGAAATCATCAAATTATTGTTATTAGGATGAATTTCATTTGGTCTCTCGGGCATATCAGTGGACACCATATAGGAGCGAAAACTAAAAAAACACATACACATAACACAAAGAGTGCGCATTTGGTTGAGCGACCGAACCAAAACGGCCGCCGTAGTCACAAACATTTCTTTCTCCGCGCAACGCGTATTAATTCTCACTACACGACATGCGACGCCACGGCACACAACATCCATTATAAAAATATGCACATTGATTCCGCCAATGTCAAAGCTAGCAAAAAGAAAGGAATCGCTGTTGCTCTCGATATTCCATTTTGGCATTTCTCATATATGCTTTTTGCCCACGTTGCTCGGTTAATTTTATGTGCATTTTGAAATTTTCGGCAAATAGGCCGTTGTTATTGCATCGTTCTTCTTTCATATTTTATTTCGTTTTGTGTCATCAATTGGCGGTTCATCGTACACATATTCGCAACAACGGCAGCAACAGTAGCAAAAAAAAAGCATAACATTGAAATGTGTTTTTGGTTATTTCGATATTTTCTAGACGGATTTTTTGTCCGACGAACTGGCAACGCGCCAGTCGTAGCGAGTCACACTCAGAATGATTTGAAATAGACTGCAAATATTTGCAAGGATTCAACGTCGACCGATGTACCGCGTGAATCAAGTACCCGACCCACTAAATCACAATTTGTTCATACACACACGCTCGTGAGAACGGATAGTCCATGGAAGCGGATTGCAACGCATCGCATCAGAAAACAATAAGCCTTGTTTTATTGTCGAAATCAAACCTCATGAATGACAAGACATTCAAACAACAACATCATCATCGCACACTCGGTATGTTGTGAGAATTTTCATTTTTTTTCACGTGTTTCAATTCATCTGTACACGTTTCTCACACACTTTGTTCGACGGCCCAAAGAAAAAAACGCGAACGGCAAAGAGGAGAAAAAAAAACGGAAAACAGCGAGAAAAAATGACAACGGTACGAAAAATGGATTGAAGTAAATGACAGAAAAAATGCGACATCACATCCGAATATGCAAATAAGATGCGGTTCTCTCTCACTCGCTCGCACTCTCTTCTGCCGCCGAGATGTTTTCTTTAACATCATAATTCCCATCGAATGGCTCACCTAAGCATATCGCAAGCACACTCATTACACACTCGGCATTGTAAATCATGTGATCGCATAGCCTCACATACCGGATAAGTAATCGCTGCCGATGTGCTACCGTAATGCATTTTTCACGACCGAACTCGTTCTCTTTGATTATTATTATTATTTTTAAACGCAATATCGTAATAATCCTAACTAGAGACACAAAAAACACACACTTCTCTTAAATTTTTACCTGCTGAATTGTGGACTCCGGTCAAAAAAAAATCTCTTTGTGTTTATGCTTGTAAATTTTTTTTTTCGTCCGTATCTATCATTGGGGCCGGGTAATGCAGTAGTACGCATCATCAATTGAATAAATTAGAATGTAATGCGCTTGAGATACCTGCGGGCAACGCATCGCAACTAAAACAAAAAAAAAACGCAACATAAAAGGATTCATACCACAAGCGCAGAGAGACGTTCGCCTAATACCAGAAATTGAAGGGGCCAAAACCAATTCACGGGCGAAGAAGGAGAGAGGAAAAAAACGCACACATTCACAGCGAACAATATTCAAATCGATTCACGTATGCAAACGAAACAAGAAACATATGATAGATGAACTATTTGCGCTCTCTCATACACCAAAAAAACACGACCGATCTATTCACTCGCTCAAAAGGAAGCACACAACAAGACAAGAACACGAAAAGGAGATTAAAAAAATGACGACACCGAAAAAAAACACGTATGACTTAAAGGGTAAACATTTTTCTTGTTATCCTTTTCTAACTTCGTTTCGTTAGTGAAGGCAGCCGCGCTGCACAAAGCCGACTACAATACAGCACCTATTTGTCTGTGTATAAGAAAAAAAAGGTGGTGTTTTTTCGCGTTGCTCTTTCCTCGCATCTTTCGAAGCTTGTTGTGAATGATGATGATCGAATTGCGGCCGTCGTGCGCACATTGTGAACCGCTCTGCGTACGCAAATGTTTCTTAGACAGCAAGAAAGAGAGAGAGAGAGAGCCGCAGCATAGAAATTAAATGTTTATGCTGTTGTTCATAATGGTAATCAATTGCAGGAGTTTTTTTCTTGGTCGACGATGTTTTTTTTTCTGAGGCTGTTTTTTTCCTGTAGGAGTTTATCACACGACGGAATAGACTAGAAGAAATACCAGTTCATTTCGTATGCGTGAATCCCGTGAGAGACTTTCTGTGCCGACCACACCACATCGAGACGAGTTTCTTTCCAGACCGTACACGTGTATTGTCTTCATTTTTTCACTTTCGATTTTTTTTTTCGTGCGCTTCTTCTCTCTCCCCCTCTCTCTCTTCTCACATTTGTGTGTATAACTCGACTGGCTTGCGTTTTTGTTTTGCATATTCCTTCTATTCATAGTTTTCCTTTGATTCAATTCATTTGTTTGCTCTAACAATCTCTCGCGAATTTGTTCGGTTTTTTTTTTGCTGCTGCGATGCCAACTGGATATTCTCTCTCAGACAACGCTCATTGTCCGCAGTTTTTTCTTTGCTTCTCTGAGATCACTTAGACTTTTGTCATAATTTTTTTCTGCACAAATTTTATTACCGTGTGAATGCCCGAGTAGATCACAGTTTAGGCAGTTTGTGTGATATACAAGTGTTTGTTGAGTTCTTAACCCGAGAGTCTTAAGATTTGAAAGCGAAATTTCACACGAAATCGATGGATTTATATAAAGAAGAACTAACATATTCCAAATTTAATGATTCTTGCAAATTGAAATCCATTTGATATCGGAGAAAAATTGGTTGAAAAACAATTTATTTCAAAATGGATTCAAAAGTGCTAAAATTCTAATTACACTTTTCATCTTCTTCTGCTGGTTCTTCTTCTTCATCTTTGAAAGATTTTTTATTTTCTTCTTCAAAAAATCCACTTCTCCATAAAAAAAACGAGCCCTCAATTCCAATCAACATTTATTGCATAAACAAATCATCCGTTATTCCCACAGAATTGATATCGTTCTTCAAAGAGAGGCAAACAACAGCAAGGATGCGATTAGAAGAGCGGAAAAAAAATTCATTAATATGTGTGAAAATAGCTGTGATGAGAACCAAAGAATATCCGTTTCATGTGTTTAACTGTAAAGAGCGGTGTCGATTTAGAAAAAAAACGCAGAAAAAAATGTTATAAAAACTTGTACATATCGGCTGATGTGTACAAAGAACAGCAACAATAGGGTCAATTTCCTGAGAGTGATAGTTTTTTTTGTTTGTCTCTGTTCGTTCTCCAAGCATGAGAAGATTTTCTCTCATTTGCATATTCGATGGAGAAAAAATGGACACAAAAAACACTATCTCTGATTTACATAAAAGGTTCATTGGTTTTTTTTTCTCTCTCTCTCTCTCTTCATCATCTTAGCGAGATGTGCACGGCGCATTTTTTTTTTGCTGCCGACAACCAAAGAACACTCATTATTCTTCATCTTTTTACACAGCGTTATGCGTTGCATGCATTAATTTTCTAGATTGCCAAGAAACAATAGTAGTAATTCACTGGTGTTGTGTTGTGTTTCGAAGCATTTTTGTGGCCCAAGAGTTCTTGGCCTCAGACTATGTGAAAGGACGCGAGTGGCATAAAAATCGGGAAAAATTAATTTTTTTTTAATTTCGAAAAAAAAACTGAGCCGACACGACTATACGATCCAAATCTACGTAGAAAAAAATACAACCCCTTTTTTATATTGGATGCAAGAAAAAAAAGGGTTGAAATCGTGCATAAGAAATAGAATGTAAACGTATAAAAAAACGCTACGTCGCAGAAAGACGATCAAGAGGGGATTAGTTGTGTTTGCATTCAACACAAATAAAAAACCAGCACCTCGAAATGATATTATGGGATTGGTTTTTTTTTCGATGCGACTCATAAATAAACCAATCACGTTCTCATTTGTCTATGAAAAAATGGGCTTGATTGAAAAAATAAAATGCTTTAGCTTTTGATTGTTGGGTGTAAAGGTTTGTTTCAATTATTTTAATTGCTCGGCTTTTGATCATTTGCACTTTGGCTTGAAATGTGGAATTCAAATTTCGAAAAGTATTTCACTTAAAATGATCAGTTTTTCATCTTTTTTTAGTATTTTGTTATCAAATTTCATCTGTTCTTCTCTCTCTTTTTTATATTATCCATGTTCTTCTCTTTCTTGCAGTGGTCTCTACATCCACACCACAGAATGAAGCTGAACTGCAGCTATATCGAGTTCTACAGAGAGCCAGTCTTCTGGCATATTACGACACATTACTTGAGATGGGTATGATTCAAAATCGATTTTTTTAAAAACATTTTCTCAATAGTATTTGTTTATTTCATAAAAATCTCTTAACCAAATGAAGATAATTCAACAAATTGCTTTGATTTTGAATCAAAATTCAATCCGTTTTTTTCAGGTGGCGATGATGTGCAGCAATTATGTGATGCGGGTGAAGATGAGTTTTTGGAAATTATGGCGCTAGTTGGAATGGCATCAAAGCCGTTGCATGTTCGCCGTTTTCAGAAAGCCTTGGCCGAATGGGTGAGCAATCCAGCGTCGTTTAAAGTGCCATTATCAAGTATAGGTGAGTTTATTTCACAGTTTAATCTTTGGTTAATTAGATCAAAATATCCATTTCAGTTTCAAAATATGTAACCATAGGTGGGTTGTTCATTCATTTTTATTGTTGCTTCATTTTAATTCAAATTGAAAAGAAATTTTCGTGCAATTCATCTCGATACAGTTTTATTTCCCCGCTATTAAAGCTCCTCCGTCAACTAGCAAATTTTGGAAAAAAAATTAATTTAGCGAATTTATTAATTCGAATATTGAAATCGCATAGTGATCACAAACCGGTGATAAATGATGCCGAATCTCCACATAAATATTCGATTGCGGCCGATGTATCGCTGCATTCGCCAGCTCTTTGCAGTGGAAAGATGTTCTTCAAACTTTCAAAGTATTCTTCCGCTTGCTGTGGCGTGTGTTTTAATTGGGCTTAACAAGTAATCCAGAGGTACTTGAAACATTCAAAATGTTGCCTTTCGTCTTTGCCAAATGTGGAACGGCCAACGTTGATAACTCTATGACACTTCGAAGATTGGTGTCGATGATGCGATTGTATTCGGGCAAATCGAATTGCTTGCAAATATGCCCGCACTGTTGATTGACACGTCCAACTTTCCAAAGCGATTTATCGTCTCGGCAATGATTCGATTAGCGTCTTTTGTTATGTCCGCTTCGATCGCCAAAAGTGTCGGTGCACCGGAACTTTTAATACGTTCAGTAATTTCGTTCAATCGATATACGTTGCGACCAACCAAAGCAATGCACCCACCTTTTTTGGCCAGGTACTCTGACCAATTCCTGACTCGCCAATTCCTGAACTTGCGCCAGTAATTAAAATCACTTTATTAAGGAAACTCATTTTCTGGATAGAACAGCGACTTTTCAATGCCTTTTCTTTGACGTTCAAACATAAACTGGCTGTGTGACGGCAAAGTTCAACAATTTATTGGTTCGATAAGACGATTGTTCACAAAGTGAATATGTATTCAACGATTGCTTGTCAGGGTAACCTTTATTTTCTTTATCATGACTGTGCGATGATACAATTGCGATGCAACTTTTTTGTTTAGAACAAATGTATTGAAAAACCAACAAAACAACGTTTGATTACATGTTATCATCATTTTATTCGCGCATAAATGCAGATGCTTATCAGAAATCTCATTTAGTATGGGGAATCATTTGCAGCGATATAATATCTCCTAATACAGGGAACAACATTTGCACTCTTCTTTCAAAAATTACTCATTTTCAAAATTACCCATTTTCAGAAACAACGCGAACTGAATTCAGCCCTGAGCCCGTAACACAATCGCGCAGCCCATTTCACCCGATCCCAACATACAGTCCGTCTTCAATTAGTGGAGCGGCCACAATGGGATCCACCTTCAGTACGATCGGAAGTATATCATCACATATTGGCAGTTCAATTGGCGCAGCTTCAGCCACACCAATGAGTTCGGTTTCCCAATTAAATCCAACGTTATCTCCTGAACAAGTAGACCGGCTTACTAGAGCCGCCGATCGGTAATTAATCAATAATAATTCCTTAAATTCGTTTTACCACGAAATTAAATAAAAAAAAGATTTTCACCGAATATTGCTTTTGATGCGATAAGAAGGATGGTTTTTAAAAGAAAACATATTTTATCCATACATTAGATTGGCAAGTCAATATCAATTGTTGGACACAAAACCACAAAGCACGAAAAAGCGATCAACGAAAGAGATTGATGCGATTATCGCTCTGAGCGAAAATGATGACCGACGAATGTTTGGAATTCGAAAGTTTTCCGCAATTTATGGTCGTTTCGATTGCAAGCGTCGCCCCGAAAAGCCGCTAACACTTCACGAAGTGTGCGTGAATGAGGCAGCAGCACAAATGTGTAAATTTATACCAGCTTTATTGACACGACGTGTTGAATTATTTCCCCTGGCTCGCCAGGTTGTCAAAGACGCTGGCTTCGGACACTCAGCTGGTATTGCTCGCATCGCCATGAGGTAAATATTACAAAATAATCATCGCATGCAAAATTCATTTTTTCTTAAATGTGTTGTTCTTCCCTCAGCAGTCAACAGTCAACGTCATCACGTTCGGCCGAAGAAGAGATGCAAGCAAAACGAATGAGATTGCCAAGCGATACCAGCTCTGAATACAGCAAGGTATTGAGTCCGTCACATTGTCATGAACAATGCGATTGTGAACGGTGTGAACGTATCACAATCATCGACATAGATTAGAACAAATTGTGATTGCGTGCAATTCAAAATGCATTTATACGCTTTTACCGTCAAATTGCTTTCGATTTTACATTTTTTTTTGCCTAATTTAATTTGCTTTGCTTTGGTTTTTCGGCTCCTGTTTTCAATTCTATCCTGACTAAAATCAAACAAACAAAAACGCCAAATTTTTCAACTTGAAAGTCGTGATTTTGGCTAATCAAAAATGAAGGTACATTTTTTTCCAAATTTTATCAATGAATCTCGCACAAATTTGTTTGACTAAAAATCACATCGTTGACTAACCTCAAAGAATTGTACTAAAACCGATTTAATGTGTGTTTGTTACAGTCGTCAGCTGCACAACCAATACAAACTCACTACTATTACATTCCTTAGCACCTGAACTAACTGCTTCGCTTGTGGACTACTCAAAACTACCATGCTTGATGCAATTAATCTGTCTGTTCTTTACTTTTTCTAGCTTTTGTAGTTATTGCATGTACCAAAGATCTGTTTTGTTTGTGATATCGTGTATTGATTATTATTGATAGTGACATTATGCAATGTAGATGTAAGTGCTGCTCGAACCGAGAAAAAATTCATTGCGTTTGTATTTAGTTTGATAAAATGGGTCTTTTTTGTTGCAAATTCTATCTAGTAAGACTGATCAAATTTTTTTTTTCAAATTATTTACGCATGATATTTGCATGACAAAATATTTGCATTCTAATGATCTCACGCTATTTCTGCTAATAATTTATTTTGCACCAAGGTAAGCCGCTTCAGTATAACTTGCTCGCACTGAACAACTAAATTCCAATGAAATTGGTCAAATTTATGTATGAGTCATCAAATTTTCCAGATTGAATATTTGATTTGTATGCAATTATAGGAATACCACACAAGTGCCGAAGAAATGCGACACAATTTGCTGCAAATCTATCATAAGCTGGGCAAATCATTTGATGTCGGCGATATTGCAGCCCGGTTTTCGTACGTACTTTTTTAATTTTAACTCAAAATTTCCTTCCGTCTTTTATTCCGATTTTTCATCGGCAGTGTCGATTCGGCACAATGTATTTGTAAATATTATGAATTTTTGTCGATTATAATTATTTGGCTTCCCACAGTTCGACTCGTTACTCACGTTCCGATTGTGAAGATGACTCCCGATTCTCGTTCAGCAGTTCGAGTTCGCCACAGCTTCAGTCGTCCAATGGCGGTGATAACGATGTTGAAGAGGTGATAACGATGTTGAAAGAATCAATGAAATACATTTTTTTTTGCTAAAAAAAACACTTCCCAAAAGAAACGGCCAATATGTTTATACGCTGTCTATCCGCCGAAAATACACTACAATATATATTCACGCTTATCGGACGCCGAATTCAATATATATTCTAGTGTATTTTCGGCGTATTCTTCAGCGTGAAACATATTGAAACATATTCAGGCGCCCTCTGATGGCCATGAATGCATTCATTGATTCAATATGTTTCACGCTGAAGAATACACCGAATATACACTAGAATATATATTCAATTCGGCGTCCAATAAGCGTGAATATATATTGTAGTGTATTTTTGGCGGATAGACAGCGTATAAACATATTGGCCGTTTCTCTTGGGTTCAATATCTCTTGTGCTCCTTTCTCACATTTTTCCTCCATTCATTTCTCAAAATTCCAATATTTCAGGAGAATAAGATGTTAAGCGAAATGGTTCGATCGCCTGACGATGAAAAGGAAGTCACCGTAACCGCAAACATCAATGCCAATGCAAACGGGTCGTTGGGCGTGCGTGTGCTTTCAGCTTCGGGCAATAATATTATTGCAGTTGCCAATCCAGCACTCGCTCTCAGTCCGACACTCGTTGAACCGATAAATATTAAGCGAGAAGCTTCAGATGATTAGATAAAATATTTTTAAAATATAGAGCATTTTTTTTACATAGTCTGGTAAATGTGCGATCCTCAATTTTGCGAAATAATTTCTTATTTTAAATCATATATTTGCAAGTTTATTTTTCACACCAATGAAGCAGCCATTTTATCCTTGTCGTTTAGCGTTGAAACATGACCATTTTTTCAGTCTGACTTTTTCTTCTTTTTTTTTCATTCCAAATCAAAATCAAATTTTCTAGAAAAAAAATCGATTTTAATCCTGATCAAGTTTTCCTTCCACAAAAATGCCCTTTCCAATGTTAATTCCCCGTAACTAAGAACTAGTCGTTTAAAAACCATGATTCATTCATTATTGATTCATATAATCATTTCATCTTCCAATCGACTGAATGACTGGGGCTAATTGGCTGCTTTTTTATCAACTGAATGAGTGAAGTACCTAGTTTAAATGCAATAGAAACTTGAAATAATATTTTATGTGAGCAATCTAACCAAAAATAACACCGAAAGCAATAAAGTTTAAACATTTACAAATTGCCTTATAACAACTCAATTTCTATTATTGAAGTGAGAATCTCTCACGATGAAACAACATTATATTTTTTGTAATCAGATGAAAAAAGAATTTCAAATTACTGAAGTTGTCACAAAACATTTAATTCGCCGATGAATTTAGCATTGAAGCATAATCTAGCTGTCAGAAAGATTAACACACACATGCCTTTTCTCAATGATTGTATAAATAAATGAAATATGAAAACACAGAATAAAGTTTATATTTTATTAGCATTTGAAAAACGATTTCTATGAATTAATTCTCTCTTGGATCCAATCAATGAAATATTGAACACTAGTATAGACAGCAGGTGTGTCGATTTTTTCGCAATCAAATCCGTAGGAGGCAATACCAATTTGGTAATAACGAAAATCACCTCTCTCATCATAACGGACCGGCTGCAACAACGGGCTGCCTAAATCGCTTTGACAATCGCCTAAACTTCCACGAAAAAAGCCAACACAAAGTACACTTTTGTTGAATTGATTCTCTGATGCCAATTCGCCTTGTTGCCTATATCGCTCTTTACATGACTCATTCTCCAAAACGGTTAGTTGTTGTTCATATGGGAAGTTGGATGGTCTTCCATCCTTTTTTAACAGATCCCATCCCGCAAGGAATGGACGGTAATTAACGAATGAACGACTGCGAATCGGATCATTGGTAGGCAAACATGTGGGTCGTATGCGCGCTGTGAATCGGTAATAAATGCGATTTGTACAGAAGATTCCATTTTTTTAAATGATTAAAAATTTGTGTTCTTTTGATTTTTGCAGAGCGTGTTATGAACTGACGTCAGCTGCTGATATAAGCTGCGTTGTGTTGTTTTAACGCATTTGTAGTGCAAAATTCATATTCCTTTAGTGAAAGGGAAACGTTCAATTATCGATACACATTCTATTTTTGAATTGAACGTTTCCCTTTCACTGAAGGAATATGAATTTGGCACTGCAAATGCGTTGAAACAACGCAACGCAGTTGATATCAGCAGCTGACGTCAGTTAGTGCTGCGGACATCAGCTCATAACACGCTCTGGATTTTTGAAACAAAAGTAATATAATTATATGTATATATAGCGTACGACTTACGTGAAATATGAACATCTCGTTCTAAATACAAAATTGCTATATCATTTGTACCATCTCGTTCATTGTAATTGGGATGCCGTTCTGTTCGGATCACTTTCAAGTCTTGAACACTTGCATCATACGAGCTGAAGTTATACTCGCCCAGCCTAACATTAACCCTGTATAATATCATTAAAGGGTGATTAAAACCAATTGAATTCAAAAATTGAAAGACATTCAATAAAAATGATATTACAAATTCGGGGTAGCACATCGAGCAGAAGTTAACACATGCCGTGTTGTTATCAATGAACCACCTTGAGCATAAAGAAATTATTGATTGATTATATTCATTACATTGATGAAATATATTTTGAGTGATTTAACATTCATTTTTGGGTTTTTCTTACCGCATTTCCATGATGTTTCCCCGAGATTATCTGTATAGCTAATCAATGCCATCCATGGAAAAGCACCTAGCCAATGGGTAAAATATTTGGTGCATGAAATACGATTTCTGAACCACGACTTGTGGTGCTACACGAACAGTTTTCTTTCAGCAAAACATTTCCAAAGGAACATTGGAACTCACCCAGTCTTGATCGCTTCTTATCGCCACTTTTCAATCGCAAATTTTGATTTGAAAAGCCACAACCTTCACTCGGTGTGAGTAATCGCCCTTGAATACTGCTCTCTGTCAATTGATTCCTTCTGCCATCGGATGGACAGCAAACAAGTGGTTTTATATGGTCGCAAATTGCATTAGACTGCCGAATATACTGTCTATAAGAATTGTCATAGCTTTTGCCAACCAACTCGTTTAGTACGGTCGAACATTCTTTTATATGTTTGCAAGCACCTTCAAATTGATTTGGATCCTGACAAAACACTGTCCCTTCATCTAGTAAATCAAAGAATGGAAGATGGAACAAATTGTGAGCTTCAATAAATGTGAGCAAAGCAATTCTAAACAATGGAACAAAATAATCAATTATAAACAATGGAATCGCGGCGTCATTTTGTGGATAAACACCTAAATTTGTAGGTAATCGCAATTGCTTTCGATCCCACCTGACCGATTCGTGATATTTGCTCTTGTTCCAAAGTCACACCACTGAAAACGACTTCAAGATTTTGTATGAAGATCTTTGGCTGAATGGTTATTGTTAACATATTTTTGTGCCGTTCTCGGAATTGGTTGGAATTCAGAGATGACTTTAGCGCACCCAAGTGCGCTACAGCGCATCCGAGTGTTTGTGTTGTTTTTTTTGTTTTTTTCTTCGTTATACTTTACCTTTTTGGTCAAAGAAACTTTGTATCAATATTTTGTGTAACATAACAAAGAACAGTTTTTGAAAAACCACATTTATATTAGTAAAATATGAAGAAAAAATCCCCAAAAGTAGAAATTGCGTAATATTGCGAAATTGAGCCAATGCGCGTAATTACTAGGTACATATGGCCACACAATGCGAATACCGGGAGCAGAAAATGTAAGCTCTTCTTCGTTATGTTACACAAAATATTATTTAAAAAAAAATCCTGGCCAAAAAGCTAAAGTAGAACGAAAAAACAACAAAAATACGCGGGTACGCTGTAGCGCACTTGGGTGCGCTAAATTCCTCTCTGGGAATTTTATATGACGAACTTTTGATGAATGGTTTATCACTCTTTCGGCTTTATATAACCTTTGCTTACCATTGTAACCGAACTAAAATAAAACGAATTACATACGTAATCCAAACTTTTCCGCTCCGCGGCAATTTGGTTTACCCCCCGCTTAGTATTTAACCAAAATTGCAATGAAAACTCTTTTCATAGCACTTCTGAGCTTGAAAAATAACTATTTTGACCATTTTCTATATAAAAATATCATTTTCGAACAGAATTTCAAAAATTTCAAGAAATGTCGGTTTTGGACCAAATTTATGGGCAAGTAGGTGCTTGGTTGTCCGAAGGTTCCCATTATTTTTGCAAAAAAACATCAGTTTGCCTTGACCAAAACCCTAGAAAATGGCTTTTTGGGTGATTTTTCATACAAAAATGTCTTTTTCAGAGAAAACTTCAAAAAATGTCGATTTTAGGCCAAATTTATGGGCAAGTAGGTGTTCGATTGTTTAAAGGTTCCCATTTTTTTTTTGCAAAAAAACATCAGTTTGCTTGACCGAAACTCAAAAAAATGGCTTTCTGAGTGATTTTTAATACAAAAGTGTATTTTTCGGAGAAAATTTCAAGAAATGTCGATTTCAGGCCAAATTTATGGGCAAATTTACGCCAAAGATTTCGGCTCTTACAGATCTCAATTATCTCGTCAAATTTTTGAGATATCCGGTGAACAAAAAACGCGAACGCGAACGACGTTCGCACATCGCAATTTTACACATTTTTCATAGTAAACAACATTTTTTTGGGGGCAAATAGGTTTTGATCGATAGGATTTCATCCCTTCTACTTTGCATAGTGTACAAATATGTGCTTTTTTAAGCTTGGCGCGACGTTATAGTGGTCCGAAAGAGAAGATGTCATGAAGTGTTGTGTAGTACCAACCAATATTTTACCTAAAAACAAAGTTTTCGGAAAAGTAATATGCAAAATATTGACGTATTCGCTCAAGGTCACGCAGTGAATCAAACTCGTGCGACACAACATTCGTTTGAACTTTTGTGTGATTTACCGTGTTGTTATTTCGATACACTGTCACATCAAGAATGCTTTTTGAGAGAAATTTTTGGGTTCATTACGACTCTTGGAATCCGAATCAAATGTTTTGCTTGAATGCGAAGTGTCGACGAACTAATTTTCGTCCAAAATCGTATTTTGTTTGAAACAATTTTTAGCATAATTTTGAATACAAAAAAATTGACACCTCATGCGTGAACAGAAACGATTTGAGCTCAGAATATTTCATATTTATTCTAATACATCACTTTTGCAATTTGAAACCAACCTCTAGCATTGATTTTGATCACCAATAGAAGAATTATGCTCGCAGCCACAATCAAAAATCGATCTGCCATTTTTAAATTAAAAAAAAATAGTTCACACACTACACAACAATTTATTTGTAAAACAAATGCACGTGCATCTACAGTTGTATCACTCTGATTTACACTGATTGAATGTAATCACCACAGTTAATACGACCGAAGTTTGATCAGTATTCGTATGTCGCTTGAAATGCGCGAAACCGAATGAAACCGCGTTTGGTCATCGCTTGCGTCGAAACGCTGACAGAAACTAATCGACAGAGATCTGATTAGCATTCGCATGCCAACCTACCGCATCTAACGACGTTCAACCATCAATCGTATGTTCATTGATGTATTTACGTTCATCCGTAGAAGTGAGGCAGGCTTGTTGGTACAAAAGTTGCGTTGTTCGATTTGTGCGAGGTGATTTTTTTCGAATATGTTTGCTTGTTTTGATATTTTAAAATAAGATACAAGAATTAAAAACCGTCTTTTTGCGAAACTTTACCTCAAACTTTAAAATATTCATTTATTCAATAGATTTAAAATAAGTTCGAGTCACTGAGAAAAAACGCAAAAATGAGAAGAAATAAAGTCTTTAAATTGTTCTGAAAATATCATGCTTAAAATGAATAATTGTCATTGTTGTTGCGAATTTTCGTGCGATATGGAGTAACAATCGGAAGTTTCTCTACAATCCAATCGATGAAATGTGAAACGCTAGTGTAAACGCCTGGTGTATTTGTTCTTGCACAGCCAATACTATATGAAGCCAAGCCAATTTGATAAAATACAATTCGTCCATCATCAACACGAATTGGTTGCATTAATCCACCTCCTGAGTCAATGTCGCATTGGTCACGTGTTCCATTTAAATTTCCCGCACAAATCACAGATGATCCAAACTGAACTTCTGAAGCTAGTTTGCCTAGTTCTCTATATCGTTCCTTGCATTGTTCATTTTCCAAAATTAATATAGATTGTTCTGATAGAATATTCGATGGTTTGGAGAGTCCACTTTCCTGAAATCGACCCCATCCAGCAATGGACGGCAATGCCTTACTTTTCAACGGTCCATTTACAGGCAAACAAATCGGTCGAATACGTACTGTAATACGATTCAAAAAGAAATATTGTAATGCAAATTGGTAGTGAAAAAAAACTTTTTCATTTCGCAGCCTTAGTTTATTGGACTCACGTGAAATATCCACGTTTTGTTCAAGGTATAACAGTGCAATGTCATTTGTTCCATCTCGTTGATTATAGTGGAGATGTGGTGTTGATTGAATCACCGTTACATCTCGAATGACTCCGTCCGTCGTTGAGCTGATGTCATGTTCACCCAGTCGAACGACTGACCTTCATATTTCAAGGAAAATCGATTAAAATCTCCTTTCTTATTAACATTCAAATCGTTAATTTATTCTACGTACAACGTTGATGTGATGCAATGTGCAGCGGTGAGTACGTGCCGGGTCGTTATCAATGTGCCGCCTATTTGTCAGAAAGATTGTTCAATGATTTTGCCGAATAAATGAATCTTCATTAGTTTTACCGCATTTCCAGGATATTACGTCCGGACTGTCTGAGTATCCAATTAATGCCAACCATGGAAAAGCGCCTTGAATTCAAAATCAAAACAATTTTTCTTGAAAAATTTCTTTAAAGAGTTTCTACCATTTTACAATATTTCGGTCACCATTTAAACATTCAATAATAGTTTTTACATTAACCAACCTTTAGCCGACCGGTTACTACCAGCAACTTTAGTGTGTGGTTTATTTGTTAATCCGCATCCTTCTTCAACACTGAGCAAACGTCCTCTAATTCTTGGATCAACTGGTTCAACTGTTTCAAAATGTGGCACCAATTTTTCATCGTACGGACAACAAACGAGTGGTTTTACATTGTCACATTTTGTATTTGATTGTCTTATGTATCGTACAAAAGCACTATTATTACCGCTAACGATCAATTCACTTAGAAGTCGCGGACATTCTTTGATATGTTTGCAAACACCAAACAAACCAGATGGATCATTGCATGGCTGATCTGTTAATTGTAAACCTGTGATAAAAAGAGAAAATATTGTTATACAATCGATGATGAATAGATGCGTAGAAATGAATCCATTTCAGAATTGAAATGGACTCGAAACTGCGATTTTATTGATATCAAAATATATTGTGTGTTCCGCTGTTGCTATTTTTAGCGAATGCATAATGTAACAAGCAAGTCTTTTTATAGAATTCATTTCACGACACCCATAAAATCCGATGTGTATTTAAGAATTCATGAATAGCGACAGTGCTTTGTTTCAAGACCACTTAATCAATCAAACTAGTTTGGAGTTCACTTCAATTTTGCGTATTTTCCCATGACGCGGACCAAATGATAAGTTATGATTCAAATAGAACTATGTTCAGTACCAATTCTAATGCAAATATTTCGCTCTGGACACAAAACAACTTCAAATGAACGATTGATATTTTCTAGGGTTTCTTTAGGACACAAATATTTCGTAATTTTTTTTTGTAGTAAGCTAACCATTAGCGTTGATTTCTACAACAGTAGTGATGAAAAGAATTATCCTCAACGTGAAGTTAAGTGGTTTATCCATTTTTTTATTAATTTGTTTTCAAACACTCAAAATTATCACAGCATAAACAAGGGTTTTTTGTCTTTATTCCCTTTATGGGAAATTATTTACGAACAGATCGAATAAAAAAAAATTCACAGATATCTGATGAACCATGTTTCGATCGAAAGATGCGCACAATCTAGCAAATACCGTGTATTAATGTCAAAATATTAAAAGAAACTGATCGGTAGGAGCATGATCAACAATCAATAATACGTTAACTCACCGCAACTAATGACGTTCGACCATACATCTTCTCCGGTTGTTTACAAAGTGGCTTTTTGTTTAGTCGTAGAAAAAAGAAGCTTCAAATGTGCTGCAAGCCGGTTGAAACGATAGTGAATGCTTGGGATTTGCATGATAATCATAAATATGGAAATACGCAATCAAATGACCAACACGGAAATAGCAACGGTTTTTGAATATAGAATACCGAAATTCTTTCGAACTAATGAAACAAAAAGCATAAAGAAACGAAAGAGTTCCCATTCATTCATGGCATTGTGACTTATTTCAGAATTTTTTCGGCTTTGATTCAAGTACAAATAAAAAACAATATTTATTGAATATTTCAAAAATTCTTTTCGCAATTAATGATGTAAATAAATATAAAAGTTTGGGCTTAAAATTAAATCTAGATTTGCATCTATTTTTAAGTTGATCTTCACGGTATGAATCGCACAATTTTATAACTAATTAATTTATTGACTGATTTTCTCTTGGATCCAATCGACAAAGTGTTGAACGCGAGAATAAACGCCTGGCGTATTTGTTCTGGCGCACCCAATACCGTAACTAACAATCCCGATTTGATAGTAATGGAATTCAGCCGTCGCTTCATTTCTAATGGGTTGCATCAATGGGCCTCCCGAATCACCTATACGTAAATATGCAAAGAATTGTAGATTAATATTTTTGAATCTTATTAACAATTTAATCTAATCAAAATCAATTTAATATTTGACATGTAATTAAGTTCTGACATAATTTACCTTGACAAGAGTCTTTACCGCCTTCCAAGACTCCTGCACAAATGGCTGTGTCACCAAATTGTTTCTCTGTGATTAGTTTACCCTGTTTTCGGTACTGTTCTTTGCATTCGAAATTATCGAGGATTGGCAATTGCAGCTCTTGTAATACATTCGATGATTTTCCACCTTCCTGCAGTCGGCCCCATCCTGCGACGAATGGTCGATAATTAACAAATGAGCGGCTTCGAACTGGCTCATTGACTGGCAAACAAACTGGTCGCACACGATCTAACAGAACGAAAATTTCAATATTTCATCAAATTAATTGGCAAATGCACACAATTTCGATATCATTTTAATGATTAATCGATGAGCTCACTTGTGAACGCGCTGACATCTCGTTCAAGATACAAAATTGCAATGTCGTTTGTTCCATCACGTTTGCTGTAGTCAGGGTGTCGTACGGATCGGATAACCTTAATGTCTTCAACATCTCCATCGGTTGTTGAACTAATGTCATGCTCCCCCAGTCTGACCAGTGTCCTTCATGTTTTTAGTGAAAAATGATTGAAAATCAAGTTTTTGGCTATTAATATTGAAATGTTGTGAATTTTTAAACAGTTCAACATACAAGGTGGATGTGATGCAATGCGCAGCAGTGAGTACGTGCCGTGATGTTATCAGTGAGCCGCCTGTTAAACGAAAGAAACATTGATACATTTTTCCTGAATGAATCGAATTATGTAATTCTGAATCATACCGCATTTCCAAGACTGATCACCCAAATTGTTTGTATATCCAATCAATGCCATCCACGGGAAAGCGCCTGCATTTCAGAATTAAAACATATTTTTTTCTCGTAAATCATCATTTTAATTTGAAATTTTGACTTGAGCAAACCTTTTTTTGACGTGTTTCCACCAACAACTCGATTGTGTGTTACATTTGATTGGCCACACCCTTCATCTTCGGTGAGTACTCGTCCTTTGATAAATGGAGTGGATGGATTATCTGGCTGAACTGATTTATTTTCATGTGGGCAGCAAATGTTAGGTTGAATATTACGGCATTTTGCATTTGAACGTTGAATGTATTGCACATAAGCCGGATCTTTGCTTTTGGCAATGAATTCATTCAAAACTGCTGGGCATTCTTTGATATTTTTGCAAATACCTTCCAAGCCGTTTGGATCGTGACATGACTCATCGGTTAGTTTTGAGCTAGTATCTGGAATAAAAGGTTGACTTGTTGTTCGAAGAGTTGTTTGTGGTGTTGGTGGTGTAGTTCTTTGCGTTGTGACTTCGGGTGGAATTTCTTCCGGCTGCTCAGGCTGTGGATCGAATGGTTGAGGCTGAGGCTGTGGATCGAATGGTTGAGGCTGAGGCTGTGGTTGTGGTTGCGGTTGCGGTTGCGGTTGCGGTTGCGGTTGGGGCTGAGGTTGTGGTTGTGGTCGATTAATAATCGGATCACCACAACAAACAAGCGGATTTCGGTTAAAACTTCTAGTGCCACAATTTCGTTGCGCTGTCAACAGGTAATTGATAACCTGTGGATTGCGCTGATTTTGGCCGTAGAAATTCACCAACGAAGGACATTGCGGCAACACTACACAAGTACCAAACGAATTATTTGGCGTATAACATGACTCACCTAATCATGCAACCAATGACAAAGGACAAAACCATTAGAATAATATTACGTTTGCACAAAAATGTTGTAAATGTCTAAAATAATGATGGATATCGACGAAAAAAACTCAAATTCTACAGTTCGTCATTAGGATTGGAATTAGTATTATGTGCACATGCTCAACAATCACAAATGGAACGAGTTTATCAGATATTGTTTATGCCAAGGTGCGAAAATAGTACGACATTTCAAAAATGCCGCGTATTTTAGCTACAAAATGAACTCCACTTCACATTGATTTGCTATATACCTCAGTGGCGCTAGTATCGTGAATGGGGAAAATTGACAGCTCATCTTCCGAAACATGGTTTATGCCGTTTGACATTTTTCGTCTGACTGACTTTCCGCACGCAGTAAATAAAATATTTATATACAGTTCATTGTCTCCACGAGCCACTGGCTATGAAAACGATTTGTACTCATTCGAATGGATTATCATTCGTAGGTAGACAAAATGTTGAAAAAAGATGGAAAGAGAAGGCAGACCTTAATCTATAACGGATGATTTAAATTCAGAAAAGTGGTCTGTGTCTTCTTTGAGAACGGCATTTTAGCAAGAAAATCCAGAAAATTAATTCAAATTCTATGATCGTTCGACTGGAAATGTTCCATGGTTATAATAATTTCAGTTCATAACCAGTTTTTGAAATTCGTACGGGATTCCCCGCGCGCGAGAGCCAATAACAACACATATCACACTATACAACGAACATTTAATTGACCGTGAATGTGCGATTAAAGCATTGCCGATTCTTTCGCTGAACGAACACAAAAGGCGGAATATGTATTAAAGTTTACGAATTAGAATTGAATTATGAATCACAAAGTAAATTTCACACTTTAGAAATGGATATAAAAAAGCGCCGTTTCATTAACAACGATAGAGATATTCGCTGACAGTTCCCATGTTACCAGAGAAAATAAGGAATTAACGAAACAACGTTATTCAAAAATAAAATTAATAAAAATCAAATTCATACATTCAAAATCAACTGTCACGGGTGTATTTGCCACGAAATGCGAATTGGACGACTTATTTCATTGCGAAAAATGTTCAAAACGAAGAAAATCAATTGAGACTATCAACCGAAACGAAATTTGTCTCGAGTAAGTCACAAGTTGTCACATTATCGGTCGAAAGCCTTGTCTATTCCACTAATATCCGACAAAAGCGTTTGAGTTGCGTTTGTGAGTGCTTTTTGTAGCGATCAAGTCAAGTATATAAACAAACGATCGTTGATATGCAACACTTGGCGCTTTTTTTCTCTCTCATCAAACTTTGTGGCAATATGTAGTTGATTCAAGGTCACGCAATCAATTAAACCTGTTTCGTGTGTCTGCCTTAATTTTGTGTAATTCAATGTGACGTCAGTTAGTAGCCGAAACACCGTTCACGAAATGTGCAACAACAATTTGCTGCTCAAGTTAAAATGTTTCACTATTGAATCGATTCCCAGACGATCGATTCACAGAAATTGGCCTGGAGAACGTGTTAATTTGAAGGAAGAAAAGATTCCAGACGACGAACTTTTTCCACACATGCCTAAGTACTGAGTCAAAATTGTTAAATTTCCAGTATCACACTGACCTTGTGCATTGATTTGGGCTATTTGCACAATAACCAAAACTACATTCAACGTTATGAACAGATATTTATTTCCCATTTTTCGAAAAACTTTACTTCTAACAATATGAGATGTGTTTTTTTCTATCACAGTTTCACTTAACCAAAATTCCACTCTGTTTTCGGTAAAATCACACAAAAATCTATTTAATCATTCGATTAAGATGCACGAAACCGACGAAAAAGAGAACAGCGGTGCGCTTATTGATTTTTGCTTGCGTCGAAACGTTGAGATAAACTGATCGGTAGAATCTTGATTAGCAATCATTATATATCAATTCATAGTGCGACTAAACGATCGCTTCGACCGTTTATTCGATTCGCTTGTTTGCTCACTGGCTCTTCGTGCGAATGTTGCCTTTGGTCATGGTGGCATACACACACTACACAGCAAGATCATCAGTGTGGTTGTGTTTGCGGACACAAGTAGCGTTAAGCGCCGCCACCGCCGTTTATTTATGTATGGATCTGCAAGACGGCTGATCGTTACGTGAGCGCGACACTTGTTGTTACGGTGTTCAGACGACCATTTCAACAAATATGCTACTTGAATTGATTTACGGCATCTTCGCATGAGACTGCGACCTCTTGGATTATTCAGAATTGTTTACAAATGCATCATGCAGCTGTCACTCGGTCGCATGATATTTCGTTTTGAATCGATTGCCAAGTGGTCAGGCTGTATGTACTAGTAGTATGTAGGTGTGATGACAATCAATGCATACCAATTTTGTATTTTGAAATACTTTTGCGACTTCTTCTAATGCCACCATTTCCGTCAACTTCCCAAGAAAACAGGTTGAAAAAACATCAGTCGCGTGTTTTTTACATTTCGTCAGCGTTTGAAATTTTGCCAAAATTTATTCTCAAAATAAGAATTCGCCTAAGTAAATGTCGTAATAAGAGAGGAACTGTGTTGATTGCATCTCTAATTATTAGCATTAAAATAAATGGCCACTTTGTTAACAGCAGCGACGACTCACGATGAATAAAAAACGTTTTCCCCAGTCGTTATAAAAATAAACGTCGCAATTCGCCATTTATTATGCACATATTTAATCGTAAATTATTTGCATGCTGTGTTCATAATATGAATGAGAAGATGAAATATCTAGTGAAATATGCGGGATTTAGCGAACTTTCTGTACGTGCACTTTATTTTAGCAAGTGATTCACATTTCGTATCAAATATTTGTGATAGAAAATCTGATTGAAAGAATTTATTCTTAGTAATTTTATTATAAATCATCGAACTAAGAAAGTTCCCACAGTGATTCACATTTCGCAAAAGTCATTTTGCGTGTTTTCGTAAAAATCATGCAAATAGAATGGACATGGACAACGCATATGCTCGCGCCATAGAATAACATTTACGCAATTTTTCCAATGATTAATCACATTTTTTGGATATAATTTCATGCTCGTTTGATTTAGGTTAGGAAATTGTTTGGGCCAAATGAAAAATGAAAAACATTAGTCAAATCAGTTAATTGCCGTTAAACTTTTTTTCACTTTCGAATAAATGACGATTTCACGGCATTTTGCAACGTTTAGTTGATTATTATCGGACACATTTTGTGCAGATAATTTGGCGGTTACATCACAGTAGGAAACGCCGTTTGTTCTGAAAAATGAATTCATGACACGAACTGGGAAGCATTTATTTGCGATTTTGTGGCGCAACAGTTTAGTTTGTTACAGTTAGAACATCTTTGTATGAGCGGGTTTGTGGTGTTGGACACAAAATAATAATAGGGCGTTAAAATTAAAGGAGAGAAATAGGAACCCAAAGAATAAATCTTCTTCTGGATAAAAACAAAAAAGACAGAAAGTTCGATAAAAGCGAATTTTGTGAAAATTGCGTGAAAATCACATGAAAATTATGAATTTAATAAGTGTCTTCTTGGCAATAATAGCGTCAGTGAGTGCAGGTAAGTAATTCCACATATCCAGTTTACATGACAATCATTTTTGAACGAGTTTCTCTAGTGCAAACATTTTGTTGGGCCAAAAATAATTATAATTGTTCTGATTCATAGTTGTATTACCTTGCATAAATGACATAAATCGAGTGTTTTTCCTAAGGTTATGTTGTGTTCTTGATATCAATTTGTGGGAAAATCCAAACATTGCCGCTTTTCAGTGTTCAAAGAATCGTATGTGACTTATAATCAACGGAACGGATGCGTGTCAACTTGATACTATGGTATGTTTTGAATGCGCTATGCTTCGTTTCGCTTAGCAAAGTCCGCTAGACATCAAGGTCTTCAATTCAACCGTTTTAAGAATACCAATGTGACGAGGTGAACGACTTGGTTTCAATCGCGTTTATAAATTACAGCGGAACTATTTACGTTTCGTAATTAGGATTTGAATTGGATTTAGGCGACAAGACTTTTTGACCCGTTGTACTTTAAAAACAATGTATTCTTCTTAGTGAATTATCCGTAGAATTTATTCCATTTTCGAGTCTATTAATAGAATATTTTTTGTGATAATTTTTTTTATTTCTATAGTCAACAAATACATTTTCTTTGCATAACAGTATTAGATGAAATGATCGTTGTGTAGTCGAATCAAAATCGGCACCTCATCTGCAAACATATTGAATTTCGTTTGGTATTAAATGATGGCAATCATCATGAGTATGACGATCATTCATCGTATGAATGCGTGAAAATTTCACTTCTCCAGCTAATTCGAGACACATTATCGGCTGCACTGGCCAATCTCAATGATAGAAAAAACGGTAATCCAATGCTCTAATAATTTATTGTCGGGTTTCACAAAAATATTTAAATGTCATGAGTTTGATTCGGCGTGAATCACAACAAAGCAATGAGAAATTTGTTCCAATTACACACAAATGGTTTGAAATAAAAACGAAAGGTTTTCTCAAATTACCCATTCAATTATTTCATCGTACAAAGTGGACTTATTCGCACTGAACTTTCACTTTCACAAATGATAAGCAAATAAATTGGATTAACACCTATCGAAGTAGCTCATTTGCCCGATTAACATCGCTAGTGAAACAATGTGTCTCTTGTGTTTGATTTATATTTATTTCGATTAAGTGATAAATTGTTCTGAAAAACTATCAAAAGATTCATTAATTAGAAGTCTGATAAGATACTATTTAATTATTTATCAAATAAATAAAATATATAAAAGATATTCAACTTGATAATTAAAATGCCAACCGCCGGAGTGACCAAGTTCGTATTGATAATGATTTTATATGAATCGATCGTTCACGCTGAACCAAAGTTGGACACACGAACTGATATGTATTGGAAATTGTGTTCAGTATTCAAATTTTCAAAGTTTTGTTTGCCATACATATGGGGAGCATATACTTATCCATTAATCCCGATTCCTGGTGCCGTATTGCCGATTGCGCCGTATCCATCATTTCCATTGGTAGTTAATCCCACAACATCTTCTCAAAGTTATACAATTCCGACCGTTGTTACAACTACAACCACAAATCGTTCGCCTACCCCACAAATTCCACAGATTCCATCCGGTGTACCTTCACAAGTCATTCCATCAATTGGTGGAATCAATCCATTGGGCCCTTGTCCGCCAACAGTTTCTATTTGTCCGCCAGCGGCTTTGACAGGTCCAATCGATCCACGGCAAGGTATTTTATTCATTCGTTCAAACGAAGACATCTGTGTGCATTTTTCGTCACCGATTTTTGCTGAAGAATAACATTCGAACATTTATTCAAAGGTGTTTTTCGACAATTCAACGGCTGCCCTTGCATGGATCCAAGGGCAATAAATGCACCAGCTCCAGGAGCTCCGTTTCCCGGTGGCCCAGGTGGATCGATTCCAAGTGGACCGATTCAAGGTGGATCAATTCCAGGTGGACCGATCCAAGGTGGACCGATCCAAGGTGGACCGATCCAAGGTGGACCGATTCCAGGTGGGCTTCAAAGCGGCCCTATACCTGGAGGTCTACCTCCTCCGGGAGCGATTCCACCAGGAGCTGGACTTCAAATGGCGCCTCTTGCAAGACCAAATCGTGCTGCTTCGCTAAGTAAACTGGAATAGCAATCTAATGTAGTTTGGTACTTTCATTAACAAATGTGCAAAATTCATCTTAGAAATTAATCAGATTCGAGTATTCTTTTGGCCCAAGAAAATTTTCGTAACTACCGATCATCATTTGATCACCAAAATTTGTATAATCGAATAAAAAATTTCAAAACGATCCGAATGTTTACTCGTTTCTAGCATACAATTGTGATTTTCATGATCATCAATGCACACGTTTAACTAGCTGCACATATTTTGAGAATTTAATTCAGAAAGGTGTCGATGCATTGACAGTTGGTCAAGAGTTAAGGAGACTGTTTTGCGGTTTCGATGGATTCGATATTTTGGTATGATGAATTTGTGTTTTTTTCCAATATTTTGTAGCTCAAGTAGTCTAAAATGTTGAATAATTTGGTTTTAGATTTGTTGCCCATTATCCAGTCTAAACCATTCGTTTTCAACAATTCCACCGATGATTGAAATACATCCAGCGTACGATGATGGTTTTGCAAATAGTCATGGCATTGTTTTTGCCAGCATGAATTCTCACGGTCCGATTTCGCAGCCAATCCCAATTGCACCAAGCCACATTCCAAAACCAGGGGATTCTTCGTTACAATCTTCTGATGTTAACAATGTTTTAGATTTCAATTCAAATTATTCGCCATACAACCCAGTTCCATCACCAGTACATGAAGTACCAGCAAAGCCTCAATCATCATTTTCGTCATCTGGTTTTACTTTTGCTCCGTTACTGGCGGCAACTTCACTTCCGGCGTCATCACAACCAACCGTCAACTCCACCTCTTATCAAATGAGTATCATCAATTCGATGATTCAAGAAGAAAATCACAAACCGTCATCATCAACAGTGCCATCGGTCATACAACAATCGCCAATTTCAAGCCCAAATCATCAATATTTTAGATCCCAATGTGGCATCACCAATTATACGTCATCACGTGTCGTTGGCGGAACAATCACTCAAATTGGTGAGCAATGTCGAATATTTCAGTTGTTAATGACAAAAATGATTTGTCGTCTGTTTTTCTATTCGATTTCACGCGTACATTTTGTAGGTCAATATCCATGGATCGCTGCACTTGGCTATAGCTTACCGAATTTAACCACAAATGGACTACAATTCTATTGCGCTGGATCATTGGTAGATTTTTTTTTCGAAACATAAAACAATATACAGATTAAAAAAACGTTGATTGTTTACATAACAGATAACAAGATCGCACATATTAACATCGGCACATTGCATAAGCCCTTTTTTGCGAGTCGCGAGGTTAGGTGAATATGACTTGTCAAGAGAAAATGATGGAGCGAACCCAATAGATTTCGGGATTGAACGGACTATAGTTCATGAAGAATATTTGCCCGATATCATTTTAAACGATATTGCCATTTTGAAGCTGAAACGTCAAGCTCCGGTTAATGGTGACATATCAATGCATTGAACGTTCGAAATCAAATGTAAAACTAGAATTGTTTTTCTCAGATAAAATTCGACCAATTTGCTTGCCATTATTCGAACCACTACGTTCAGCCGATTTGACCGGGTATACGCCATTTGTCGCAGGTTGGGGATCCACATTTTTCCAAGGGCCACAATCATCAATTCTACAAGACACACAAGTTCCGATCGTTTCAACTGGCGAATGTGAAAAAAGTTACAAAGCCATATTTTCAACGCAAGTTTTTGATAATCGAATCATTTGCGCTGGAAATGGTGCACATGATGCATGCCAAGGTGATTCTGGCGGTCCCTTAATGGTTTCAGTAAGTATAATAAAATGATTTAAACAGGATTTTGTGGTGAAAATCAAGTTTTTTCAGGAAATGTCCGATGGTGATGCTGGTTTCCATTATGTATTAGTCGGTAAGTTCATTTACGAATTTTTCAGATTTTTCAAATAAATAATGGGAAGACGACTGGTTATTCTGTTTCATATTCAATTTTTTTGCTCGTATTCTTGTTTTATAAACTTTTAAGGAATCGTTTCCTATGGGTATGAGTGTGCAAGAGATGGATTTCCTGGAGTCTACACGGTGAGTCACTTATAATAGAATTTTTTTTAAACGTACAGCAAATTATCTAGTAAAATGTTTACTCATTCAAATTTCTTGGTAAAACAGAGAATTTCAACATTTCTGCCGTGGATTCAGCGCAATTTGTCATGAAAAACCAGTCTCCCTAGAGTCTTACTCACATTAGTAATAAGAAAATATTTGTTATTTCATGTGTACAGAACAAGCGGAATAATAAAGTCGATTGAACAAAATAGACATTGATGTAATGTGTATGTCATATGATGAAATAGTTTGGTATGGCTATATTCGGTTGTTTGTTAAAAAAATAAAAGGGGGCTCGTCTACGATGACGACAATGACAAAAGAGCTTGCGGGAAGTTCAAAGTCTTCATTTAATTTGCTGCGAGACATTTCGATTTTGCCTACGAAAACAATTGATGCATTGTCGCGTGGCGCAAAACGGTTCGTCAAAATAGCTCATGGATACCGTAAAAATGTCACCAAATCGCGCGCGAATGACTCCGGAGCAAGTATAAATTCTTGACCAATTTTGCATCTGCAATCAGATAGACATCAATCGTTCAAGCTTGAAGAATGGCCTCACATATCGCTCAAGTTTTCATTGCCATACTCGCCATTGTACTGCTGAATAGTTGTTTTGCCCAGGTAATGTGAAATTGGTGCCGACGGAGGATAGCTATTCTATAAACTAGTTTTATTTAAAGTAAAAATGAAATTAGGAACATATTATTCAAAGAACGAAATTCATCTCTTTTTTGTGTTCAAAAGAAAGTTTTTTACCAGTTAAAAAAAAGTTGTTGCCAAAAAAATTCAAATAAACCATTATTCCATCCAATCAGTTGACATTCTCCCCTAATTGGGGTAAACGAAGTGGATCCAATCAATTGGATATCGGAAATTCAGCGTCTCCAAACCTCAACAACAATGATAATTCCATTGGGGACTCGGCATTCCGCTTTGGAAACGTTCGTAATGTACCAAGTATGAACGGAAACAATTGCAAACCATCTATCGATTCCGTAATGCTTATCTATCGCATGATTCAGGTTAAAACATTTTTACAGTAGTTCCAAATCAGAACTTCTAATTTGTTATTTCAAAAATTGCAGCGAAAATATGATCAAAGCTGAAATGAGTAGTTTGAAGCGAAAATGTTGTACAGAAAAGTTGGGAGGAAAAATTTCAACTATAGTTTACTATACAATTTACTATATAGCTATCCCTTTTCCCATCATCGACATTTTTCCGCTCAACTTTTCTGTATAACGTTTTCGCTCCAAACCACTCAAATCCAATTTTTTTTTCACAGGCCGAAGCTGAAAAGCTCAACGACTGCGATCAGAAATAGAAAGACGCAGCTCTGAATGCAACATCTTCAATCGACCACAGCGATTAAACACAAAATATCAACTTGTCTAAATATCAACCAACAAAATTGAAAAATAATAAATTGAAATGGATGTCTTAATATCAAAATTTTAGTGAAAGAAACTCATCATTGTTTTCGATTTCATTGCAAATGTGAACGCAACTGAACCGATACTTTATATTCTCAAAACAATAAATTCATTGATGTGATTGGCATAAGCGCAAACCGAGTGTTCTATTTGTGAGGAATGTTGGAGGAAAAGAAGAAAAACAAGTGTGACGGAGTTTGGTTTAGTATTTTTAATGTTGTATTTCTTTATTGGCTTAAATGTCAGATTTCTCTCTTTCACATCCCTGTGAAGTGTCGAAACAAAGTCCAAGTGATGCTACATTTGGCTTTGCTTCGTTCAAGAATTTGGCAGTTTTCGGTTGAGTCTACAGTTATTTTTTTTTCGTTCTAAAGTGTAAATGTTAGGTATAAAATACTTTCTCTCTATGTCTGATATGACACGTATATTTCCTTTTTTTTAATTGCACGCGGTCTATTACATGTTTGCTGATTTGATTAATTTTTTTATACAAGTAAAGCTGCTTGTTCTTGAATATGGACATAAAATGGCTATTCTGTTTTTTTTGCGATATCAAATCGCACACACAATTTATTTAAAATTTTCATTGTACTTTCTTTCTCAAAATATTATCAGGTTTTCTAATGAAAAATTGTGAAAAAAATAGATTAAAAAAAACAATTCGATTCTACAAACATCGAAGAAGGCACGTCTATATCTTAATTTTAGGAAACGCGATTTTTGTGAGGTGCAACAATGAACACACAGCTCTCATTTTCAAAAAGGAAGCTGTTCCAAAAACAAAAGTACAATCAAATTGTTCATCAAAATACAAAAGATGCAAAACAAAGGGTATGCTTTCGATCTACATTAAGTTACTTCGTTGCATTGAAAAGAATGACTCCTTTCGATCGTTTAAATAAATTAATTAAGTGGTTGTTCTTTAAAACATCAAACAAAATTAAACATAAAAAAGAATGTGAAACGAAAAAAAAATTAGGGAAAAAACATAGTTGGGTACAACCATGACACATGGTCCATGTGTAAAAATAATAGAGCTAAATCTCATTGTAAAAATCAATGTGAACTGGTAAAATGGTATGAATCGTTTTTTTTTTGGCCAGAAGGATTGATGTCTTCTGTGCTGTTGGTGGTTGGTGGTAGTGGTGTGTAAATACAATGAGGATGAGGCGAATCGGAATTGTGTGAATGGTCTTTCGCTGGTTGTTTCTCTCTCTTTCTCTCTTATAAAATGCAACACTTTCTCTTCGATTTGCGTTTGTAGTTGTCTTCAACATAGGGCCGTTCGGCTATTTGGAATTTGCGAATGATACGCACGAGCTCATGGAACGCTTGGTCCACATTGATACGTAATTTTGCGCTGCACTCAATGTATGGCATTCCAACGGAGCAACTGAACTGCTGCGCTTCCTCCAACGAAACCTATTTTTACACGAACGAAAAATAATTTATTAATTGAATATACATACAATTCCCAATTGCGTATCGCTAGATTTACCCGTCGTTGATGTTCCAAATCCGATTTATTTCCTACCAGCAACATTGGAAATTCATCTCGATCCTTAACGCGTAGAATTTGTTTTTGAAATTTACTAATTTCGGCAAAGCTATTATGATCTGTCAGCGAATAGACGAGCAAAAAACCTTCACCCGATCGCATGTATTGCTCACGCATTGCACTGAATTCCTCTTGTCCAGCTGTATCGAGAACTGTTTGCGAAAGAGAAAAAAAACGTTAGTTCGTTGATAAAAATAGAAATCAATAAAAAAGGGCATTTTTAAGTGAAAATGCGGAAACATTTGATTCATGGCCCGCATTCAATCGCATATGGCTGTCGTAAAAAACAGTCCATTTCGAACGCGATACAAATGTGTAACACAATGGATTCTATTGATTTTATTCAATATGCGTGCACGCAATCATTTGTTCAATTGATTCTTTTCACCAAGGAAATGCCCATTTCATGGCACAGAGGAGGGTGTATGATGTCGTTTTATCAAGTTAATATTCGATAATTAATGACGTTAACTTACTATCCAATTTAGCGGGTACGTCATCGATAACACACTGTTTTGTGTATGAGTCTTCAATGGTTGGGTCATAGTCCGTAACAAAATAGCTCTGGGACAAAAAAAAAGAAATAAGAAAAAGAATTGAAAAACAATGAGAAACAGAGGAGAAAATCGAACATAAAATTAAATATTCAAATGATTGTCGACCAATATTTGATACATGGTGTACTATGTACTGTTCATTGTATGCGCTTTCTTTACGTCAGCCATCGAAACGTAGATAAACAATCGAATCGGTAAATATAGAGAGGATTTTCAGTGGTTCGCTACACCAGACCGACTATACGCAATCGAGAACAGAATGCACAACAGAAGAACGAACAAATAGAAAATACACGGATACACACGAAGCAAAAGATAAACAAACCGCCGATAAAAATGAACACTAAAATGCCAGATGTTGATTTTTTTCACCAACAAACGAATGAACACGAGAAAATGTACAAATGTTTTTCTACTTGGCGTGCTCAAAGAGATTCAAAACGAACGGGTGCCTTTTACGTCGCGTTGCTACGGCTTTGATTTTGAATTGTCGGTACAACAACTGTGAATGGTCTTGACTCGAGAGTGAAATTCTGAAAAGTAGAGAAACTGTTGATACTATCAACTGTTTGACTAAATTTGGACTGGCCAAATATTGGATGTACACATATTATCTTTCATCGTTTAGGTGATTTTATCGATACGATTGCCACGAAATTCCACGAATATCATTAACGTGAAAAGTGATATGGCTTCGTGATACATGACAGCATCGAAACTAGCTCTACTACCTACAGCACTTTTGTTACATTAAAATTTCTTAATAAGTTGTTGATTGGACGGGAATAATTATATTTGTTGGAGGAGTAGTTCGTTCACTCTCTTTCGTTTCTTTGGAGCATAGAAGAATGAGCTTACGTGGGCACAACAAAGCCCATCTAATCAAATACAAATAATTCTTTGCTTTCCAATTAATTAATTTTTCTGTGGTTGTTGTGTGCTTCAACTCGTGTTGCTATGTTGAAAACATCTCAACTTACGATCAAATATTTACGATAGAGTTATGAATTACACGTGCAGGCCGACACACACACACACACACACACGCATGCAAAACCTCCAACGTTTTCAATACGCATCCGTACAAATGAAATCGTGGCTTCGGATGATGTTGCAAGTGAATGTACACTCAAAAGCGTTTCGCCTCTTGTGATGAGTGATGAATGATGTTTCTCCTTTAAATTGCAACCGAGCGAAGTCAAGCACAGCTCGATTTATTCACAAGAAGCTGCAAATAAACAAACAACACAAATTTCTCACACAAAATGAGAAAAGAAACGTACATGAATCGCGCGAAGCGAAGCCTTTGTAGTTCCGTGGACATTGAGGCCCGCGCACTCGCACACTCATCGCAAATTGTCGATTTCAGTTGTCGATTTAATTAGAAAAGCGCTATAAAGCCAAACAAAAATATCGCATCATTTGCTAAATGAGAACAACATGAGCGCATAGTATATAAACATCAACATCGGTCATTTGTTGCTGTGCGTTTCGAATGAACTACAGAAGAAAAAAACGTCTACGTATTGTAGCTCTATCCCGCTGACGTCATGTTTGCTCATATGGAATATGGAGTGTTTGCCGCATTTAATTTGCACTAAAGGTGCTGCTGGCTTGTTGCTTATCGTCTGTGGCTCCAATCGGCTAGTAATGCTGTGTGATTTATGCTAACCGCTCCATTCAATCAGAATGGATTTTGATAGATTTGTGGGAGTGTTCGTAAAATAGCATAACATCGGATTTGTACGCATTTCCATGCATGCTACCATTTAATAATAGTAATACGACGATGACGACGACGACGGCGATGGTGATGGCGAAGAAAAAAAAATTAATTATGCTAAAAGTGGTTTATGTAAGCGTTGAATGGCGCGCGCCACGCACGTCGAATTCAAGGCAATAATTTTTTCACGTTGGCGTAAACCACATCGTAAGAATCGATTTTATCGAAGTATTTTTGTGTTTGTACACCAAAAGACAGAGAGAAAAGGCTGTGACATCAGTGTGGCAAACGCGTCAATTCGGATGGCTGGCTCTGAGTGAGCAAATTTGGGCGACAGGTTATTGAAAGAGATCGTAGAACGGTCATAAACCAAGTACAAACGCAAAATTTCATTTTCAAATCGCCTCCAACGAAAGCATCACAGCGTGTGAGTTTATAAATTTTGTAAAAAGCTGATGTATAAATTTGTTGGGCGCCAAATGAAGGACAAGGTTATCAACCGAAAAATTTATCAAGATATTTTTACGGATCGCAAGTTCTATTTTCATTAGGCAGCCACCAGTAGACGCCGCCCAAAAATAAATCGTCTAAATCTCTTGTCGTGCTGATCGAGACGACAAACGAAGAAGGAAGAATGAAGAATGAATGAAAGAAAAAATCTCATTTGCCATTTCACACTCAACACAAAAAAAACGAGCAATGAATATTTGTTGTAGTGTATTTTTCTTTTTCAGTCATATGATCTCAATTCAAAAGTGCATTTTAATTCATAACTCCGGAGGAATGAGAGCCTGACTCTATGTTTATATAGAAATGTTTCAGCACATCAACCTATTTTATTGCCTCTTATTCCTTTTATATCGCTCGCGTGATTCTCCTTAGATCGGCATTTCTTCATCGCCACCAAACAGTTATGGTGTATTGGTCTTGATTCATGTTGCCTTTCAGGCAAATCCACTTTGGGCGCAAAATACTATATGTGACACGTTCACATGATCTCAATAGATGTTCGTATCGTTGCCACTGTTATAAACACATCTCTCAATATTTATTCAGACAAGAGCGAGAAAAAAAGCCACAACTAAACGTCTCAATTCTGTTGAACATGTTTTATCTTTTGAGTTACGTAGGCAGAGTAGCGTATTAAAACACAGGAGTTGAATATGAATGTATAATCAATTTTTTTGCTTCTTCTCTCTCTGTCTCTCTCTCTCAATCTTTTCTCAGCAGCACCCAAAACCGTGGCATATGGCGAATCTTATTCCATTCATCGTTTTCGTATTTTTTGCTTCTCTCATTCCTTTGATCAGATTCGTCTTTGTCCCATACACACGCACACACCGCGACTCAGCGTTGCAATGGAATAAAAATGCGTTGATTTCATTTAAATAACGTTGCATTCACTCACTTGTATGAATTGAATTGTTATTGCTGACTTGCCTACACCGCCTCCCCCGACAACAACGATTTTATACGTTTGGGTGTGACTCGATGGTCCAGATGATTGATTATATCGCGACATTTTCTCTCAATATTTTTATTTTCTCTCTCCTCGATTGAATTATCACAATCAAAATTTTCAATGGCACTTTTTTCTTAACAACCACTCTTTTCGATTGTTTCACACTTTTTTTGGAATTTTCATACACAATTTATCCACTAAATGCCACCACACACACTGCGATCGACTAAAATCAAAACATTTGTGTCGCTTATGGGCTAAGGCACTTTTTCTTTCTCTATACTCGACCCGAACGTATCGCTCTTACTTCTTTCAGTAATTCATTAATACTCGCGCTCAGCGATCCTACGGTGCTATTGTCGGCAAATACACTGAATACTATTTGAATCTTACGATTGAGTGTGTGGATATGTGTATGAATGGGAACCCACCAGCGTTTGTGTATGTTTGAACGTGTAGTTCGGGCAAATGTGATTGTCAATGCATGAGGGCGCTGTCAGTTGCGAGGAGAACGATATCAAAATTGGTATTAGTTTTTGAATAGGTTGACAGTGCATTCGATTGGGTATTGATAACAAATTTTCTTGTATACTTTAGATGTTAAAAGATTTAGAAAAGGTATCTTCTTAAATGAAAAAAATTATCAAGGGTTTGTTAAAGCAAAACTTCATCGTATTTTCATTAAATGGAAAATAAAATTCGAATTTTTCATTGAAATCACACGGAAACCGTGCCTTAGCACCACAACATCTGACCAAAGTAAACATTCAAAGAAACTTTTTCGAAAAATCTTGATCATTCATCAAACTTTTGAAATTTTATGAAAATCAACTGCAAAAATTCATTGAAGATTTGATTTCCCCATTTTTTAGTATTATTTCAAACTCTCATTTGATATGAAATCCAAATACTGTCTCTCTCGTCACACAACGAATTGGTTTCGAGCGAATTCAAACCCGATTGGAGCGAATTCGATGGCAACACCGAGCATCAACTGACATTTCACGCATACAGCTCAGACTGTAGACACTTGCTAAAATTGCATTACTCTCCAAAAAAAATGGCAGGAGTATGTGTGTGTGGTGGTTGCTGTTGTTGTCGTTGTGGTATGTGTATGTGTGTATTTGTTGTAGCGTTGTATTGGCTCCATTGTGACAGTGTACAGCATTTGAATATGATCGAAATGCCTTTTGCACAAAAACTGCGTGTATAACTCAGAGAATACATCTTGCTTTACGGATTCGGTAGGGAAGAGTGTGTCGTCTATGAATAAAATAGATAAAACTAAAGTCGAATATTATTTGAAACGAAAACAATTGCATTCCCGCATCTCGGTCGCCGTCAAAATACGAAAGAAATTAAAGATATTCGAAGCAAATAGAACGTGCACGAAACATTCATAAAACAACAACGGAACGAGCGCACGAACGAACGAAGTTCATTGTTGCAAAAGTTGGCAACGAGTGATTCCAATTCAAAGTGTATAAACAAAAATTTTTTACCGATATTTTTTTTTATTATTTTTGGTTTTTAAATAAGTGTTAATGTGTGTTAAATCCCACTGCGATTTGATTTTAATTTTGTTTCTATCAATTCCATCTGTTCAAGAGAATTAAGTGGTTTGTGTTTATACAAATGGAGTAATGAGCAATATCATATTCGCTAGAGACCACATTGAATGAAACAATAATACACACCAATCATAATTGTAGTGTTGTTTTTTTTTTAAATATTATTATGCTGAAGTGCTCTTACCTCCCCACGAATGTGTACCGAAGCGCTGTTTAATGCAAAACATTACAATTGCGGAGGCTAGCTTATCAAAACTAACACAAATACAAGACGGAGAAAAAAAAGAACAACAACAGATTTAGCCACATCGAGAGGAAGAGCGACAAACAAATCTTTGTCTATCAAAGAAGATTGTGTGACTGGTGACGGAGGCAAAATATCAAAAGAAAACACAAATTCAATGGAAAATTTAGTTCAATATTTGTTTTAGCAAAAGAAAAAAATCTTAATTCTCAAGCCGTTTTCCATTGCATCATTTTTTGTTGTTGTTGTATTTTCATTAGTTTCGCTTCAATTGTTAAAAATCAAAAATCAATCCATTTTGTTGTTTTTTAACGCGTACGACGATTCGGTAGGAAAAATGTCGAAAGAATTGGTGGTAAGTGTTAACACGACAAAAAATTATTATCTTTTCATGTCTTTTTTTTCTGCTGCTGCTTTTTCTCTGAATTCCGGTTCATTGTTAGTGTATTTAGTGCAAAGTTGAAGCGTTAATATTCTACGAATACCAATTCGTCATATTTCTACGTAAATTTGCGAAAGAAAAAAACCCACAGGCACACTAACCGCAAGAGAAACCTTTCTAAAAAAAAAATCATCATCATCAAAGAAGTTATCATCGATCCGACAAAAAAAGAAGAAATGTTCGTCGGTGCGAATTGAATGATGCCGAAAATTATGCGATGCAAAAATGTAAACAACTGTGTGTACTTGAATTCAGTCATTCAATTTGCGGAAAATTTCGAATGCCATTCTTTTCGGAAACGAACCATCAAAATGGTGATAGAAATAGTAGAAGCTTGAATATAGCAATGCAACCAATACGAACTCACAGAATATGAGCGCAAAATGTGTACCAATAACGAGACGGAGGGATAGAGAGCGAGAGAGACGAGAAGAAAACCGAATGCATGTGTATGAGTGAGTAAGTGAGTGAGTGAATGGACTGCAGCCATGTGCCAAATCAAAACAAAGCTGAAAGACGCTACAAAAGGAACTGTCGAACAATCGACAGCAACGAAAGAGAAGCAAAAAAGCAAACCATAAAAGCAAATAGCCATTCGGCATTTCGACAACGGCGAAAATCTAGGAATAATTTCCTTTTTTTGGACAATGACCAGAACAGCATCCGTAATGAATGGCGAATTGCGCGTTTTTTTTTATGCAAATCACCACCAACAGTATTATACACCGCGTACATAAAAGCCATAATAAATGAATATAAATCAATTGTGAATAAACACAAACAGAAAGCGAGCAGGAGTAAGAGCGAAAATAATAGTGAGCGAGTGAAAGAGCAAAAAAAAAGTAAAAATCAAATCAAACGCAGTGCGAGCGAACAGCGGAAAAGAGACATTTTCTCTTTACTTGATCGCTGTTTATTTGGTTGAATTTATGCAGTAATACCAGCAATAAAATAAATAATAAATCTCGATTCTCGCGGGGGGACTGGGCGATAGCGTGGAGAGAGAGACAGAGAGGCGGGAAGAGAGAAGGATATATACGTCTAAATAAATATCTCTCGTCAACAGTCATTAAATAAACAGCAAATCGTAAACGTTCCACCAAATGTGTGTGTGTGTGTGTGTACTGGTGAATTCACTTTTTAAGTGACATGAACGAAGCACATCAAATGAGAGAATAATTTGTTGTCAGTTTTTTTTGTGTACTATTGTATATCTGTTCGTTATCTGATTCGAAATGAGATTAGAAATGTTGCTAACTGGTTTCATTCATCGAATCAAATAAAGAAAGAATTAAGGAGAGAAAAAATACTGCGCAAAATTGGCGAAGCAATGAAATAAATTGTATTTCCTTGAACGCAAATTGGATTTCTATATATATATAGATTGCATTCAAAAGTCATTCTTAGAATTGGAACCAAACAAAAAAACAGCGAAATAGTTGATATCACCGTCTAGTGAATTCTCGTCTGATATGATCTTCTTTTTAACCAAAATATGGTGGATTTGGGGCGAAATGTGGCGGCGTTTCAGGCGAAATCATTTTCAATTTTTTTAGTTGGATATATTTTTCTGCTTCTCCACACAAAACAACACCATTATCGTATCAGTTTTGAACATTCAGCTGTGCGGTCACTGCTCAATCACAATTGTTGGGAATTGCTGACTCCACTCACCAAGCTGACACATAATTGAAGAGAGAAACACACAAAAAAAAGAGAGAGAGAAACAGCACACATAGTAACCGATTACTCGGTTCGGTCACACACAGGGTTCAGTTTTGGAGAAATCGTCAATGTAATTGTTTTCAAAGAAACCACTTACTGTGACCGGTCAATAAAATGGAAATTACTTTTTGCAAGAATTTAAACTGAAACAAAGGAGAGCGAAAAAGCAACCCATCCAATTGAAACAAAACACTTTGTAGATTAAAACCGAAGAAGAAAAAAAAACTAAACTAATTCCAAAAAAAAGAACTTCGATACCATTTTGTGCAGTGTATGAAATCAATCTTAAAAGTGAAGTGCGATACATTTCTTCGAATGGAATCAATTACAAGAGTTGTCTGTGTGAGTATCGAGTCATTACAATTCTCAAAAAACAACAAATTATGTGTGTGCAATTGAAACTCAGTGGAAACGTCATTGAATTCATGTTATTTCTCAAGAAAATGGTATATATATCTGACTTTCAATTAATTGACTGGCATAAGCAATTCCACGAAAATCAAAACCGTCTGCTCAGTGTATATTCTCTTCATTTCGATGGATTTGAATGCTTCAAATTGTTTTGATCAAATTGAAGCAACCGAGAGAAGAAAAAAAAACCATCTTCAATTGGGTCTTGAATTTCCATATAAAATTTCTTGAGTTGCACTAGAAATAAATAGAACAACATTTTGCCAGTTCATCTTCTTGAAAATGTACCGAATTACCGAAATTGAGAGAGTGCACCTATTTTAGGAAAAATCGAATGATGAAATTCCCATGTTTTTTTCTTTCTTCAACGCACAAATGAAATCTAATATGAGTGATTTAAGTGCGTAATTATTATTTCTCTACTGGCAACCGTCCATATGTGACACATATTTTGAGCCCATTATTCATGGCGCAGTTATCTGTATCGCTGTGATTTCTTTTTCATAATCTCAATTTAGCAACTCCTTGAAAATTACAATTTAAAAGACTTATTTTTTTCGAATTTTTTTTTTTATTTTTCCATTCAGTTGTTAAGTTCAAGTTGAAAAAATCATAGCATTTGTTCGGTTGTGTACCCACGCTTGGCAACTGATCCCACTTGAGGAAAAAAAAGATAAAAACAAGAGAGGGAGAGTAAGAAAATCATCTTAAAATTTATTTAATCACCAGCTAACGCCAAAAGTAAATCTTTGTTCACTTTTCGGTGTTCGCGAGAGAGAGGTTGTGTTTCCGAATCGAATGTGATAATTTATAGCTTTTCACTTCCAAACAATTTCATTCATTCAAAATGTAAATTCTTTTTTTCGATTTCGGCGATTCGGCAAAACCCATTCACAAACATATATGTTTTCATCTAAAATGAATTAATAAATAATGGATGGGGCCAAAGATCGGGTCGATTTGCATGATTAATTGCCGTTAGTTAATTGATTTCGGACGTTTGTCGTGACTTAATTTGCATAAGTCATGGCCAAAAGTCTCATTTGCTGATGCCAAACACCGAGAGCCGCCCGCATGGAATTCATTACATAGCTTAGTGATACATGTGCACAATGAATCAAATGAATTGTTTCTTTTCAATAGCGAGCATTTTTTTTTATCACAAATCCTATTGGTCCATCCATATTTGTTTTATCACTCTGCCTATACGTCACTTTGATTTTTATTTGTGCTGTGTCATGTGACACGCGTTCTTTTCTCTGTTTCTCCTTTGTCTATCGCACTTAAAAGATTGAAGCGATTGAGTGACAGCCGCGCCAAATGGAGTGGGCCCGTCAACAACGAACAAATGAATGTTCATGAAAATGCTACGACTATGCAAATTAAAGCGTCTAGAGAAAAAGTAAAATATTCGCACCGATAAACTTCTACCAATTGCTTTTTTTAAATAAAAATTGCGCACACAGAGAGCTATGTTGACTCAAGCTGCTCTTCGAACCGAAGAAGCGAATTTCTTCAGTCGGAAGTAAGTTGAGAGGAAAAGAGTAATGGGAACGAGAAAAAAAAATGTGTTTTGTTCACGCTTTAAGAATTTTTAAATTATGAATTGAATTCGTTGTGACAACAAAATTATGCCGTCCCAACTTAATTTCCTTTTTTTATGATTGACATTGGAAACAATGCGTAGCAATTGTGTTTGATTTCTCACGCACACAGGTGTTGTGTGCCTGTCGTCAAGCTGATTGCTTGAACGGAGAAATCTCTTGGAATTTATTGCCGCGAAAAAAAATGTTCCAATTCTTCGAAAGCCAAAATCGAATTAGCGACAAAGTAAAGGATCTCACTTTGATACGCCTGCTCAACCATAATGGTTTTTACACCGAATTTTCGCTTCAAAACGAATTTTGTGTATTGCATGACATTTATTTGGCACATTTTTTTATCTCCGGTCCCTTTTTATCGATGTGACCGACAACATTGAGATAGATCAAAAGTACGTTCTATTGACTCCGACAATATATTCAAATCAGTCCCTAAACCACACAAAAACCATACGGCTGATTTCGCTTCAATCGAGTTGAAACCAGTATTTTTCCGTACCCACCGAGATATCTAAATCGACGCGGTTGGCTATCATTATAAATTTAGATAGTCAAATAATATCATTAGCATCGAAAATGGTGTGTATATGTGTCTAAATTAGTGTGTTTAACTGTCCGATTTAAATTGGGCAAATACTATTCGTAATCACACACTGAATGGGATAAAAAAAGTGATGCCTGTTGACATTCCGGCACTATTTTTTTCCCATTGCTCGCTAACTCGATCTCTGTTACTTGAATATTATTGGATCGGTTGTCACGGTCAAGGTTTGCGCGATTTCAGTGCGGAGCGCAAGGAATAATTTTGAATATTTTACGACCAGAATATCTGGGTGCTTTCGATGCGATTCTATTTTTAGATTATTATTAGCGTTGTTCCCTTGTGCAAATCTTTCGCTTAGAAATCTGAAACCCATTTCGTAATGCAATTCCATCAGACGCAATGGAACGAAATGCTGTTGCTGCTGCTTCCATCGTAAATTACTCATTCGATGATACAATTGAATTTGCTTGGAATTGAAGCAATTCATGGCGCATTTAAAACTCATTTACCGTGGTTCGCTTAGCGCGCGCCATGCGCTCCACACCAAATTGCATGGGAAATGTGTAATTTTAAAACAATTAATCGTAAGTCAATGACTCGCCTACATTTTCGGCATGAAAACAATATCGTAATGGTGAACGAGAAATGAAGAAGAAAAAGAGGAGAGAAAGAGAATAACAAGCAATTGGTCTTGAGCCGAGTGGGAAATTATATTACCATTTTGCACGAAGCAAAAGCAGCCCATATTAGAAAGAAGAAAAAAAAAACGTAATGAACAAATCTAATTATGTATTGTTATTCATTTTTGGAGATTTGTTCGAGTATTTTTCGCTGTATCTCGTCTTCATAAGAAATAAATAGAATTGAGAGTGCGTGAAATGGGCCTGACTTATATGTACGCGTCTGATGTCGATGAATGTTCTCAAAGTGAAACAGACCTTCACATCAAACACAACATTGAAATGGAACATTCTGTTCAAGAACAGTGAATCAGATTATATATTCGAGAGCTGGGTTCGAAAGAGTGTTATTCTTCTTTTTTTTCTCTAAAGCGGATGAAAAACGTCAGAAAATTATGACGAAAAAAGAAGTTCGTTATTATTTGCGTACATCATGAAGAACGGTGTGCGCGCTGTGGCAGCAAATAAATGAGATGTGCACCGTGTAAAATGTTATTGTAATGTAATTGGACGTCAAATGTACACGTGGAAACACAGTGACGAACATTGAAAAATGATTGATGTAGCGAATGGTCAACAGTAAATTCATTTGTTCTGTTTTCGTTTCGGTCTCACGCGTTTCGACAGCGGAAAACGTGTAACACAAATGACATCAACGTTTTTCGACAGTACCCTTGGTTTCGACTTTAAGTGCTCGCATTTTTCTCCGTCTTCAAAGTTAAATATAGAAAAAAAAACACTTTGTGTGACACCGCAAATGACTCTTTTGCTCGCGGTTTATAGACAGGAATATCTTCGATTGCTTTTAATGCACTCCTTGATTTAGTTGGTGAATTAAATTGTCGCGTCGATGTTCATGCCAAATGAATCCCGCTAGCTAATTAAAATCACTTGTTACACGTAGTCGCATTCAGACGATGTACTGGTGCGCTTGGGTTAATTCCAAGCATCGGCTGCTAACAGAAGAACATGATTTATTTCGGCGTTTATAATCAAAATCAGGCATTCAATGTAAATGTTGCGCTCAATACATTCATAAACATTTACATTTCACGCGTTGTTTGAAATGTGACGAAGTGTGATATGAAAATTGGCTGCCCCTTTTTTATGCTGATGCTCTTGCTGTCACAAGATTTTTTGTTTCAGTGTTTTTATGACTGTACCGCGTACAATACTACATCGACATTTACATCAGTTGTTGGTTTTTCTCTCTCTTGCTTCAACAAAGAAATATAAAACCGAACGAAAAAAAAAGCACGAAGAGAAAAATCCATCGCAGACAAAAGAGAACGATGACATTTAAAAGTAGCTTAAAAAAGTGCCAGCGAAATAAAGCCTACAAAATCCGACCAAAGGGAATTGCATATATGATTCGCATTGAGAGAAAATAAAAAATAACAACGAATTAAACCTGAAATACCAGTGCAGCTACTGCACTGTGCGCCGCTCAACGGAAAAATGGCTGAACAGTAGCAAAGTAGCTATAACAAAGAACAATGAATTCAGCAGACGCAACAAAAAAATGACGAATAAACACACATACGAAGGAAAGGCGGCAGCAGTAACCGTTTCTGAGCTCAAACAGCACGACACATACCCCGGGATTAATGAATTTCAGTGTGGAGCACTGCTTTTTTTCCACCGTCAGTCATGTCAACGTTTATTTGCGTTCTTGTTAATCAGCGATAAACGCACATATTAGGCGGCGTGTGAAGTGTGTGTGTACGTGTTTACGTAGCAAGTCTGGCACAAACACACACACCGTTTTCACAGTCGATCCCCCAACAATGAGCGCGGTTCAATAAATGATCTCTATGCGGTTTCTGTTTCAATTTCATGGAATTTATTCTGATTTTGACATTGTTGCCGCGCTTGCACGATCGATTGTGTGCATTGCGATGAAATTCACATGTTTCGTTTTTTTTTCATTTCTTTGCTCGCTTTTCGCTCGCATTTTTAAATAATGCATAAATTGACACGATGTCTTTGACTTTTGAGATTCAGTTCACATTTTACAGCACCTACATAAATGCATCGATGGCATTGTGTGTTGTTGTTGTTTTCACTGTCGTATTTTTTTTCATTACTGAACGAGGCTAATTAACATCTTAAGTAACATTATCCACTTTGATGCGATTACACCTCAAGATCTCTTTCTGCAGCATAGAAAATAAGCTACAACATAAACATGTAGCATTCATTACTCATGATTTATCTAATTTTCCGAGCAAATCACTTCTCTGAATATTGACCGCAATCTAAGTGTAACTCATTTTTTAATGAGCTCGCCAAGGAGCATTGCTGCATTTATATTACTCAAGTGACATGATTATGTCTACTTATTGCAATTCTGCATACCGCAAAGTCCAGAGCCAAATTGGCAAAAGTGGTGCTAGTCAGCTGAACGTTGAACTTTACATACACCAAATGAGACACCAGACACAAAACGAGAAACAGTTGGTGAGGGGAAAAGAAGAGAGAGAGAGACAGAGCATTGAATTTGTAGCATTTCGCAGTGCAAAATGCAAACTGTAACTTAATATCGATGCTGACATTATGCGGCTTATGTAATACGATTCAGAGTTGAATGGTTTTTTTTCAATTTTCTGCATGGCTCAAATTGAATGCTGAAAAAAACGTCGTTTTTATGCGATTTTAATCGGATTTGGCGCCCGATTTCGCTATGTTCATTGAACAATATTTCTACGTCTCCACAGATAATTGGATTTCCTCGATTTTTATCTACCACTTCACTTTTTTCACGCTCTCTCTCTCTCTACGCCGTATTTTCGATCATTGGATGTATGCTATCTAACAACGCTTTGATGAACTTCGTGGTGTGTGTATGCACGAAATCGAGACTCGACCATTTCATTTGGGTTCATCATTGGCCTATGCTTCATGCTCGATTTTATTACATTAGGCCCACTGTGAAGCGCCTCTAATGTAGACCTCACAACCCATTTAGATACGCTGTGTTGTGACATGGCCGCGAAGAAAGTTCACGATGTTCGAATTACCGGAAATCAAATTTTGCACTTTTTTCGCGTTCGTGCATGTCAATGGGCTTGCTATCGGGAGATTCGAATGAATTTCAATTAGCACAATATCCAAGCATGCAAATCAAGCGATGAAATTGCAGATTTTCTTCCACTTTATTCTTCAACTGTTTGGATTTGGCGGCACGGGAAATTCACAGCGAATTCAAATTCCGAAAACATCGAACAATTGCTATTTCCCTCAAATTCTTTTCAAATAAAGACGAAAATAACGCACAGCATGATGATATTCAATTCTGTAATGCGATTTGCTGATGATCACAATCTATTAGCCGAATTTCAAACGGGCGGATTTCCGGCACACATAAATCATACCACAACTTCATCCGTCGTGTCTAAAACAACTGCTACTGCAGTCATTCTAAGTAAAGGAAAGAAATTTCACATCGTCACATTTCTTTTGAGTGCCTGGCAACACAAATCTCCGATTCAGATGTAGAAACAGAGAGATACAGAGAGAGCGTAAGAGGAAGGGAGAAAGAGAAAGATTGAGGAAAAATATTGATTGACGAGAATTTCTCGAAAATGGATATAATTTGATTTGCAGAGGGAAATATGGCGTATTTGTGGAAGTCGAACGCCAATTGTTACTGTCGCCGCTGCCATAACTCGAATTTTCAGCTTGACGACGTCCAAAACCGAAACACATACAATATGAGCAATGGAAAATTGCTCAATTTGAAATCGTCTGAAATTGGTGATGCCAAGAAATAAGGTGATTCTACATACGTATCTTAAGTAATAAATAATAACGTGCAATTTAATCGTGCATGCGAGATTGCCGATGAGGTCAATCAACAACCAAGAAGAATAGCACAAAAGTTGCCTAATTCAAACATCATGCATAAATCATACAAAGTGAATGTGACCATATCCGTTTAGCGAAGCAGCACCGATGCAATTGGTTGGAGCATAATGCTATGCGGGAGAGAGAGCGTTCAAGAATGGTTGGATTTTTCATTTTGTTTGCAAAATTCAAATTAATCGGATGGATCATGATTTCCATGAATGATACATCTCGAAAATGAAGTTGTCTGACGATGGTATTTACGCGAAGAGTTCGTTCGTCGGAAACAATGGTTTCGACAAGCTTCGCTAAAGTCAATTTGCGAAAATGTTAGCAAATGTTGTCAATAAAAGACAACCGAAGTGTGGAGTTGATGGTTCGATTGTTTTTGCCGAAGACAAAGTCATCGAAAAATCTGCTACCAAAATTGGAATAACAAAACTTAAATCACCTTCCAAATTAGTCGAAAATTACAACAAAAAGAAAACCAATCTAAATTTGTCAGCCGAACAATGAATTTGTTCGTATATGCTACGGTAATATACACTCGAAAAGTGCGAAAAACTCATCATCACGTCTGTTACAAATAATAAAATGTTCGAATCATTTGGCAAGTGCTGCTCAATTAAAATCGACAGAAAGTTAAAATAATCAATGGCCGAAAATGTTCGTCACGCTTTTACTATTGTTTTGATTTGTAAATTGTATTACGTTTTCCTTCTTTTTGTGTTATTTTCCTCTCGAAACTCACATTATCTGCACAATGTTTTGGGGGCAATGGTGCGATTTAATGAATTCTCTTTTTTTTTGGATATTATTTAAATTTGATACATAGAGAGTTTTAATTTCGAAATAGAAAAAAAAGCTAGTAGATTTTGTGGTGCGCACCTGCGTGAATATGTTTTTTACCACACGTTGCTCAAGATTTATTGAGGTCTTTCACTTGGCAGATAAGAATAATTACGGCTTAAGGTTTTTATCGCTTTACGCGCTCATGCTGCATTTTGCCCAGATTTCACTCTATTTATTCTTAAATGCGAGATCATTAAATATCCAAGTACGGCTACTTATACCTTATTTTTTCGCAGTTGGCAGTGTGAAACTTTTTCTTCGTCGGTGCGCGATTCACGATTTTATCGTCATCAAGCCATACATTCGCACGATTACGTAGATTATCTATGAAATGACTGCACTTTAAAATAGCTGTTCCTACAATAGAAAGTCGAAGTAGGCGCGTACACATAAATTTCTATGCTTCGTTGTCGATTGCTCTCAATGAATTCGTCGAGAAAAAAAACAGCAGCAACTGAATATTAACCTCACCAGAGAAAGAGCATATGTACTGTGCGCTCTATTCAGCAGTCAAACGAAATGTATTTTAATTAGATGTTATAATGAAATGGCTTTATGCTGGAGCACGACATACAGTAGCACGCATCAAAAATGTGCGTATATGCGATAACGACAATTGAAATTGAACGACACGAACACACGGCATATGTACACAAAAGATGGGCGAGAAGGCAAATTCAAAATGAATTTGCTACTACTGCTACTGCTGCTGGGCTTGATGGCTTTGAAAGCAAGTTCCAGGTATTCAATACTATACCTAGAATGGATTTCTCTTTCTCTTTGGGATTTTCTATACACAAAAAAAAACAATTTCCATAATCAAGCCGCGCAAAACCATTTGCCGTTTGCATGATGCAAAGCATTTCACATGGAAACTAAAATTTTCATCACGAAACGGTAATTTAACTTGACTACGATGCAAATGAGCGCGCGAGCAATGCTGTGCTTAAGACGGAGAATCTAAATGGAATGCTCACAGAGAATATGGCTAATTTTAGAGAGCAAATGGCAGGAAATTCATATGACGGCCTGAGAAGAAAAACCTTTCCTACAAAACCTGTGCGCAGAACACAAACACAGAAATTTTTTAGTCAAAAGGCGAACAGTAAATTTGCGAGCGCAAAAACCTAATATATTTACAGCGAGCGCAAAAGCATAACAGGCCTACTTATACGGAGTTTACATGCTAGTAGGCTTGTTATACTTTTGCGCTCGCTGGAAGTATATTAGGTTTTTGCGCTCGCAAATTTACTGTTCGCCTTTTGACTAAAAAATTTCTGTGTTTGTGTTCTGCGCACAGGTTTTGTAGGAAAGGTTCTTCTTCTCAGGCCGTCATATATGCATGCAGGTACATGGATAGATTCATGTTGCCTGCAACTGGTATTCTTGCGACGAAAAGCACGCCCGCTTACACACACAGAGGGAGAGAGACACGAAACGATTCTTATCGAAGCCAAACACGAAATGACGCTTTCTGTATTCTCTCTTTCTTAACTTTCGACTTGAGATTTTCTTTTATTCACCATGCCATCGTCGTCGTCATTGACGGATAAATATTTGCATTCACTATCGCTTCCCAGTTTTGGTGACCAGCCATTTCGAACAGATATTGTGACACAATTCCACTTTTCTATCTCTCTCATAGATTTATTATTCAAATGTTTACATAACACGTTGTTTTCTCATTCGTTCGACGTGTCAACCACCTTCACCATATTGATCATAAAATTTCATTTTTTGTGTCTTTTTCGTCCAGTGCATGTCTGTGGTGGCAAGTCAGCGCAGCGCCGCGATCAACTCACAATTAAAACAACTAAAATGTGGGAAGAAACTGTATAGATATTTGGGCTCAATGCAAACAATAAAAACAGGTCGTCGTGCAAATTGTGTGCATAGAAACTAACTTTTGTAACGGTACGATCACCTTTATTTCGGCCAAATCTTCGACTCAGTTGCGCCAAATGGAATTGTGGCGACGGAATGAAAAACACACACACAGAGAGAGACTGAGAATAATTCCGTTGTAGGCAAAGCAACTGTACATCATAATTGTTGACTGTTGAAAATGTGTATAGAGGAGAAAAAAAGAACCAGTGGATGCAACTGCATAAAACCTGATTAAAACTGACGATTTTTGCACAGTTTTTTTTCATCGCTCTTTCTCTCTGTGTGTCTCGCTTTTTTATTGCTTGAAAGTCAAAAAACGCAAACGAGAACATGATCAACATCAGCAGCATGTCATTTAAATGGTGCGATTCCACTGGGTATTCAATTTGATCATAGGCAACGTTTATCGCAATCTCAATGCACACACACACCGATCTCTTTTCGTCTAGAGAACATCAAATCGACTTTGGCGTATGCTATGCGATGCATTTCTTCGGTGCCCATATACAGACACACAGGCAAACACATACTTGTCGAGAGAGAGTTTCTACAACGAAAATGTGGCATAATTGCATTCGTCATTTCAACATGATATTTTCTCCGATTGAAATCACTTAGACCTACTTCATTCCACTTAACAATCGCATCGAATAGCACGATGAATTATTTCCGTTCGAAATGTGCTTCGTTCAACTGCGGCGCGTACGCGTCAACGGTATTTCGAAATATTGTCGTGGTCGAACGTATTCATAATGCGACTGACTGCATGACAACCACGATTCTGAATGATTATCTGTTTAAAAGCTGACGCCAGTTATTAATGAATATGTCTTCGGTGGGCCCTTCATGTAGGTATTTACGCAACGTTCGGTCGATGCAATTCAACACTAGTTCAATCGAAATAGTCACCATTGATTTCGAAATGCTTTTTTTTTCCTCTGTTCACAAGTTCAAAATGTCGGCTAATCAATTGAGAAAAGAATGTCGATTTTCTTACGAAAGTGATAACAAACTATTATGGGCTGTCGATATCTTTAAGTGACTCACTTCACTTTTTATCTATGTCGATTGTTTTTTCTCTTCTCATTTCTGTTCGTTTTGTGTTCGGTGACGAAAATGAGAATGGAAACGGCTTCAAGTATTACGCATACTTCACTTAAGAACGGGCTGCATTTCATTCCATTTAAATAATGTGTTAATTTAATGAATGTGCTCAACCTCGTGCGGTTAAACCGAAAGAAAAAAACATTCCAATGAAATTCTTCATACACACAAAAATAGACTCTTTGAAATTGCGTGAAATATTAAGTTCCCTTTGAACTTGTTGGGTGCTCGTATTTTCAGAACGAGATAACATGAAAGGCAAAACATCATTTGGGTGATTGGTAGTACGTCAGGCGTAAATGACATGTGCACAAGCATGCATGATGTGAACCGCAAAACCACACAACCAAAGTCATGACGCCAATGTACCTACGACCGGAAATATAATGTGTACGACGGAGAGTGTATGGCAGAGACAAATCTCGGAAGATTGGAGAAAATTGCGGTTGACAGTGGCAATAATGGTGTTTTTTTCAGTTACTTTATTCCAACCTTTGCGACTTTCTCGTTGCAACACAAAAGAAATGGCAAAAATGTCATGGAGAGTTCGCGGTATATCGGTTTTTATTGGCCAAACCAACACATGCAATTCACATCGATTCAAAGTCATATACAACCAGGGATAGACGGTCTCCTGCTCGACACATGGCACATAATATAAGAAAACTTAAAACATACAATCACTTGAACCTTTCCACATGAAAGAGAGCCCTGACAAACACACACACCGAGAGCGGAACAAGCAGAGATTCGATCGTGCTAAGTTCAATTTAAAGCGTCTTTATTATATCTAACGAGTTGATGGTATCACGGTGTGCATTTTGACCGCTTAAACTATACGTCAAAAGGCAGCAACGAGTCGAAGAACAAAGAAAGCACGAACAATACTTCAACTTGATTAAAATAATCCATCATAAAAAACAATAACCATTTCTGAGTGCAGCATGCTGCTATGGTTGTTGTTGTTGTTTTGATGGAAGAATATAAGACAAATACGCTCTTGTTGTTTACTTGTGCAGAGCAATTTTCTCTCTCTCTCTCTCTTTGTGTGTATATGGCTGGTGAAGGTGCTGATATTTCAGTAGCGTTCCGATCGAAGCCCATCTGAGCGTTTACTGCAAAATTGCTATGCTCCCCATAAACAAATTCGGTTAATCAACAATTATGGGAGATAGAGAGAGAGACTTTGAGGCTGCGAATAAAATTCAAAACTTCAAGTAATGTTTAAAGGATTTTCAGATTGTTCATCGTATCATCTTTCGCCCACATAAAACAGCAGAAAACACACAATCCGCATCAACTCGTATTTCGATGGACTCTTTACATTCGAGACGAGTACTTGAAGCATCTCTCTCTGGATGTGCAATTGACTATATATAATACGGTTCCATATAGTATATTCTATTATGTTGAAAAGCCCACACGAATCAGTGCTCCATCGTCACTGAAAATTATCTGTGTGTACTTGATTCCGAAAGAAAAAAATAATGGTAAAATAAAAGTCAGTCGGCAAAGTCGATTGTGATGCACGGTTCGCCGTTAACATGCAGCATCATTAATCTATTCCAACTAAAAACCTCCACATACACATCTCTTGCACGCTCTTATATACATCAATTACCGATCGTAGCTACATGCAAGTTTTTGTAAATGCACTCAAATCGACGGCGCGGGAGAGAGAGATAAAGAGAAAAGGAGATGAAACCATTACAGAGAGGCGTGCGCGCGCGCTCGTACGTACGACTGCCGCGCACAAAACGTTCACGAAGTGTACAAATAAAAGCGGTCGCATATCTGAACCTTACGTATTAATGTGCGGCTTGTCTTCTTTCTTTTATTTATTTATTTATTTTCAAACTTATCCAAAACGAAACAGAGACAAGTCATATTGTAAAATGTTCGCGTATACACTCATACCAACAGAGACAAGACACACACACACAGTTCGAAGACCAAACGAAATGTGAGTGATTCTCTCTTTCTCTTCCCCTTGAAGAACCGAAAAGTAAACGCAATGAGAAATGGTGCGATAACAAAATGAATCAAAACTTGAAGAAAAGTAACGACGCAACACATAGAGCGCGCACGATCGATGAACACCACATGAATGGGTAAACGAGATGGAAGAGGACAAAATAACAGAAAACAAAATAAAGGAAAAAACGAAAGAAATGAATAAAAAGTGTGTGTTTGCACCGAGAGATGAAAAAAAAACTGTACAGGCATAAGCAAAACGAAACGCGGGCCCGCACTCAAACTGACGACACAAACAAAGCAAAAGCAAGTTTTATGTATCATCCGAGAGAGCTATGCTGCTGGTGCTCGTGCTGGTGCTGCTGCTGCTTGTTTTTCGTTGTTGTTCACTTCGACTCACTCACGATCGTTCATTATGCTTCCAGTTGCGATTCGAATCTCCACATGAACCGAACCATTCAAACAACGACTCATCGAAACATTATTTTAAAAATAATTTTATGTCGCGGCCGCTACTTCAGTTTACAGTGTTTGTGCTCTGTTTAATGTTTCTCTGTCGTTGTTTGTTTGCCATTTGCTAACCGTTTGTTTTGGGCAACATTTGCAATTTGTTGAGTGATTTTCTTTTTCTATTCGCCATTTGATTGGTGTCTTAAGTGCAGTGTTATGTTTGACGGTCGAATTCTCACGTTTTCGCTACCGAACATTCAATTAATGCTTCAAATAAATGTTTTCGAATGTTTCGCTTTTTTCTGTTGTTGAGAAGGGAAAAACCCAATTTTTCGTGTTACCATCTAACAAAACAATACCGAGAAAGAAAGAAAAAAAAGAGCCAAATGGACCGTGCGAAAGGTGAAAGCATAAATTTCAATGATCTGATCTATATTCAGTGATTTCGGTTGATTTTTTGTGTGTTATTGAATAAAATATATATTAACCGATATAAAAAAAAGTAAAAACTGGCAGTGAAAGAAGAAAATCATCAACGATAGTACTTTCATCAGCGAATCTGGTCAATTTATGCATGAAAAACTTTTCAGTTGCCACAAAGTGTGTCTCTCCATCCACCCAAGTGTGTCTCTCGCTCAGTTGCAAATTTAAAATCACATCAATCTCTGAAAGTAAAAAAAAACGACCTTTTGATCGATGACGACGACTACGACTCAACGAGAAAACGGTCTGCAGCACACTATTCTCCAGTGACTTCGATAAAATTTAAACCACAATCTATTTCAGTAAGCCGAAGCTAATTCAACTTCGAACAGTGAATAAATGTGCTTTTTGATCATTAAAATTTCAACATCGTTTCAAATTAAGTGAACAACTCAACAAAACTTGTGCACACTAACGAACTAACGAAAAAAAAACGATTATGAACGTAAAATAAATTACTCCGCTAAACTCTATAAACTGTGCTCATTAAATTTCATGTGAAGGTAAACGGCGAACCGAGATACTTTTCAAGCTCGAAGAAAGTTTTCTAGTTTCAATCGACGACGACGACAAACTAAAAAAAAAACAAGTTGTTTTCTCCCAGATCAGTAGCCGATTGGTTATAGTGTGCATATGCACATTTTTGTTGTTGCTGTTCTCGTTGTGTCTGTGTGTAGCATACAGTTTCCGGTGCTTAGCTATTTTTCCTTCAATGTCAATCGAAACGAATCAACGACAACACTGACATTGCTGCGCAATTTCATTCTAACTCATGCGGTCGTTCGATTCAAGCTGAAACAAGAAATTCTTGGGAAAAATAACACGAAAGTCAAATTGCGATTGCTTTTATCGGAATTGAATCGAAAATTCATGAAGCATTAAGCGTAAAATGGCGTCATAGAATATTTTTAGTGCTTTTGTTCATGAATGATAAATTTTTTTTACGTTCTCGTCCCCTGTGCACACCATAAATGATAATTGTATGACTTTGGTTGTTGTGTCGTGGTTATTGTATGAGTATTTCGGGTAAATTCACTTCAAAATGACTGATAATGGCAGTAGAAAATTCGGTGTAATTGGCGTTTTGTTTTTGTGGGCATTCGAGGTATGATCGAATTGTTTCTTTGTTTTCGTAAAAAAACACCGTGATAACAAATTCCCTTCGTAGAACGCACAAATGCACTAACAATCTAAAATAAGACTTGATGATTTCTGCCTACTTTTAGTATCGTAATTCTAAGGAAAAAATACCATTTCTGATAACATGTTTTTTCGTTTCTGCCTTGTTTTTCTTCCACCTTGGTTCGACAGGCTGTTAAAGAGTTTATAGAAATTGTAAATAAGAAAATTGAGGGAAAAACGATTTCAACGTCGACCGCACTGAAATTCGTATTAGCTCGCAAACTGGATGTGCCACGTGCAGTGGCATTATTCGAACAGCATGTATTAATTCGGCGAGAGGAAGATCTTGATAACATCGAACCAATGTCAGACCCATTGCGCACGGAATTAGAAACTGGCAAATTCACAATACTAGTAAGTAGCATAGCCATTATTATTTGCACATTAAAGTCATTAAGAAGGTGGTAGCGACAAAATGGCAGAGCTACTGCTCTGCCTGTAAAATGGTCATTAAGTAAATGGTTTGTCTTTTTTTTAAAGCCGGGACGTGATGCAACTGGTGCAGCTATTGCCTTGTTCACCGCCAACTTACACAATCCAAAAGATGTGACACATCGTACAACGCTACAGGGCGTTATCTTTCAACTGGACGCAGCGTTGCAGAGTGTGGATACACAAAAAGCAGGCCTAGTCTTCATCTACGACATGAGCGCGTCCAAATATTCTAATTTTGACTATGAACTTTCACAGCGCATTTTAAATTTACTCAAAGTAAGTTCGACTTTATTCTCCTTCTCCACAGCTATTCTTTTCTTAGTTCTTTTACTGCATCTGGAAGTCATTTCGGTTCAAACGCGTTTCCTGTACGTTTAATGACTGTACGAAATATTATTAGAAGTTCATTCGAGCAAAAATATAGAGCCAAGAAGTTCGTAAAACTCAGCTCAAATTTATTGGAAATAAGTGTTTGTTTTTTTCTTCTGTTTCTGTTGAAAACTAGTTTCCGTACAATGTGAGGATCCGATTCGAATCGGCGCATGTGTAGATGAACTCAAAGATACCGTTTCCAAGCAAATCGTTTAAAAATCGCTTTTTTCTCTTCACCTCATGCGATTATTAGCAAGCGATTGTGTGTGTGTATTTTTCAATGTCTAAACTGTATTTCTTGGATTGAAAACTGAACGAACCGAAAAAAAATACCGAAAGAAAAAAACACAAACAAGATTTGCTTATAACATACACACGGCATGCAAAAAAAACACAATTCGCTTGATAATCCAAGAAATATCGTAAGCGTATCGAAACGATCTGAAAACGCTTGTTGACCGGTAAACAAATGATGCGCCGCGCGATACACATTTAATTGTGTGTATAAATTCACCGTTAAACGTCAGAGCCACCGTTCACCGCTGCTGTTCCTGTTTACTTCTCATGCCACGCCGCGAACACATTATATATATATCAATCGATTCGGTTTTATTTATTCTCATTTGTTGTTATGAATACTATGGTGGCGTTGTTGTTATTTTTCTGCTTAGTTTTTTTTATTACTTTGTATTTCGCTTCGATTATTACACAATATCTCTCTGAATCAATCGTATCGATTGGATTTTATGTGTTCGGTAAATATGTTGTTTTATTGCATACATCATTCATGAGCGCCGCTCGATCATGAAACGCATTTTTTGCTCATAGAGGAACGAGATTGAACGGCCAATAACCCCCTTCATTGAATCAAAAAAAAAAACAAATCTCTTCAATATCATTCACTTCATTTCATATTTTCGGACAAAAAGTGTCATGTGATGGGTTTTCATCGCATTCAATGGCACACTGCTCTTCTTTTGTATGGCATAGCTGCTCTTTCAATCAAAATTTTTTTCCACTTGAAGCATGAAATATTGTTTTTGGCACGGATTCCTAGTTAGCCATCAGAATTCGAGTGGCCGAATAGCCGACAAAAAATATAAATGAATTGAATCAAAATCTACTAAGAATGATGTTTGGAATGTGGAGCGAAAATTTATTGTGACGCATTTAAATGCTGAAAATAAATAAATATTTACTGAATAGCTTTTGTCGTTGCCGTTGCCGCCGTCGCCCGACTAAGAGTTTGTTTTGATATTTTTGTTTGTGTTTTTCCTTTGCCGAGAGCCATTTCCAAGAAATTTGCGTATAAATGCAAAACAAAACAAAAACTCCTCAATGAATTACGTTAATCTTTTTTACGACATAAATTTCTCGCAAAATAGTCGATGCTGACGTTTCAGGTTTAAAAAAAAAAACTTTTCCGTACATGAAAACCATTTTAAAGGAAACAGCCCGTTGAAATGTTAAATGCGTAGAAATTTGTTGGATGTGATGTACACATTTTTGTAGTTATTCATTTGTAATTCAAACAATTTTACATCGTGACACTTTTGATTACAATGAAATTCGATAAACATACCATGTGCCATATACGGTTAACACTTTTTTTTCGAATTTGCTGATGATTAATCACGAATGCCAAGAAATCGACCACCAGCTTGTTGGTTCGCTTCGGGACATATTTCCAATGAAGATCGTGCTTTACAGTACTCGGAAATGCGATCTCGGGGTAATAGTGTCGTTAGCCGTGATTAATTTACATAGATCGCATATAATTAACAATTGTGTTTATTGTTCGAGCTCGACGACTTCCGTTCATCCGGCTGGAATTTCGTTTGCGTGCGGAATGTGCAGTTGTCGTGTGTGTTAATTTTTGTTCTTTCATCTTTTCGCCTTCGTCTGCTCGATGCTTTTTCGGATGGGTTGTGGTGCTGCTGCTACTCGGTATGCATAGCTGCACTTGGTTTTTAGTGTCATTGCGCATCGATCAAACCCACATTTCACTTTCGAAACAGAAGCACGTACTACGAACGCAATGAAAAAAAAGAAGAAATCCCATCTATACTCGAACACGCACACACACTGCAGCGGCAACAGAACAAATTACACACACACACATTTTATGGAGTGTTGTAACGTGATTGAAGTGAAAAAATGCATGCCGCGAACAGGCCACTCAGACGGTTGTCGCATTGGAAAAGTATATGTTTTCGAGATGTGCAGATGCGTCATTTTAGAGATGATGCTTTATGGCGAAAATACCCATTATATCTCATTTGGGCAAAACGGTATGTGTTTGATTTATTATCGCCTCATTTCGATACGAATACACACAAAAAAACCAACCAGTTGGTGGGTTTCGCGTGCAGCTCGTATGCTAATTGGTTGGCATTTTTTCAATGACTGCACACGTTTTTCTCTCGCTATCTCTCTCCTCGCTCACTCTTTCGCTTCACTCAGTGACGTTATCTCCTCTAATATCGCCAATTATAAACATGTGCACATGATCAAATCAATAGGTCGACTGATTTAAAACGTGTTGTGATTAGTTTGCCGGAAACGTAATATTTTCAAGTTATTATGAACGGTTGTGCGACTACCGATTGTTTGTCAATGGCTTTATTTTTTATTATTTATTTCTTTATTTTGGCAAGATATAAAGCACATAAGTGTGTTCAAATATTCCATTCAAAATTCCCAATCCTGATCATAAGCAAATATTTATTTCACATAAAATTCCATAAGCTCACACACACAGAGCAAGCGATCGATCGAATGATCGTAGAGTGCCATTTATTTATCTTTTTTTTTTTTGGACACATTTAATTAGAATATTCATGTATCAATTTGCCAGTCGTGCGATTCACGTTTCGATTATATATTGAGCATTTGAGCCGTAAATATCAATTGTGATCATTTTTCGTTGTTGTTGTCGTAGGCGATCCAGTCCCGTGTGTAAAAAAATTGAATTGATGATTTCACATGTCCAGTGAAAGTTTTCCGGTTTCTACGTAAACTTATTGATTTGATTTAAATGAGAAACATTTGAATAAACTGTTTCAATTGAATAAGAGAGAGTTTGGATGTTCAATCATGAATGTTGGGCATTTTCGTCAAATCAATCACGTAATTTGGTCCAATTCAGTCGAAAATATTTAAAAAGTATTTCCACACGGGTTTCGCGCTTCACTGCTCATTTGCCAAATACAATGTGCCCTGGCCATAAAATAGTCAATACGTTTGTTTTTTTTTGCACCAGTTCCCAAGTATTTGTGCGGTCGAATTCATTCCTGAGCTTATTTGTGTGCCTCGTGTATTACCGTCGTCGTTGTTTTTTTTTCGTGTAAAAATATAAATAGTCGATTGATGAACATTTCCACATTTAAACGTTTGTTTACACATTTTCGATCAGTTGTCACTGTGTGTTGTTTTGTTCAATGTGCTCTCTCTCTCTCTCTCTCTCTCTCTCTCTCTCTCTCTCTCTCCACGACCGAAGTGATCCGATCCAGCACAAAGACAACAACACTATAACCGCGTGTGTAGTAAACAAATTGAGAAACATTTCGTCGGTGTGGTGGCGTGTGATCATTCATTGGTTTATTCCGCGCACGAGCCGCGCTCGCCACAAAATACGCATTTAATACGAAATTGTTTCTGAAATATGTTTTTACTTTTCGCTCTCGCTCTCTGTCCCATTCGCGCTCTTTGTCGACACAATTATACCGATTTCCGAAGAGGCCTCAGTTTGCATTTGTCGTTTTTACAAGACGCACGTACAGTGAGCGACGACGACAACAACGACGACGTTGCTCAAGCGTTTTCTTTTCAATATTTTTTCGAAAAAAAATAAGCGTTTCGGTTTTGTGTGAAAAAAAAAAATTGTGATAAAATAAACGGTCCATTCAACAGTGAGATCAAATATTTTGTTTTAGCGAATGGTTTCGATTTCAAAAAAGGTGAATTTTTCAGTGGAATAAAGCAACAAAAAAAATATTATTTATAGATGCATTGAACAACATTTCGGCTCGTCGCTCCCACTTCATTTTCTTTTTTTCTTCTGGGTCTATGCAGGAAAAAGAGAAGAATGATTTAGTGATCAGCAGCTAGTTGTTGGTCATATTGTTTTTTTTCTCTGTTCATTCGTAAATTACTCTCTCTCTCTCTCTCTCGGTGCTTTAGCATTTCATTGCATTGAATCGAATTTTGCGAGAGTCGGTCAATGTGTTGCTGTACATTAACGTAATCGCCTCTTCCGTTCCACTGTGCTCAACTGAATATTAACGATGTATACGTAGTTTTTTCTTCTCTCTTTGTTTTAATGAAGTGATATTTATTTAAGCCAAAAACGTCTCAAAAGAATTGAATTGGCCCAGTCGACTATTAATACCATAATGGACACAATTTGACATTGTTTTTCACTCGTCGTTCATTCTCAGTTTGTCATTGAGAAAGAAACATTTGTTTGCGTGTACTTTTGTGTGCAGGTCCATTTTGAGTACACACATATTTCGTGTTTGGTTTGCGCTGAAAAATCGCTTGATTCGCATCAAGATAAAGGAATAATTTTTTTTTCCTTAGAAGAGAGGGAGGGAGAGAGAAACAAAATAAATTTCGTTCAATTTAACATTGGAATAGCAGTTAGTTTATGTGCTGTGAAAACAATCGGAATAAACGATCTACTGAAAGAAACAAAAAATTAATGAAAAAAACGAAGCAAAAAAAGAAGTCGAGAAATGGAGTAGTAACTAGTAGACCCAAGCGATTCGTGAAGGGTATGCGTAATTAAAGTTTAAAGTCGCGAGCGTGAGCTCAAATCAAACATCTAATCTAAAGAGCTATCAAAAGTGATTCATTATAGATTGAGCTCAGCTGAGTGTGTACAAGTGCCTACACGTTGAACGCCTCAAATAAAATAATACAGGAAAAAAACGCACGAAGAAGACGACAAAATAAAAAAAAACAACACACATAGTGAGAGAGACAAATACGCAGCACTTTGTGTTTATAATTGTGAATCGTGTAAGCCTACATTTTATATATTTTTTATGACCCATTTTCCATTTAATGCATCGTGTATTTCGGTGACGTGAACACTCACGAATGCCATATACACACACCCAAGCCCCAAAGTTTTTCAAGCAGAACCGGGGAAAAACTGCGTGAAAAATATGTTTCGATTGTATATAATTAAATTCGCATTCAAACGCATTTCGGCGGATACGCATCTCTGAATGAATTCCAACCAAGAAAAGACGATGACAAGAGCAAAAAAACTAAGTTGTGCCATATACATATTCAAAAGCTTTTTTGTGCGGATGATGCAATCAATGAATCCGCAACATGGTTGCCGTTTTCTTGCCGAAACACATCCGCTATTAAACTACATTCCATAAAAGGGCATCGCTTAATAATTAACCTGCTGTACAATAATAATGTGAAATTCAATTTTCCTTTTGACTTCAACAAAGACGCTCTCGCGCAATTCACTATTCAACACATTCTGCTGAATTAATTATTCTTGAATTGTGATGACGCTTCAAAAATGTGGATGCTGTTTCCACAAAAGACAAACCCAAGCAATCTTTATAGAGTATAGAATTGAAAATTCATCCGAAGAAACAAAAGTCATTTACATTTGGATATAAAATCGCAATCGCAATTTGAAATTCATCCGAATTAGAGATGGATGTTACTACGAGGAAGACATATAAGTTTAATTCGATTCAAATGTTGGAATTAGGCGAAAAGAAGCTCTCAACTCACACAGAGCGAACATTCACTCAATCACACGTGCATATGCGATTTCAAAATTATATATCCTTTTTTGGACGCTTTGAATGATTCATTGTCATATCACACAATCAGTCGACGAATGAGAGTCCAAGAGTGTATGTGACATTAGTTTGAGTTTAGCACAAATTGTCATAGCATTTACAACGCACACACACACACGCGTGCACACATCGGAACATCTTTTATGGTAAATCACAAACTGACACCTAAAACAAGCTTCCAAATTTGTACACGTGCCATTCAGTGAGGGTATTATGATACCTGAAATTTGAATAAAACATCGATTCTGCTTCGTGTGTTTTTTCGGCAACTGAAAAATCGTTAACCGAAGTTATGATGTGTCATGCCAAGTAGCGACTCGTTCCGAGAACAAAAGAGAATGTGTCGTTCGTGGTATTCGGGGAAAGATTTTGAAACTCAATTTGAATCAAACAGCAACGATTCTGATGGCACCAAAAAAATCATGTACAATACATAGTTAGAAACATTTTCATTTTGTCATCGGTTTTTTTTTTGGTATAATTTGTTAAGGCCGTTGTAATCTTAACACCGAATCGGTTTAAATGGAGCGAATCAATAAGACACAACCCACAGCACGATGTTGCGGTTTGTTCTTCTCAAACAGTGAACTTGGAGCATTTTAGCATGCAACAAAGACATGAGAGAAGAATAGAATAATTTCGAGCCGAGAACAATTAGAATATAACTGAATTCGAAGTAGGAAATAAGGCCTCAAAACCCAGTATAACGCGGGATGTTTGCCGAAGAACGCAGAATTTTCATTCAATGTCGACGAGCAACACGTGCCGTTAACACAACGGCAACTGATAAAATATCATATGGCTTTGATTTTATACATGGAAGCTCTTTCACTCGTCCCCATCGAATATTTTTAGATGGAATAAGCCACAATGTATGCTCTCCCCGCATCTCTCTCGATCTGCGTATCAAACTGAGCGAGAGTAGGAGCTCGGTCTAGTAGCATTTGGTACGCATATACTGTTCAATAATAATCAGTTTGCATCAACATATGTGCCTCAAAACCTCAACCGTATTCGCACGACGGAACTTCATTATATCTAAACTGTTTGGTTGCCCCTTCGCTTTTTTCCCATTCTTCTACCAGGATTATAGACACACAGATTCATAACTTTATGTTAAAAAGCGATTACTTCAAATGATGGCTTTTGCACACGTGGCAATTTTCAAGGGCTTTTTCCGCTTTTATACCATCGTGCATAAATAGTCGATGGGAGAAGAGATGAAAAATGTGTGCACAATTTAATGCGCCATAAATCGACTAAACTTTACATCGATTGAATCGATTGCTCTGTCAATCAATACGCCTGAGAAAAAATAGACACAATTGCCATAGAATTTATGAGGCTTAGCAGCAAAAAACACACACAGGCATGCCGTGTCTTTCAATGTTCTCTCTTCAATGCTACGACGACGATGATGATGACGATGGCAGAGAACGAAGGCAATCACGGGGCTTTTTGTATCTCGTTACACTTCTATCAATTGGAGGAAGAGAATATATTCAGCAAGCGCTTTTGTCATCTATGATCGTAAATCTCATTGATTTATTATTCCCCTTACGAAATTCGAACGCATTTTTCTGTTTTAATTACTCGTTGTGAAACACATAGTTGAATCGTTAAATGCTCAATTCCCCGAAAATTTATTCATTTTGTCATTGTATGTCTGGGCTAGTTTCAACTTTAAATAACTCAACCAAGTGATTTATCAATAGTCGTTTTTCTTTCACATTTAACATCAATTTAATTCTATTACATCGAATTCCATGTTAAAATATCATATGGTTTTGATAATCGTTCGACATTGTTCGTTTGAATCCACATCCATCACTCAGTTGGTAACACCTTTTGGTCGGAGTGTTTTTTTTGTTTGTTGTTTTTTGTCGACCAAAAATACATTGTTCTTTGAACATTTCATCTGTTTGAGTTTGATTTTATATTTAGAATAGATAATTATATTCAGTCTATTAAGTTTTACTTGCGATCGATGCCAAACAATCAAATCGGCTGTGCACGCTAGAGCATGCCTAATCTAAAATTACTACACTAATTGCGGTGCGCTATTGTCAAGAATTCAAAACAGACCTTCAATCATCCATACAATAGCAATAGCACACAATATTTGCATTTTGCACAATTTAAATGTCTGCCACACTCTAAGGTCAACTTTATGTTTTTTTTTAACTCTATTGATTACATTTCACAGTCAAATTTAAGGCAAATCTTTTCTCAAACAAACGAAAAGAGAAGATGAAAAAAATGAAACGGGGAGAAAAGCGATAATTTGCATTCCTTTGACGTTATTCATTTATCGGTCATGATGTAATTTACACAATCGAAAGTGTGATTTGGTTATCTAGGCATTTTTGTTTCTCACACTTGAACTAACCGTGATTCAGGATCCGATCGCATTTTTCTTGGTACTTGATATGAGTTTAAAAAAAATCTTTTGGATTGGAAAAAGCCTACAAAATGATAAATTTCCATCGATTGGAATGGTGACAAGGAATGCGCTATATAAGGCTCTGGTTCTCCCCAATTCAAATCAGTTTTGTATTCCAAACAGAACAGTACAAACTAAGTGAGAAAAGAAAAAAGAAAATGAACGTACTTCAATCAGCCACAGCTTATTTTTTGAAACTACTATTTAACGTAGCCTTTGGTCTGATGTATTTTATATGTACTGTGATCACCTATTTTGTGAGCTGCTGCCATTACATTGAAGCAGTTTTGATGCATTTTAAGGATAAATTCATTTCCATTGACAATCGTTTGGAAGAGATGAATGATCGAATCCATCAAAACGAGTTGAATAAGGTATATACCATGGTGCTGTTTGGTTTCATAGACAAATGTTTGAGTACGTATTCATTATTTTGCGAGCATAATTCTTTACGTATTCAATCGAAGAATGTTTGTTGACTGTATGACGAGATAGATGAAATTGAAAGTGGGCCAATTTTCTTTCGATTGATTGGCAATGCACTTTTTTCGTCAGTTCAATGTTTCAAACTGCAGTGGTATGATTTTCATTTTTTTTTCAATGTGAATTTTATCAATACATCCCTTTCAATTGGACCTCCTAATGGAGTCTGGGAATATTCTGCAATTTTCTCTATGTCTGGAGTCATATTCTCATTTTTATTCTGCTACATTGATACACAAACAATGGATTTTAAAATTTTTTCTTTAATTGAAATTCCCAACTCTATTTACAACGATACCGACTGGTACGAGTATCCAATTTATTCGAAGAAATATTCTATTTTGATCATGGCTTGAGCTCAATTATCATTCTATTTCATGGGATTCAAGATTGTGCGATGCACATTGCAGAACTTTACGAAAGAGATGCCTTTGAAAGATCACCTTCTTTTTTCAATTTCTTTTCTTCGAATTTATCATATTCCATTTCAATAGCTCCTAAACTCAGCTGCATATCTATTGCATCATGTTTTTCATTTGACCAAAATACCAATAAGGGCTATACTGGCACTGCTCACTTAGACAATCGGAGGTATGAGTTTATTTTGTCGAAATTGGCGAATTTTCTCTCAAATGATGAATCTTTTAGATCGGAGATAATTATGGCTGGTATAAATATCCAAATGGTTCAAAGAAATATTCGATTTTGGTGATGGCTCGGGCGCAATGCCCATTCTAGTTCACCAGATTCGCGATTGTTCTATGCAAATTTTAAAACTTTGCGAAGGTGGTTTGAAGATGCTATTTCTTCGAATACAAATTAAACATTCGTACGATTTCAACAGCTACTCAACTCATCTGCATCATACTGCATCATATTTTGGAATCTACTGCCACACTAAATGAGTCCGCATTACTACGGTTAACTGCAGCACAATAAACTTTTTAATTGAATTTGAAAAGTTTAATGAATTGTTCAAGAAGCACACTTTTGACACGCGCATTTGCACTTGTTATTTTTTAGTACGCAAACAAATAAAATGTCATTGTCATCATTTAAATCAAGTGAATAATTGATGGTAGTTCATTTGTATTTGTATGAAATGCGCATAGCTAAAAATTCACCGAGCAATAATTCAATTCGCGCGTCAAATAATTCACTTGTAACGCGCAAATGTTCTATCTCTCGCACTCAATGAATGGCATTTCCATGGGAGAAAAGGAATTCCAATTTAGGATTAATGAGTAAAAAGGAGCTGTGATAATTTAATAGTTGACGAGCTCGTTGCTATCGAGTACGTCAAAGTTTCCTACTCACTCATTGAATACAAACGCTTGGGTATTTTTTTTTTAATTTGATCCCTCTAGTGTCAATGTAAAGGATTCTGCGAAAATGCCACATTATCCTTCTTCTAGTCATATCCTTTGTCCCGCTACGATGCTTACCTCATTTCACACCCACGCAAAATGAAGAGGAGTTCAAACAAAAATGGTGTGCGCTCACTTTTTCTCATCTACTTTCGTATTTTGTTTCGTGCAAATGCAAACGAATCTAAATATAGTTTAGAATATGATTACATCGAAAAATAATAGAAAATGAAAATCAATCAATAGCGAACTGATTATTCTTCGAAATTTGGTCTGTGTATACGTACGTTTCATTCGAAAACTGATAACGGCATCAATTAAACTGGTTGGCTTGACGACAGCACCGATTGAAATTAGATGACGCGATACAGAATGAGCATTTGCATCGATATGCATGAAAGTTTTTGGCCACAAAACAAAGCCGACAGCATTTGATGGCGTTGGCCGTTAGTGTAATCGCTTTCGGTGGCCTTTTGAAATGCTGATGTGATTTTCAATTCCGTCGATAAGCATTGCATTTTTTCCTCTATTCGTTTTTTTTATGCTGGCCACAATACATTGGAATGTGGAAAGAATCACAATGTTTCTCTCTCTCTCTCTCTGAATAATTTTAATATGCGCTCAGGCGGCACAACAAACAATTTTTAATGGTAGCATTCACATTTGGTTGAGCTTAATTGAAATTCATCGCGGTTGGCGACTACCTGATGCACGCGCTCGGCATCGCGTCAATTGTGCGCTCTTCAACAATGATTTAAAAAATTATTTTTGCATTTCAAGCGAAAGCAAAATTGTGTCACCGCACAATTAAAATGCAGAAGCATTTTTTTTTCGCTGTCATATTCGTTCAATCGTTCACGAGAGTTGAGGTATTTGAGGTGGCGCGAAAAAGGAAGAATATGCGAATTTATCAACGGAAATTGTGAATACGCTACGGAATGGTATATATCTATACATAAATGCTGGCATGCTTTCTGTATGTCATTTGAAAACGAAAGCTACTTGCAGCCACTACAGAGTCGACTCGCAAAATTTCGTTTATAATACCAGTAGTGACGGAGATGCGACGCATTACGTACATATTGTGTGTATACACGGGCAGCACACATGCAAAGCAAAGGCAGGCAAAGCATAGCCAAAGCACGGAACACAACCGAAGGAATAATATATATCCATATGCACGAACGTCATGCCACTGACGTCTCTCCTGAACAACACACTTTCCTCGTCGTGTTGTTCGACACCGTGCAAACGAAATGTTTATATACATTCCGTACAAATACTTTAATCGCACACAGTAACAGCATAGCACCAAACCTACGCAACTAACACATCGTACACGTTTGAAGGCATGTGTTGGTGTCGATGCTGTGTTAGTTTCGTTTTGGTTTCCCTCTCGGGAATTTCCATCGCTTTTCAGTTTTATGTGAATCGTCAAACCAGAAAACTGCTGCAGCACCGTGGCAATCTGTGGTTTTCCAGTTTCAATCTAGTTTTTTTTTTACATTTGATGTACTTTAAACGACATTGTGTCTGGCAAATCGGTGAAGTACGAAATTTTGTCAACGTTTCATGCCAGATAAATTGACGTAATTGTTCTCTGAGTTTGGATAAGGGAAACGTAGTGAAAATCGATTTTTTCCCATTCATTCGCGGAGAGCAAGCGAGTTTTTGTGTGTGAAAGCGAGGAAAAACAATGTTCAGACAAGCCGCCAAAACGATTCGGCGTTCATTCGTTCAGTGTACGATAGCATAGCAACACTGGCGTTGTTTTTTGAACGAACCAGAAAAAAAAATCATGTGACTGGCACAAGTCACAATTGTGAGTGATGTGATACACAAATTGAGAATTTCGGGAAACTCCATTGCTCCGCACAAAATTGCACTTAAATCAACAGATGACAGAGATTTAGTCGCCATCTTTCGCTTGTATATTACCCCGAATTCGGTCAAAGTGACGAAATTTCGGTAGCAACAGCAAGAGATACACTCACACATACAAACGCTTTCACACGTTAGCTCATCGAATCAAACATTGAAGCTGTTTAAATAGAATTTCGTATATCGATAGTTTTGGTATTTCCTGCCCCAAATGACTTTACTCTTTCCGCGAAGACATCGATGAATATAAGTTCTGATTACAGTCACACTTTGTTTCGAGGAACATTTTGACATCAACATCACATTATTTTTCTGAACGAAGAAATGAACATATTCTATGAAGAATTGATGATATAGTGTGTTTATCATTGAAATTCCAAAAGAAATGACTTGCAAAGAAAAACAAATCTTAGGAATAAATCAGAGCGTAACATTTAATCAGAAAGACAAATAGTGATTCACATGAAATAACGAAGGAAAAGCGAGACGACATAAAATTATTTCGTGACAGTTTTGCTTGAAATCTCAGTCAATTCGGTTTAGCTAATTTTATAAATACATCAATTTTCTGTAACTCAATTTCAACCATTTAAAAAACACAAAATATTTAAGTCAAATTTGTTTAAGAAAATTTAATGTGCTTTTTACAAAAAAAAAAAATAATCTCTTGCTGTGACCACATATACACACACGTTGTTTCGATGTATAACAATCAATTCATTTACTAAGTGTCTTGACAAATTCGTTTCAATTTGGATACTAATCTAATTACGTTTAAGAGACAAACCGTTTTTTTCCCCAAATGTTCGTGTTCAGTGTAGACTTTTCCTTTTGTGTATAATTGAATAAAAGAAAAACGATTTAATTTTGAATCGCAGAAGCTCAAGCAACGACAATCGCTCTATTTCAAGTGCAATTGACAGAAACATACGCAAAGCACAAACAAACATTTCATCACAAAGCGAAAAAAAAGCAAAATTCTTTCATATGGAAATCGTGTAAGTTCGCATTTTGCCATGGAAAATAATTGTGTTTATTATCCTTCAAGTGAAATTGAATTGTTATGGGAAAGGAAAGAAAAAATTAGATTTCCTATTTATATACATTGGCTGGATAAGTAGATTGTGTGAAGTCTAAGAAGAAAAAACAGTTTTTCCCTGTTTGATTCGTCCTGTTTTGTTGTTGCTGCCTCCGAAGCAAAGCGCCGAGAGTGAGTGAAAATGCGGCAATTTTGTGTGATCTCGTTTTTCCGTGCGCTTTTCAGCCCAAGCAAAATAGGTTATGACCTCAATGAACTGCCACGTTCCGAGTGTATAGATGCAGACACGATTTTCTCATTCTGCTGCTTCTAATGCGATTGCAGTAAGTTGAATTCGAAACGGATCTGTTTGAGAGAGAAAGAAAGATGGAAAATTGTCGAATTCATTTTGAAGAAATAAATTTTTTTCATTATTTTTAGAATACCTACGCAATTGTTCTCATTCCAAGAGAAAATAAGACACGCTCCTGTTTCCAAATTTTGTCATCCCATTAGAAATGCCATTGTGATGAAAGTTACATAAAGAGCGTGAGAGTGGTCGGTTCAAATACACTATTTACATTTTGATGGAAGACTACTGGAGACATGTATATAAAATCATGTGGCCAAAGCTTGAATTTTGTTTTGATAAGATGGTTGTTTTTCTCCTTTTTTTCGAGGAAAGTTTCCATTCATCGAAGTAAACAGCAATATCAAAGTGGGTCGGTGTTCACCGAAAATCGAAAGCCTCTTATTGCTCAAGATAGTCCAGTTCTTTAAATATTTTAGCAGTAATTATCTCTTGAATTGGTCGAGACGACCTTGGTTGGCAAACAACTCATTGGCCACTCACTCACTCCCCCACTTAAACTGCATTTCTATGGCAATCAAAAAGGCCAATTCATCAGTCTGAAGTCGCTAGAAATGGATGAAAATTTCATGTGTATTGTGTAAGGTGGGTAAGGACACAAAGTGCCTTATATCGATTGAAAATTACATTGAGTCTGTGGTTTTGTCCCTCATCATCAACTGACACGCACGCACATCAAGACAATCATAATTCGTTTGACATGCAAAACTCAATGATTATCTTCATTAAAAACCACAACGACTACATACAAATGTCAACAAAGATATGCCATTGTGCGGGTCGCGCATTGACAACTCAGATCACGTCGACCGAAATGATTCATTGAAAATCAATATATTTACCGTGCACACAAATTGTCAATTGTTGCCATTCGATTTTATCAAACGCAATGCAAATGAAAATGGAATAATCATTTGTTTGTATTGTGTGTGTGGTTGGATCATTGGTCGCTCACACTCGTGCCCGCTTTCTTTGCTGAATATTTTATGGGCGCTCATTTCGTGGCAACTCGTTACATTCCCATCTGGGGTGAAATTAATTTTTATTGAATTTTCAGGTAATTTGCTCGATCATGCTCCCCGTTTTCCCCCACATCTTCCATTAAGCATGCCTTATTGATTACACCTACAACTGTTTAATGCGAAAATCACTCGAAATTGCAGAACATTCTATACGAGTCGTGCAAATCGTGAACAATTTATTTCATGTTCCGATCAAGACGTGAATAATGTATAAAATGTATAGAGAGAGAAATGAAACAAAAAATAAATAAGAATTGTCGATCGCAATGTGGCTTAGTGTTCTTTTGTATTATTCTTACAGTCATTGTTGTGAGTTGCCAAGGTCAAACTGTAGCTAACGACTATGACGACGACGCAGCGTAACGTGATATTATTATTTCATTTCTCTATGGAGAGAACTTTTACATCTATCAGATCTAATGCTTGGAGATTGTGTGTGTGTGTGTGTGTGTGCATTTTTTTTTTCATAAAACCGTGCATATGAAATGATTTCGAAATTAAATTCTCTCTACGCAATTTTGTACGTACGTGTGCCCGACCGTTCAATTACGTTTAAATATGGAATGAATTTGAAGTAATAATCAGTGTGAACTTGAAATTCGCTATCTTTTTTCGCTCCCATTCCGCGGCCCATAGACACACTAACGTCATTTCGTTGCAATTAAAATGTTATTAGAATCAAGTCTTCTGAGAAATCTCAACAACTGCGCAGTTAAATCAAAATTCCGAAAAGAGACGGGCGAAGTAGGCGAAGAAAACCCTGTTTTATAATTTAATTTTCTCAAAAAAAAATGCTTGATTGCTTTTCTTCATTCACAAGAATTATATAATGCTGTGAGAGAACGAAAAAATGCTGCTGTTGGTGCTGCTTTAAGCGCAAAAATAACAGCCGGGTGAATGAGTTTTACAGCTGTCAGTATTATCTATATCAATATTTATGGAACGAACGAATTATATTTCGGTTTTAATTACTTTTACAAGTAATTCGACTCAAATTTAAGGACTGTTTCCATTTTCAATGAAACGCGCTTTTGATATCGCATTTCAGATGAATTGTTGACATAAAGTTTTCAAGAGTTTATTTTATGAAAGCGATGTGTTCTTGTTCGTTTCATGTGATGACTCGACGCCAATTGGTTCGTAATACAGTCCCACTCATCAAGCGATGAGCTCAGTTCATGAATCAAGTTTTTTTCTGCTGTTCTAACTAGAAAATATCGTTGATGCGAAATACAATTCAATAAAAGCGTCAATTCCATTGAATTGTGTGAATGCAATGAAATGTACGGATTCAGTTGTGCAATAAGTTTGATCACACATCAGTTGTGCTATACGCACATGAGCTAATAATAAGCATCGTATGTTGTAAATAAACATGAAAAATGTAGTTATTTGCAAACAAACATGACTCACAGCACTGGAATATTATGACGAAAATGAGAATTGAAAAAGGACTCGGTCACAGTAATTGAAATCAATCTGTATTTGTTTTGAATCACTTGTGAGCTCATTGCACAGTAAACAAAAACCGAACGCCACTTGTGGGGGCATCAAACTTGGAAAAAAATGGAGTCGGATGATGTTGATATTTGTCGTCATGTACATATAGTACATATCAGATGGTACAAAAAACCAGCACAAAAATCAATCAACATTTGCAACGAATGTCAATTCATGTGAAAATTCAATCTCCATTTGGCGAACTTCGATGGAAAAGGTGATATATATTCGTGGCCATGCAAATAAAATATCCTACATTCTCGGTATTACTCCAAATGTTTGCATATTTCCGCTGAGCGTTCCAATTTTATTAAATTTGTTTTGTTGTTGCCGGCAATTTCATTAAATTCTGCTGAAATAGACGCCACTCGCAAGATACATGCAATGTAAAACACATAAAATTATTGAAAAAAATGGTGCCATTCAAATGGGAAATTTGAATTGCATTCAATTTGTTTGATGTTCCAATCTAACCAGTTTTTTGTTCTGTGTGGTTTTGTAACGCAGTGTTTAGCTCCTACCATGTGGCTGTCATGCTCATGCATGCATTTCACTTCATATCATTACTATACGGCTTAGATAGCAGCCGAATTAGTCTTTTTTTCACGTTAGCGAAAGAGAGAGAGAGAGAGAGAGAGAGAGAGAGAGAAAGAGAGGAAAAAAGCGTGGCACGAATTTGAAACGAATCCATGTCCATGAAAATGAGCGATAATTGTGTACAAAGCTACAGTTTTTCTTTCACTCCCATTTTTTGTTCTAAAAGAAAAAGAGGTCACGCAAAGCTAATGCGAAAAAAAAACTATCGCTTAAACAAAGCCAAAAACTCCAGCCATAATTTATCAACATGTTCTGGGTTGTAAATTAAAACTTTGCTCTCATTTTGTGACGGCACCAGAGTTTTTGTCTATTCTCAGTTTTTGCCTATCGCACAAGGAACGAATGAGAGTGGAAAAAAGACGGCTTTGGCTTACCGCGTTGGCAAATGACAGATAAACTCTGTACAAAGAGAACACATTTATTATATATATATATATATATATATATATATATATAGGTTGAAGATGTAAAAGGGATAATAAAATCGGCGGTGAAAACTTGCTGTATGACAGTACGAAGGCGGATAGAACTATGCAAAGAGAAAATATTTATGAAACACTTACATCAAAATGGCTTCGTCAAGCAAATTAATTTGAATGGAATGTAGTGTGTGTAAGCAAATGAGATAATATTTTCATGTAAAATTAACGATCCATACCACCCAAATGCATGCCACTTTTTCAAATCGATCTAATGTATGGCAGTTTTCTGTCTTGTTGCTATGTGGCTTGGCATTTGGAAATTGTGAATTAAGTAGGAAATAAAAAAGGAAGATTCATTTTCTCCACATTGGTGCCACTACAACACAAACACACGTACAGCGTAGCTTTTGTGTGGGTTGTTTCAATGACAACAAAAGAGCTTTGAAAAGTATTAAACTTTCTTCTTGTCATGCCGCACACATACACACAGCACATTTCAATCATTGTTTCAGCTGAGTTTGAAAAAAATTAAATTGGTATTTTATGAGCGTTCACTTAAGCTCAAGAGGTTTTTCGAAGAATGAACGAGGGAACAAAAGATATCAACACACACACACACACACTAGAAATAAGATCTTTGAATAGAAACGGATCTTTGTTGTCAAACTGATTCTACAACTGGCTTTCAACCATTTTCATCGAGGTATTATTGAAAATGTTGTCCTTGATGAATGATAAAATAAATGTTATTATTCGACCGAAGAAAGTCAATTCCTTTCGTTTTCTCCGGGGAAACAAAAAAAAACCCGTACAGAAAAGAGCTCTAACGACTTGGAATGCATTGAAAGTCGGTCGAATACCCATATTTCAGCTCCCAATCCGCTCGCATGCATAGCAAAAGAAGCACAACAGCAACAGCAGCAGCAACAAAGAATAACCAGCGGTATATTTGCTCAACTAGGTCATAGCGTGATGGCTTGAAATATGTTATTCTAAACTACTTTGACCGATGTTTATTACGAGGTTTTGGCTCTGAGGAACTCCTTGTTTCTGTGCTCGAAAGCAAAAGTACTTGTTACGCAATTCGATTATTGGAGTGCTTTGAATTTTTTGGCTTGGGTCGCATCGTCCCAATAATGTCAAATGACAAATGAGCATTTCTCGAAGTAATGAACGTTGGAAGCAATCAATTGAATGCTGAACGAAAACAAAGGCATGTACCAATCGAATGGCACTTCGAATGTCAGAGCAATTTCTCAACCAAAGTCCGTTTCTTCTCTGTGTCATTTGTTGTTCGTTTCGCTTCATCTTTATTGACCGATAAAAAAGCGATATATCGGTCGTTTTGATGTGCTCTTTTTTATGTACCGAAAACCATTTCCATTGGCTGGGTATTCTAGTTTTGTGAAAGGATTTTCCGACAAAAAAATAATAAGTGACATAAAAAGAGCGAACACACAGAAGAAAAAGCAGCAACAACACGCTTGTTGGAAGAAGTATTTGGCGTGCATCTGCTGTTTGATGACTGCTTCACTATATATTTAATGTCAAGAAAATGTGTGAATTAATAAATCATCAATGTCGAAGCAAAGTCTCATCGTGTGCCACACGTACAAATTGATTTGCCAAGTGAAAGTTCATTTTTATCGAGAAGCTCAAAGAAAAAGCAGAGACCGATTTTTTTTTATCCATGAACAAAACAAGCAAGTAGTGATGGCCCCATCATATGCTCCGTATTTTAGCACACCTTTTTTGTCTTGACCTGTCTTCGTCAAACAGAACGAAAAAAAAAACACAATTTGTCTGACGTGTTTGAAATGCGAAAGCAACGTGTTTTTGTTTGTCGAACACCGCACGCCCGTTTGCCTGCGCGATTCGAATTGTGTGGTTCAAGCAATTGCTTACGAAACACATATATACAGCAAGTGAACAAATTGCACATATGTTTGCTTGGCAACCGTAAATGAAATGCAATGAGCAAAAAAAGGCACCGACAGAACTGTAAACGTTCTACATTGGAATGGTGAGCCCAATAAAAATAACAAGCGTTGCACAGATGATGAATGCAGCGTTGGTCTCATAACCGGAGCGAAAATAAAAATAAAATGCAAACTGCTGCAAAGAAACGCGAACAAAAACAAATAGTAAATGCGGGCAAACGAAAAGAGAAGCGAAAAAGATACACAACACCATACAACAAATTTGTTTCTTTGTTTAACGATGAAAACGAGCAAAAGACAAAAACAATGTCATAAATTTAGATTACATCCTTTGTATAATGACTGTACCATGATCGACTGATATAAATGGACGTACCGATGGAACGACGCTTCAATAATGAATGCGTTAAAAATTCTTGTGCGATACAATGAAACCGAACACACTCAAAGACCTCGCACCGAAGTCCAATCAAACTTTTTCAATTTTTTTCTTTTAAATATATGCGTGGCGGTGAACAACTTACCTTCCGCGCAAATGAATCATATCCACTTAATTCCAATCATTTTTTTCAAAAGTAAATTCAAATAAACACTCACCGATTCATTTCCATTTTGTTTCTGTTGAAAATATGTATTCTTCCATTCTGTTTTTTTACTTTCTTCCTTCCTTTCCTTCTTTTCTCTCTTCCTCTCTTTTTTCTCTATCTCTGTCTCTCTTTCCCACTGTTTTTGTTTCTTTTCGAAGAGTTTGTTGCCCGCTGAAGACAACTTCATATTTCTTTGCACAAACTGAAATCCATTAATTTGAGGATTCTATTTGCGAAAGTTCAAGAGTTTATCGAAAGCGAGATAGAAAGATAGCGGCAGTCAGAGTTAGGGTGAGAGAGAAAGGAAAAACTTATATAACATAAGATGTTCAAGAATTGAAATGTCGTTTCGTGCACGCGAAAAATTGGTTTGCGAATTAAATTTTTGCCACCCGAAAGAAAAATGATTTGATCGTGTGCGACCCGGATTCTCTAAGCGCACGCAATTTTTATGGAAATTGACGGCGCGCATGAGAACGATAAACAGAGCGAAAAAGAGAAAAACAAGCTGTTTTCCCATCCTTATGAGCACGGCATGTGCACAAGCACGAGCACACATTGCAAGGGAAATTCACACAAATTTAAAGGACGAACATGTACACTTTATTTGCGCGCGCTATACGTAATTTCGGTTGAATAAACACCACGACTAGCAAAACATAACAACAACAACAAAGGTGTTAAAGGATATTCCATCCTGTTCAATCACATATACGCAGAGAGTACGTGCGGATTATTGTGGCAAGCGTGTTGAATGTGCTGTCGAATTTTCGCCCAAGCCTTAAGGGACATATTAACTTTTGTACCCTCAATTCGAAATGAGTGCAATTTTTGGTAGTGTCCATTACAGCTGAAATGTGCAAACACGAACACGAGAACAAGAAGAGCTTGTACTTGGGCGATGACTCATCCGCATTTCTCAACTCTGCCAGTTCAATGTTTCGTGTCAATGCACGGCATTGTAAACATTTGTACAGCGCAATTCCTCCGTCTGTTAAGCAAATAACAATAGAGCAGCAATAAAAATGGTATCAAGGAACTTGAGTGTTGTTGTTTTTCGGGTTTGAGTTTGTCAAACGCATTCAAAATAATATAGAGGGGTTGCGCTTGTATTCAATGCAGTTTGGTGTGCGTTCACCAGTTAGGTATATTTCGGTGCGTTTGTGCATGTGTGTGTGTGTGTTGCGAGTCTATGAATTGTGCGTGCATGCGGAATGTTAGGGAAGAACACAATTGTTTATTTCCGTTGCTGCGTACATTTGATTCGCTCACTCTCATCCGATGGGCTTGATGGACTCCTTATGCATTTGTTTCATTCGCACGCACAGATTTACCTTCGTATTTTGCAATCAGCCGAATTTTGTGGCCTGCTTTGTGTCAAACGCATCCAATTTGTTGTTGTTGAGCATTTGGCGTGAGTGCGTGCGTTCCATGCGTTTTATCGATTTTAGTCTTGTTTATATTTTGGTGGCGTTTAAAAGCCATCACCAAAATCTGTGCATTTGTTCATCAAAGTGGTTCCGTTTTGTTCCTTTTTTCACATTCGAATCATAACCAATAATTTTAGCTCTATTTCGCCACTCCGATTATTTCTCAGTCGATTTTAAATAATAAGTAACCATATTATTGTTAGTATTAGAAGAAAAAAATGTGCCGCAATAATTAAATTCTAATTTCTCTTTCTTTTGCTTTCTATTACAGGGTGGCTATCCAGCTCGATTGAAAAAAGTATTGATTGTGACGGCACCGTTGTGGTTTAAGGCGCCATTCAAAATATTACGTTTATTTGTGCGAGAAAAATTGCGCGAACGTGTATTCACCGTGTCAATTCCACAGTTGAGTTTGCACGTACCACGAGACAGTTTGCCAGTCCATCTGGGTGGTACGCATCAGATAAATCATTCCACATGGTTGCTAAATTGTCAAAAATCGATGACGAATCGTGAAGACGAACACACAGCCAGCAGCATTGGTGAGCAGCTGCCATCGCAAGCGTCACCAATCAAAGAGATCAATTGCAGCGTGGCCAGTAGCAACAGTGTGAATGGCAACAGTAATGGCAGCACCGATGACGTTGAATTAGTTAGTGTTGTTGATCAACAGCAGCAATTGAACAATCAAAATAATGCCGACAATGCAGCAAAAGTACACGCCGAGAGCAATAATGATGACACAGCACTGGTTGTTAGTAATGGTGAGCCGATAAGCGAAATGTGGTCTGAAAATCCACCGAGCAGTGCATCGTCCGGTTTTAGTGACGATGATAGCTTAGCATACACCGAAGGCGATCCAAAAACCGGCGAACAAATCGTTCAAATGGTACGGGAACGGGGCCGTGATGGTTTGGCCAAAGAATATTCCGAAATTCGTTCACGTGCACCGGACGGAACGTTTCAACAGGCTCGAGTTCGGGCAAATTTGGCGAAAAATCGGTACACGGACGTTTTGTGCTACGATCACAGCCGAGTGATTTTATCCAAACAGAACGATGAGACCAACTCGGATTATATAAATGCCAACTTTGTTGATGGTTACAAACAGAAAAATGCATACATTTCCACGCAAGGACCGTTGCCGAAGACATCTAGCGATTTTTGGCGCATGGTATGGGAACAACATTGCCTAGTGATTGTGATGACCACACGCGTTATGGAGCGTGGCCGAGTGAAATGCGGCCAATATTGGGAAACTGATGTTGGTAGCGTTGCACAGTACGATAATTACTGCATCAAAACGACCCATGTCGATTCAAAGGAGGACTACACCGTCGTATCGCTAGAGCTTACTAATATAAAGGTGATTAATTGTTTTGAGCATTATTTTCGTCTTTTTTTCCTGGATTTGCTCACTAATGGCTTTCTTTTCTACTTGCAGACTGAAGAAACACGAAAAATATCGCATTGGCAGTTCACAAGTTGGCCAGATTACGGTGTACCCACATCCGCAATGGCGATGTTAAATTTCTTGCAGAAAGTCCGTGAACAACAAGCAGAGATGGTCAGAGAGCTCGGCGACACATGGGCTGGTCATCCGAAGGGACCACCAATTGTTGTTCATTGTTCTGCAGGCATCGGAAGAACTGGTACGTCTTAATGTCTCAGGCTCAACTTTAGTTGAACAAACGAATAACCAAACAAATAGCGCATGCATTCGGAACAATATCAAAATTTTCTATTGTGACAGCATTAATAATTTATCTCAAATTTCCAGGTACATTCATCACACTAGACATATGTATAGCTCGTTTGGAGGATGTTGGTACGGCCGATATCAAAGGGACTGTAGAAAAAATTCGATCTCAGCGCGCCTATTCAATACAAATGCCGGATCAGTACATTTTCTGTCATTTAGCTCTAATCGAATATGCGGTATCCAGGGGTATGCTGAAATCAGCTGACTTGAGTGGATTCGATGATCGGGAAGAGGATTCCGAGTAATAGATTCACCAGCATGCAGAGTTGAATCGACTATTTAATGATAAAAAGAAGAAGAAAAAAATTAAACAAATGGACGAAATCTGTTTAGAATATTTCTAAACACAGTTCAACAATACATGACTAAATACCGAATCGAAAATCGCATCTTCATTTTACTAAATTCACAATCGAGTTATATAAGTGAGATACTGCATGCGATTGTAAAGTGATTAGGGTGTGACAAGAAAGTAAGAAGCAAACAGAAGAGAAAATCATTAGGAAATTGTTTATCAAGTGATTCGGAATGAAGTGATTTTCATTTCATAGTTGTACAAAGAAGCATTTTAAAGCTCTAAATCACTTAAAATGTAACTTCAGATTTGTAATTTATTTAAAAAAAAAACACACACGCATACAACAAAAACAAAAAGCTCATATCATATCGAACCTCCAATATTCGATGCAGATATTGTTTTGAGAGATGAAAAGTAAGGGAGAAAAAGAGAAAGAAAGAAAGAAATGGTGATTATTTCTTTTTCGTAATAACAAAAGTTTTATTTTTTTGACTTTTTTTTTAATTAGAGCTACACTCCATCAGCTCTGTTTAATTTTTGGAAATTCTTTGTATGGCCATAACGAATGACATCATAGAATAATTCTTTTTTTTTATTTTAACATAATCGACATGAAATATTACTCTAATTAATTGTAATACCCTTAGACCAAGTTTTTTTTTGTTCTCATCAATTGTTACACATGAATGAAAAGAAAAAAACACGTAATGAAAAATAACAATAACTGTATTTATTTTGACATGAAAGAAATTTATTATCAACAGAGCAAGAGCAAACCAGAAAATTTAATCAAATTTGACATGAATATTGGATAGCCAATCGAATGATCGATTGACCATTAGGACTGTAGCAAGAATTGGAAATGATATGAAAAATGGAACAAAAGAAACAAAAAAATGCCGAAAATCAATGTTAAGATTAAATACATTCAAAACAAAATGAAAAATCATGAATAAACTGTATTTTTTAGGATAAAATAATGGGAGTATCAATTTGGATTTAAATGAACCTACACAATAACAAAAAAATTGGTGTTTTCGCTTTATCTTCGATTCTATGAAGAGATTCCTTATGTATGTTCTTGAGGTTTCTTGATTCTCTGGCACCATACCCAGAAATGTATTTCCAATGTAATGGTTTTTTTGTCTCATTTTCTAAACTTTTTTTATTGCAAGTAAACCGTACTTTTTACGGTTGCCCGCCATTTCCTTCAAACAAACAAAAAAACACCACCGTTCTCACACGATTCAATATAGTGTTTACAGCTATTTGAAAAAACGAACGATTTTATATATTTTTATAAACCATACCAGCAGCTTAATCAACCAGCGAATCATTAAACGAAAGTAAAACCAAACAACAAAATGAAAAATTAACACAAAAGTCGCCAAATGCTCAAGTTTATTCAGATTTATGTTTCGATGAATCATTCAATATTGAATCGATGAATATTCATCATCATTGTGTCACCAATAAAATAACACAATTTTTAAAACAAACATCACACACATAGAGTGTTCTAGTAGAACGATGTTCTACATGTACATGACAGAAAACCAAAATGTCACACGGTTCAAAATTTCATAAAAATATATATAGAGAATAAATTCGTATTTAAATGCTTTCAGATTCAAACTTTTAGATAGTGTCTATACAAATTTGCAAAATTCTTTGCATGGATTTTTTTTTCTTTTCTACAAAAAAATAAGTTGTTCCCGGTGTTTGGGAGGCCCTTTAGCAAATGCAATGGATATTTATTTCTTCTATGGCACATTAACTGTTTAAATGTGAACAAGAAAAGAGAAAAAATGGAGAAAAATTGTAGAAATTTGTTCATTTTGAAATGTGTCTAGCAAAATGTTTTGTGAAATCGGTTGAAATTGAAAATTCACGATTCTTTTTTTTCGGTTAGCAAAGAAGGCTGTTCTAACAACAACAACAACAAAAATATTAAATTATTAATTTAGACAATTTTTTTTGCAATTTTTGTCGGCTGTTTTTGGAACAAGTTTTTTTTTTCTTCAAGTGAACCTTTTTCGGTTCCAAACAAAAAGAAATGGAAAGAAAAATGCATTTGTTTTATTTTTTAAATGAAACTGCAAACTAATCCGTCGTAAAGAGAGAATATTTTTTCTAGAAATTCATTTTTTCTTCTTAGTAGAAATGGTAAAATATTGTTGAGCACATATAGCAACTGAAAAACGCAACCAAAAGATAAAACATAAAAAAATCAGAGACACACACATACACTTGCAGTTAACATATTTAGTTTAAATGAAATAAAATATGCGCAAGAAACAGAACATAAAAATATTGTTGTACACACTTGAATTTATGTAAAAGGAAAATAATTCTGGTCTGTTCTTGGGACAACTAAAGTCATTCTTTCGATTGCCAACCGAATGAATGATCGCAACGAGTAACAACAATTGTGTTTCTTTTTTTTTATAAATATCTAGTATATCGTTCGAGTCGAAAGCGAAGCACATTTTTAATGCTAGCATTAAATGAACTTTCATTAGACGCAGTGCTTCTATTTTTCACTTCTCATTCAATCCGGTATTCACTCATACTGAATGCTTCTTCCACAAAACATGCACAAAAGACAACAATATTCACATCGCATTTTTTTACCATTCTAACGAAATAGAATTGAACGAATAGTTGCTTACTAGAGCCGATAGATTAATGCATTCAATAGAATACAGCGTTGGTTTGTTTTTGATTCGGCAAACATGCTCATAACCATATTTATAGCTCACAGACAATTTCATGAGCAGTTGACAAACAAAATCAGAATAAAATATATAGATGAATTTACCTTTTGTCACACCGGCTTCAGACAATTATCGATGACTATCGTTCTCAATACATTAAATGTCTTCATGTTATTTGTAAATGATGATGAGTCAACAAAGGAATGAATATTTTTTCAGAGACACACACACACAACTTCTTAATCCAAAAGCGAAACAAAATACTATTTGACATTTATGTAAATGATTTACAGTTATTGTTTTAGACAAATTACACCCTCTCCAGTTGTGATTGGACTAGATTCTTTGATGATACAAGAAAAACACATACAAGAAATAAATGGAAAGAAATCGTATCCGAAAACGATATTACAATCGATGTTTCATTTCAATGTCTTTTATTTTAACAGGCTTTTTACTCATGTGGTGACAATGGTTATGATAATTGTGAGTAGATAGAATATTTTTTTCGATTCGGACTTAAATCTAACATAGTTTACACTTTTCGATTTGATTTTTCAAATTTTTCTTTTTTTTCGTTTTACTAGTACACTCTAGTGCTCTCTTGTTTTATGTTTTTTTTCTCAATTTCTGTTATGCAAATGTGTTTCAAAATTGAAATGGAAAATGAAATGTTCAAATGGAAACTAAGCAATTCTGAACAAACATACGTTTCGGATGGTTTAGCATCTCAGCATTTCGTATGCAGCGGATATATCCGAGCATATCGAAGACGCAAGTCACTGTATAAGATGCTAAACCATCCGAAAACGTATGTTTGATTCCGAATGACTGAGAAAAGTGAAAAATTGTCGGTGAAAAAATTGACAATGTAAAAAACAGAAATTCGTAGTACTTCGTTATGACAAATCAATTAAAGAGTTGCTGCTCTTTCACTTCAATAATTAAAATGTAATCTGGACCTGGCCGCCATTACAGTATTCCGTTTTGACATCCTTCAATTTTTTTGCCAAATGGGACACCTTCTTGTACAAGTGTGCCGTGACTTCAATAGCATCATCATCAGTCGCTTCTTCAGTTCGATGGTATTTGACAAAGTGTTTCAGCGCCGAGCCAAATGTTGCGACCTTCAAATACACTTTGCAAATATTGCATTGGATTTTTCGGAATGTGACTTCAGTGACAACGGTTGGTGCGTTGGTTGTACGCTTAACGTGTTGATAACGGAATCGACTGTCACGATGATCATTCAACAGATGGTTCGAAACCTCTTTCAGGCTGTAGTAAACATCATCGCACACGTTACCGTCACTAACGCCTTTGCACTGGAACAAATCCTCATTGTGTCGACACAAATGGGCTGAAGAGATGTATTGACCGAAAAGCCGTATACCATCCACTTTCATTAATTCACCGCAGAAGCAAGTGTATTCAAAAACTTCGCTATGCTTTTCATCGAAATGTTGCACGAACTCTTGCTCATTTTTGCATTTCTTCGAGCAAATGGTGCACTTGAAGCGCTTTGCTGGTCCGACCATTTCGAATTCGGTTGCGATTTTCGATTGAATTGGATTCGGGCTTGCGACAAGCATCACCTTTTTGTAATGATAACCTTCAATCACATTGCTTTCATGGTATTTATGCTGTTTCACGAGGTGTTTGCGCAGACGATCTTGACTGATTTGCACGAAATTGCACTTACTACAGATATACCCAGCCAGTGAACCATCTGTAGCATTTTCGTCGTAAATACTAACGGGTGTGCCACTGCAATTTTTGTGATCGAGCATTCGTTTTGCTCCGAAATGGCAAATATCGCAGCTGTACAAAAACTCTCCGGTGTGAATCAGCAAATGATCCATAAAATCTCGTTTCGTCATGGTTTTTTCGCCTTCGCAGAAGTAACAAATGCCCTTAATTTTGTTGTTGCTCACTTTGAAGTTGTCATTTTGCGATAGTAATTGTTCAGCCATTTTCGGTGATGGTCGAGAAATCAACACTTCGTGGTCGGGATGTTCTTTCATATAATGACGAACCATGAATTGCGATTTGGCGTCGCATAACGCGCACAACTTTCGGTATAAATCGTTCTGGGCGTGCATATTCTTATCCGTATTATTCAGCTTTGTGTTTGTGTTGTCCTTCTCTTGACGTTGCAAATCACGTCGGGATGAGACCGTTCGGCGCAAGTTTGAGCGACGTTTTTCCATTGCCTGTTCAAGTTTTGATGTTTGTGACGTCATTTGGTCCAGTTTTGCGGGAGAACGATCATTTCCTGAATGAAGTAGAAAGAATGATGAATCAATTATTTGAATAATGATGGAAATCGTATGTACCTGAGCGAGAGTCGCTATCACCCATGCTGGATCTACGCTTTGATGCTTGTTTTAATCCATGTTTCAATTCATGTTTCGATTCTGACTTCGCCTGAGCCATTCGATTACTTTCACGAGATTTTTGTTCACGCGACGGTTTCTCCTCACAATGAGCCTTTCGTTCGGACCGTTCAGCCATGCTGCATCTTCGTTTAGGCGTTGGTTTCGATTCCGAGTCGTCTTTACCCAGACGATCGCCCATACTGAATCTTCGCTTAGACGGTGGTTTCTTTTTAGGACTTTCTTCAGCCTCCCCTTTTGCCGGTGTAACAAAATCATGTTCATTCGATTCATTTCGGCTTTCCATTGTGGTTGTTGTTGTTGTAACGACCTCTTCTCGAATGCCCATTTGATATAAGCCACCTTCAACAGCCTGAATCACTAAATGTTGCGTCCGTTGGTGATGATGTGTCACAACCTCACTTCTGATGAACGGAGCATCGTTGCCATCTTCATTCGTAGCTGTGCCACAATTCAACGTACTTCCATCATTTTCATTATCTTCTTCGACATAAAGGGCCGAATGTTCGCTATCGCAACATGCATCGTGCTTATTTTCCGCCTGTTTCTTCATGGTGCTATTGAAAATGTCCGACACTGCATTTCGAACGACTTCGTCAAATTCATTCAACACATTGGGTTTATTCGATTCAACACCACTCATTTCATCCGGACTTTGTAAACCTTTCGGATTGGTGTCACCATTCAAAGCGACACATTCATCCTTATTTCCAATGTCGCCAAACGAATCCGACTGATTGTTTGCATCTTTTGGCTCCTCCACTGTTGGCTCTTGCGTTGCGGTGTTGCTGTGTTGATCCAATTTCATCATTTCTTGCCATACTCGCTCGAAATTGTTGATCGAACTAATGCGAATGAAACGGGCGATATTAATGCTAACATAAAAGGCGAGAGAATTTCAAATTTCCAGCTCGAATTACCTCGTCAAAATGGCTGAAAAATCCGTCGATACCGGTCGCAATTTCACATTGTTCTCGACAGCGGACAAAATAGTTTGGTATAACGTTTGGCAATGTTCCGTAAATGCTTCACACGACATTTTGCTTTAGAGTTCTAAAGGGCGGGAAAAATGATACTGATATTGAATCTTTGCTTTTGGGTTGAAAAATTAAATACAAAAAATTTGCGGGTACCTTCCATAGAAATTTTCTTATTTTCTTCATAAAATTGGAAAAAACAGACCAAATTTGTATGGGAAGTACCCGTAAATCGCTTTCGATTGGCTTCAAAATTTCAGGGATTGAGTTTTTTTTGGTAAAAAAATCCAAAAAAGATCCAGAAAGTTTAATGACGTTTGGAATATCACAAATGAGATTTCTATTGGGATTTTACTTTCATGGTTTCATAAAAAACTCATTTACCTATCTAAATCTTGTGCTGACCTGAAAACCCCATGGACAAGCCACAAATATGGCTTTTGGTGCTTGATTTGAAGCTGGCTAGAAGTTTTGGATGGGCACGGGCAGACTGTCGAAAAACAAGATTTCCCAAAACAATTCACCATAATGTGAAAGTGAAATACTGAGGGTTTCCGTAAACTGATATTCTTGCCTATTTGAACCCAAAAATGGTCAGAAGCGCTTGCTTTTTATTACTGATTTAGATTTTTTGGATCATTTCCCACAACTTTTGCCTTATTTGACCCACTGTTTAACGTGAAAAATTCTTAAATCACGCATTTGAAAATTAAATGTTGAGAATACGAAAAATGATATTTTTTGCATATTCGGACTCAAAAAACGTACAGAGTGGTTGGGTTTTTTGCTGATTTAGAATTTTTCGGTCATTTTCAACAATTTTTGACTTATTTGCAACATGGTTTTGCGTGAAAAATGCTTAAATCCCGCATTTGAAAGTTAAATCTTTAGGATTTAACAAAATTCGGGAAAATCACGATTTCAAAGCCCCATAAAGCATATCGAGTGTACTCATAAGATCAATTTTTCTTGTTTTCGACCAAATTTTATGCTTTGACTTATTACCAGACTTATTAGCTTTCATTTTTTGGCCGTTTTCGCAAAGTTGAAAATTAAATTTTTGGATTTAATTAAATCCGAACCACTTACAACGGGCATAACAAGGATTGCATATTGAGTGACGGAAAATCCAAATATCCATTTATGAATATAGTGTTCAGTTTAGTTACGTTTTAAAAACAACAAATTCAGAGGATACTGTGGTACATTTGTTTCCAATGGCATGATGTGAATCGCATCATCGTTCAAACAACCAAGAATTATCCGTATCGAATTTCGATTCAAAGAACTGTTTTGTTTATTTATCACACAGACCGAAATTTATGAGCGAATAAACATCGATTATAATCACATATTTGCATCGCAAGCAACGACGAGATTGAAAGTGTTGCCGTTATGTGCTGATGATGTGATTGAATGTGTAATGCATAAACATTATAAAATCCGATATCATTCAAATAAATTTCACTCTTGAAACATTGTTGTCACAAAACAGAGAAATATTTGAATAGTTCAAATATAAAAAAAGAATGTGTCGGTGAATCGAATTCATTTATATTTGTCGGAACACAGTTTTTGTCGTTCCACGAAAAAAGAAAAAACAGTCGAAACTGAAAGTGTTTCAAGATTCGTATGCAAAATGGCAACGCTACACTCGTGCACGGCAGAAGGAAAACGAACCATTAAAAATGCGTCGAATTTTTTGCGGTGCACCAAAAAGAATAACATCGGGAAGAATCGTCGCTTCTACAAAGTGTGCGATGATACTGTGACAATCAATCTTGAATACAGTCGACATTGCATTCTATTCTATGAACTTCCGTGAGCATTGTGGCTCTTTTTATGCCTGGAAATCTATGGGCTGTGTATTTTTTTACGAGCAATTACAATCGACAATTTTTATCTACTTTTCGATTGTTTTAATTTCTCAATCGCACATTTGTTCACTAAACTCACATTTTAATCATCATTAAGCTTACATTGAACATAAAACCGAAAAAAACTTTGATAATTAGACAAAAACTTACCACCAGTCCAAAATTAATAATTTTCTGGTTGACAACTTCGCCACTGATTATTTGCAAACAATTATTTCTGATTAATTCAAAAGAATGTACAAGTTTATTCTCGATTTGCTGATTGTTCGCTGAACTGACAACTTTCACATCCAAATGTCTCCGGCAGAATGTTCAAGAATCAAATGAAACCAATTTGTTTCGGCAAAGCCAAAAGAATATGCTCGGCTCTCACATCGTATACACAGTTGCCGCTATGCATACAATTGCGCAACAGGCCACAGCGTGTAGAAGATTCATAAATATGAATCGTTTGAACGAAGCAAAGGAAAGAGAGAGAAAAAGGACTGAGAACAGCGTCGAGAGTTCATGTTTGTATTCAAATGTTTGTGATTGAAATAAACACACCAATGCTGTAATGTGTTAGTTGTGGTGGGCGCGAAGCGACTTGACAAGTGTCAATTCAGTACAACGGACACGGTGATGCTGTTTTGGTTTTTTTCTTTAAAGGGTTTGGCATTCAAAGTGGCGTAACGAATGTCTTGTAACTAACTAACTGTATATGATGTATGTTGTGACTGATTTTTCGCACTCCTCAATGTAGGCACCTATCACATTGCATTTGTTAGGCTTTTGAATAAATCGCAAAACGTCAACACATTTTTACTGAAGTGAATAGTTTTTGTTTGCGGCAAATGAATGACTTTTGAGCATGGTTACACATCATAAAGAAATAATATGGTCAAGATATGCCTAAATGTTCCTAAAATCCATACCACCTTCGATAAATAAATCGCTAAATTTATTTGGAATGACAACTCTTATAAAAAAATAAAACCATCGGTTGTGTCTCAACTAAACTAGGTATAAAATCAGTATTTCATCTTTTGATTATAAATATTTCTCAGAAGGTCTTCAACTGGAGCCTGGAAGATCATGTAAAGTGTGAAACTGGCAAAAATGGTTAGTATGGTGATGCCCAGGAAGAAGGTAATCTGAAATAAAAGAGACATTTAGTGAGAAACGATCATGGAATCGGCCAAGTATGCAGCATGTTTGTGGGATGAAGTCAAATGTTTATGATGTATGTACTTACAATTAATCCAATCGATAGATGCATGCTGCTGTCTGAGCTCAAAATAATAATGCGAGTAATGATTGGATAAACCATTAGAAAACAGTTTGTCATTTTATCCAAAGGCATTAAATACTTTGATGTAAGTATGTGTCCGATCAAACCTGAAATTGGATTTTAGCATTTACTTTCCCTTTTCAAATTGACCTTTATCTACTTTTGCCAGTTCAGCTATTGCTGTGCAATTGTCTTATTTTCCTAATATCAATATTATGTAATGTGCTCTTAAGAGAGTGATTTGCCCTACCTCGGTGTTTTGATATCGATGCAACAATGATCCAGAGTATGATTACCGACCAGGTCATGTGAATTATTGTTGAAAACATGGCATTTGTAGTTATTGAAATGAGAGATTTACTAAAAATAAGAGCAACCACAAGCAATAAACAGGAAATCCAGCCTGAAAACAAAGCGTAATGCTTAGCCAAAACAAAATTGGGCGATTTATTTCACAATCTATGTACCACAAGACATCATTCCGATGCTAATCTCCAGCTTTGTATCGATCTTGTATATGATAAAGCCAATACAAATGCCAAAAATGTATGGAGAGAGTCGGGTCCATGGTTTGTCGTACAATCCATTGAAAAACGTAAGACTTTCTTCGGCAATCAAACTAAAAAAACAAAATAAAGAGTAAATTCTAAATTGAGAGAGAAAGAGAGTAAAAAATGTGTTTCATTCAAAATGGACTAATAATTGGAAATGTGCTATATTTCATAGCAAAGGATGGTTGAGTAATGGTTCACCTCGAGCTGATTTTGGTTTCCGGTCGATGGTCATAAAATCGAAGCGTTGTGTTTGCAATCAACGAACTAATCAAGAATGAGCTGAATATAATGATGCCAAAGCGTGGATGATTTTTTAATATCAACAAAATTATACAGGCCACTACGAAGCAGTGTACTTCTATGGACAATACCCATGACCACAGCATACACTTGAAATTGAAAGAGATAGATTTCGTTTAAATGGCTTCAATTAAAAAACATTCAGGGTAAACTCACTCGTTCGTCCAGCGGATAAAATTGATCGATGTAGAGGATGTTGCGCCACATGCTTCTTTCGCAAGTTCGATGATCCATCGACGGAATATCGATTATACTAAAATCGTAGAAATGTTTCATCAACATTTGCAACAGCAACAGTATTGCAATATATGGGAAAACACTTTGCAACACTTTGTAGGCAATCATCGACATGATGTGCAACAATGTATCGAAACAGGAACAAATCGCTTCAACATCGATATTTTTCATTCGATTGAAGAACATGTGCGCAACGCATACACCGCTGCAATGGAAACATTTATGTGGAATGTTTTTTTCATTAAAAATTCATTCAATTTTATGATGTTTTTGATATTATATTTTTGTTATTGCAAAAAAGTGTTGCAGAAATCGAAGTAGAGGAAGAGAGAAAGAGATAGGTGTAGTCGATTCATACTTACCATAAGAAAAAGTGTGTATCGATGGCAAGCGAACCGCTGCTTAAAATGCCTTGCACTAAATTGGAGCCGTCAGTGCGATATTTGTACATCTTATTGTCTGCGGTGAGAAAGTTATTCAATATTTCTGCGAAACATTTGCATCTTCATAAGAAATTGAGTGAATAACTTACCCGACACATAATACAAAACGGTGGTGACATGTACCAATAGTATCCATAGCAGACACAAAACACGTAGCCCGGCTATTTCGATCACATCACTGATGCAATATCTCTGTAGATCACTGAATAAAATCTCGAAATTTCGCCTCCATGAGAACGCTAACAATAGTGCTCGCAAACTATTTGGATTTGATGATGCAATGCTAACCGATCCCGCATCCGATGAAACTGAAATATGAAAAACCCATAATATTTTCAATTTCTTTCAAAAGACCCTTCCAAATAGAAGTGTCGAGGCTCTATAATCGAGCTTCACAATCAATATGACTTCAACAGTATTCACTTTTTTGGTTGATTTATATCAATGGCTGGTTATTGGTTTACCATATTTTAATTAGAGAAACTCACATTTAGTACACTTTGATGAAAGAAAATCCACGCTGAGCGACGACAAATCTTCCATTTTTAATTCCTTAATACGAATCAAATTTACACTTCCCAATGTATCTAGTTGTGCTGCGTTGAGATTAGTTTTTAGACTTTCACTATTTTTGTAGTTCCGTGTGCAATTAGTTAGTTGATTCAAGCGATTGGCCAATTGTGTTGCATTTGCACTAAAATGAGGCAGAATTTTTTCATTGAAACAAATTGATTGGATCATAATCAAATGGAAATTATACTTTAATGCTTCTTGCTGCTGAAGTTGCATTAGATTCATTTTCACATCGAAGTACATTAGATGCTCTAGGATCGTTCCGAAGAGGCCGAATATGAGAAAGACTGATGTCAAACCACTGTGAAAAGGTAAGGTCATTTGTTTGAATTCAATTGCAATTGAACAACAATTGTTAGTTGAAAAAAGGTAAACAAACAAAAATGGTGCATGATAAGATTGAAAAGATGAGCCAAATAGGGTAACATCATCAAGAAAACAATTACTTATTCCGAATGAAGTAGTAACCTCAAGAAGGTGATAAAAATTCAACTGAAAAATATCTTACATGAAAATATAAAATGCAGAATCGGTGTAATACGTGTACTTTTCGCTTAAAATTCGCACATCCAACAGTTCGGAATTTTTCATCACAAGATTGTTGCGCAAGTGTGATACGTTCGAATACGACATAACTTGCATTAAATCCAGGTGATTGCAAGACTTTGGCATGCATGCCGTCTGATGAATGACATATGTGTGCATTGGTGAACTTTCGATGACGCTTTTGTAGCGGGCGTTCACCAGTTGGACGCGAAATGGCAAATAAATTGGCGGTATCATGTAGCCCTGAACATCTTCGTAGACAGTTCGATTGTGGGTGCCAGCCAATGCTTGGTAATTATGAATGTTGATTTCTTCGTTCAATTCACGACATAATTGCGGATCGCCTCGTCGAACATTGTTTCCGGCGTACATACTTCCAGCATAATATCCCGATGCATCGTACACTGTTTGGGTGGAAAATGACACAAAAATGAAAAAGTGAATTGTGAACAAACAGCCGCCACCACAAATTAAATACTTTCATTGTTTCCATTTTGCGGATAGGCAATTTCCACAAACTGCGTTTGATTCCACCAACTATGATATAATTGGCAAGCGTTTTCTAAGCATGAAATAGCGTTCAACGCATTTTTTTCCATGTGTAAGCAACAAAACGCCATTAACGAAACCAATCAAATTGATCAGCCAAATGCAGTGAAGGCTGAAGGTGCAGCGAACATAACATGCGCGGCGCTTCTGCCGAACGAACAAACAAAAGAAGAAAACTAGCAGTAGCAGCAGCAGCATCGTGCAATCGCCTGGCATTCACCAAACATTCAGACGCGATTTTTTCGCATGAAAAATATGCGCTTTGTTTTCTTAACCATCTCAACCTAATTTGTTGTAGTTGAACACATCTTAACAACACCACTAGTGTTGGAGAGCCGAGCTTTTGGTTATTCGTGCTCTGAATTTTTTGATTATTTTTATGGATCACAATTACTTTGGCAATTTCACCGCATAAATTATATCGGAATCATTTCTCTCTGCCGCCATGCAGAGAGAAAGAAGCACGTGTAGACGAAGAAAAATGATTGCGGTCATTTGCTCATATATTCGCTTGAATGTTTTATAATAATCATTTTGGAATGAATCCAAGTGAGCGCGATATGGATTTTCAGTAAACGCTAGAAAGTTGAAATCCAATCGAAATGAAGGTGAAATTCGTTAATTGCTCGCACAAGAAGGTGTGGTGACTGGGTGACTGGGTAATGAAAGAGGTTTACTGCTTGTTTTTGATGATGATGTCTATTTTGTTTTTATGAACACAATTCAATTTGATGCTATTTTTGTGCTTCCAATCTCTTTCCTACGAAATTCTCGTTGATTGGCTGTAAAAAGATTTGTTATTAGAATGAAAAGAAAATACGCACATTTCACTGCCCACTTGATGTCCTTATGTAGACCGTCTGATGAAATGTGGTAAATAAAGAATAAATCGTTAGTCACTTGAATAATCCTAAGTAGGATTCAAAATGGTATTACCTAGAAACAAAAACATATCCTTGATGCACTTTTCAGTGATGTTCCAACCGATATCATTGAATTCAAAAAACCGCACCATGCTCAGCGGTCCGAATGTTTCGAATATCACATTTAAATTTGAGATTACTGTAGCAGACGCTGGCCGTGATATGGCCAAAGTCAAAATGATTGCCAAAATCCACTTCTTTTTGAATATCATCTCGTCGACTTTTCTTTTCTCTTTCTGCACTAGCACCCTGTTGCTGTATTCATTGAACAAATGTATTATTTATTTTCGAGAATAAAAGCCTTTTGTAAGGCCGAAATTAAAACTCTTTCTCAATCTTTTCTTGAGGAATTTGTCACAATACGCGATCGAACTGTTGTCTCATAAAACCAATACATTTTGACTATTGTTTCGTTATGTTTTTTTTCTTTCGCGCACGCTCCCAAACGCTTACACCAACGTCAAAAAGAAAACCAACCGATCACCTCAACGATCGTTGCAGATCTGATGGTTTGCACCAAAAAAACACAGTAGTTGAGGAAAAAAATAGCTGCAAAATTTGAAGAATATCGAAAGTAAACAGAATGAAAATTGAAATTGAATGTGTTGCATGCGCGTTGTTCGATGGAGTGACGCACCAACGAACAGCGTGTGTAAATATGGCGAGTTGGATAGAAAGAAATGTACCAAACAATGCGCGCGAGAAAAAAGTGATTGAAATGTGCTTTTATTTTGTCGGTATGGGCTAAATTGAGCGTGGCTAGTGTGCATGACAATGCAAGTGAAACAGAAAATAGCGCTCGTTCGCGCCCGTTGGCCGCTCCAAAGAAAAAAAACACAAATAAAAAGAAAAGAGACGAAGAAGAGAAAAAAAAATAAACACATAACGTAACATAACAACGTTACTTTTTTTACGTTTTCTCATTTACTGCTCATTTGCGATGCGTATCAAATCGTTTAGTGCGTATACTTGCTCGTTTGGCACCGAATTGAAGTAGCACCACGTGCTACTGAGCAATTTATGGCACTCTGTGGAGAAGAAAAAAACAGCAACAAATGAACATAGAAAGCAAATCGAAGGGAAATACCAACGAAACAGTGCGGTATGCATAAAAATGCACCATCTCGTGCTAATGAATTTTTCTCTACCATTTTTTTTCTTCGTGGAGGTTTTTTTTGTTTTCATAAATTTTGATGTCGTTTTATTGCACATTTTTTTGTGTATGTGCTTTGTTTCATTATTATTATTATAAATAATAAATGATCTGGTAAAGTTTTGCGAAAGGCTATTCGCATCCGCATTTCTCATTATCTCGCATATTGAATTTGATTGCCACGCAGAACCGTTTAATTGGATTTCTCTTTCAATTCGAATCTTTTATTGCATAAGATTAGTTTTTTTTTCGTGGAATAATGTGCCAATTCAATCGAAAAGTAAAATTGACCATAGTTCATTTATTGTTCCACATCAATGCGCAATAGCGAAATGAATACACCAAATTTTGTACCCGGCACTGAAAGAAATATGCAGATTTTCATTTCAGAATCAATCGTATGGTAAGTGTCACGTAGATAGTCCGGCTATCTTAAGTGGCCTTGTGTTTGCTTGTTTGACCCTTTGACTGTCCTTTCGATATTGTAACGTAGGCTGTCTTTCTGCGATTTTTCGTCCAGGCCAAAAATCAGAAGAAAAACATATATGTGAAGAATGCAATGCCTATTAGGCATTGCCTAATTTAACAAAAAATCATAACTGCATTCCAACCCAAAATCAAAAGTTGTCTCGATCATAGATGTTTTTCATCTTCAGGTTGCTTTTTTCACGAAATAACATCATTCCGCTGTAATTTTTATAATATAATTATTTTGCAACGCAAGCGGCCTTTTATAATTTGTTTGTTCGATTTTTTGTTTCTGATTTTTTTTTCTTGATTGAAATAGTTTTCGCAAGTATCCGGACGTAGTGTTCACGGTGCCCGCATCTATTTTACACTATGTATGTAATGATAACGACAGTCAAATGGGAGTCATTTTTTTCATGAAAACAACATACAACAAGTCACTTTATTGGATGAAAAGAATTAACTGTAACTTTATTTTCGAGCGATTGTGAATTGATTTCGTTGATGAACTGCGATAAGAATTCACATGTACCCAAAATCTCACCATTTTGAATGCACACTTTTTGTAATTATAAAACTAATATAACTTAAGACTTATTCAAAATTTTGAACTATTCAGATACACGATAAGTGTGTGGAAGTCAAAGTTTGAGTTACTTCGGTTCAATTTCCCATTTTTTCTTGGATTTTAATGGAATTTTACATTTGTTTGTTCAAACTAAACCAACACTACCAACTACTACGGAGCATATAAATAGCAAAACAGAAATGGAAAGAGCACAGGAAATCCTCGATGAATACATACGTGAACATCGAACAGCATGGGAACGGATTGAAGATGGCTATGAAGTCTTTGCTGACTGTCTATCACGCAATTATTACGTAAGATTTATGGTTATTTTACATTCTGGGCTGAATGTCGACTTTATTTGTTATTTTTAATGTGTTTTTTTTTCACATCAAGGGCTTAATGGAATTTATGGGTGTTACGTATCCCTCAACAACTACACTAAACTTGGTATAATGTGCCCTAGATGAAAATGTTCTTTCTTCAAAATATTGCCACGGGCATTAAGCCATCTGTAGGTGTCATACTTTATATGCAATCAAAAATGCAAGAAACGTTCATTACCAAATGTTATGACAAAAGAAAACTGGATAATTAGTCTATAATTTGCGACAAGTACCTAATTTATTTTTGTTCGAAGAAAATTATTTCAATCATTTTGTTTACGTTTATCTGATAGATTTCACATGTATTCAAAGAACGAAGTCTTGATTTATATCAAACAACAATTGTGATTTTATTTCGATTGTATTGAAAAAGAGAATAAACAAGAACTTCTTCTTATTTTTTCACAGCCATGTTTGCAAACATTCGAAAATTGTCGAATTCTAATTTTTTTTTTAAATTATTAAATTCTATTCTCTTATCTATTTTTTTGAATGGTCAATAACGTATTTCTTGAATCCTTTTCCCTCTGGCACAGCAAATGCAACTTCATCATCGGAATCCACATTGGCTGCTTTCAGTATGAATAAAGCGGGATCGATTGTTTGTTTGGACTGTTGCAGTATTCCGATTAAATCATCAACTAAGTCTCCGTCTTCCTCCGAAACAATAGAATACGAGGTGCCTGTTCCATGGTCTGATCGGCCCGTTCTGCTAACGCGATGCACATAATCCGATATACAGAGTGGCATATCAAAATTAACAACATCTGTTATTTCGCTAAAATTTACATTTTTCGCTGCTACATCAGTCAGCACTAAAAATGGAAACTTCCCATATTGGAAATCTGACAGAATTTCATGTCGTTGCGATGTTGACTTCTGATTATGCAACGATTTGCATTGGTAATCTTTCCTTCGTAAAATATTGGCAATTTGATCTGCTTTTTCGGGTGTTTCAGTGAAGATAAGTGTCATTTGTTTGCCCTTTTGTGATGCAATCAAATTGATAATCTCATACAACTCGTCTTTCTTCTTCTTTTCCTCAGATACTTTGACAATTTGTTTGATTTTTTCCGATAACTCCTCTTTGACTTTAGCAGAGCCAACATCTAATCGAATATAATCATTGACAGTGAGTTTTCTTAATTCGCTCGTCCACGAAGAGCTCCAGATTAATCGTTGACATTGATGTCTGATTTGAGACTCAATTTGTAAAATTTCCTCTTCCAAACACATTTCAATCATTTTGTCGGCTTCGTACAGCGACAATTGTGAACATCTCTCCAAGCTGAGCGATTTTGTACGGAGAAGTTCATATAAATGACATGGTGTTGCTATTAGAAGTTCACCAACATCATTTGGTTTGGTGTTATTCCTCGCTTTGTGAGGACCATTACTCTTGAAAACTGTGCATTTGATTTTTGCTTCATGACAAAAGGTATCAGCTAATTGTCGAATTTCCTCTGCTATTTCCTGAGTCAATGCCAAAATAACTGCAATGGGACCTTTTTCCAAATTTAAGGGTGTTTGATGTGATATGTGAATTACCGCGGATAAAACCATCGCCAAAGTTTTTCCGGTGCTAAAATTGGAAAATTGATTGAAAAGGTTAAAAAGACATTTTCTCAGTCGGAATTCACCGGTGAATTTACCTCGATGGAGAGATGGCTATCATATTTCCCCCAGAGAGCGCAATCGGTATCCCTTCAGATTGAATTGGAGTGCACTCGAGTAAATATCTCCTTTCAATTTCACCTATCATAGATTGGGGCAGGTCGTTGAGTTCATTGAACCTAAAGATTGGCTTTAGACTAGTAGAACTAAGTGTGACATGGTTGTTGGTACGGAATTCTCGAACTTCATCAGTGGAGCGGTTTTCTGTTGTTGTACTGGGTTTGTAAAAATGCTTTTTTATCGTAGCCAAGTTCATAGCTTCCCAGTTGGGTATTTCTAATTCATCTAAATTGAAGTCATCTGAATCATTTTCACTAAGATCATCCTCATCACTATCAAATTTCTGAGCATTGTAGGCTTTCTGATTTACTCTAGTGTCGCCTCCATCATTTGGATATTTCTTACTATAGCCCTGTGACTGATTCTTCCCCATTTTACTCCTGCCATCATATCCCGTTTGTTCAATTTTGCCCGTTTTTTCGTCGAAATAATATTCGATTCTTCTACTTTCACGCAACTGTCCTTCCTCTTCAACGGCATGATTCCACAGTTTTTGTTGTCGTTTCAAATGTGCAGCAATGGATGAATTTAACTGATGAGTAACAAAGTCATTTTTCGCAGTAACTTCAATTTTTGGGTGGTTTTTGTTGTGATTATTTTTATTTTTCGAAGAAAATTCACGTATGATTCTACTTGATAAACTCGAATACTTTCCTCTGAACGCTGTTCTAGAACAAAACAAACCGAGTCGCTTTGTTGACAACATTATTTTTATTGTTTATCTCTTTCACATTCACTCAGAAATTGGCATTCCGCGGGCGAAAAAAATGCATTTCACAATTTTTGTTTTCGGTGTCATTTCAATATCATATGTTTTGCGGCGCGTGTGATTTGACGTGAGATGTCAAAAAGCGAAAAAATAATGTTCGGACTTTGTAGGGTTTTCAATGATTTTATCAGTGTAAATTTCCATTGATGCATGAAGAACGAGAACAAAAAACCTAGGGGCTTTTTACTCTTTTTCATATATGTGATTTGTACGGATAAATGCGCATAGATTGTGTGCCACAGTGAAGTGTGTCGAATTTTGCACATAGTCACGAATATTACGCATAGAAGCGAATACGCGTGCACATAATGATGCCACGATGCGATTTAAGACGCATCAACACAATGTCAACATTCTGTTGTATCGTTAAGTTTCGTTCAAACAATATTTGACATCAACAATTTCTGTCTTTAATATTTATCAAATCTCTTGCTAATGAGATTGTTCTTAATTGATGAAAATTGAATTTAAATATAACACAAAATTAAAATATAATAGCAAAGAATAAGAATGAAAACGAAAATCAAAATGTTATATTATACAAATATTGAAGTAAAATCGCCGATAGTTTTGGTAGATATAAAAATCGTTGAAAAAAAAGTGCGACGATTCATTATACTTGGAAATAGCATCTGGATTATAAATAATAAAAAATCCATATGTACAAATGATTGAAGTTCACAAAAATGATCAGCAAAAAATGTGAGCCGAAATAAGTACAAATCAAACACTTGCAGTCAAGTATTTCTTGAAATTTTACATGAAAAAAGCCGTTGCACTTTGAATTCAAAATAGTCGATATTGTGGCGTGTGACCAATCAGAGAAGGAAACATTTTAGTAGGATTTATGCGAAATTATTCGCAGTATGAATGGTCTATGTGCAGTATTCGGACATCGAATGTGTGCACTTCTAACGAATAGGCACCGCATAATACGCATAGTACGAAGAAATCGCCACATACTATGAGTTGAAGCGCATATTCTTCGCATAAAACGAATTTTTTTCGAGTTAAATGCCCCTAGAAAAACAACACAGTAAATCTTCACATATGAAAAAAAAATTACAAAATGACACCGAATTTTACTGTTGAAGAAGCATTTCAATTCCTTCGATATTTATAAATGTATCTAGCATCCATAGGAATAATACAATGGCATCCAATGGTAGCATCATATTGTTTAATTTTGATAGTCTATTATCTAATGTTATTGATCTTAAAAGTCGCGATAAGTGTTGAACTTTTGTTTTTTGCCGAATCGAATTTTCGACAGTTGAATAAGAGCTGGGTCAATTTCTTGTTTGGCTTCTTCAAGAACGCCTATCAGGTCGCTGGCGTGAGCAGCATTTTCTTCAGTGAACAATGTGTAGGCTGTGCCATTTGATTTGGAGCGACCCGTTCGGCCGATACGATGAACGTAGTCTTCTGTGGTGTTTGGATAGTCAAAGTTAATAACATGTTTAATGTCGCTCACATCAAGACCTCGACTGGCCACATCGGTGGCCACAAGCACATTAATTCTGTTCCTTCGGTATGCATCCAAAATGTTCTCACGTTGCGATTGTGATCGGCCACCGTGAATGGGTTCTGCATTGAATCCCCGGCGATTCAGCTGGTTTGAAAGCTCATCGGCCAATCTTTTGGTTTGTGCAAAGATTAAGGTTTTTTGTTCGTTCGCACCGAGCTTTTGGATATCTGTAATAATGTCGAGCAAAACGTCGTATTTTTCATTCTCTTCGCAAACTTTGATGATTTGCTTGATATTGTGATTGGCACACAGTTCGGTTGATCCAACGGTCAATTGGGTATAGTTGTCTCCCAAGAAATCTCGAGCAAGATTTCGTACTTCACGCGGCCAAGTGGCGCTCCACATCAGCGTTTGGCGATCAGGTCGGATTTGCGATACGATTTGTCGCATTTGGGGCTCAAATCCCATGTCTAACATACGATCGGCTGTGGAAATAGAACAAGAACATTGTTAGAAAATGTATAACGTTGTTATAAGAGGTGAAAACATTCTGGAAATATTCAATGTCATTGGCAGTCACTTGGAATGATGAAAAAACGCCTTCCAAAACTATTTTCTTCGGAAAAATCGAATAAAAATTACCTTCATCAAGAACAAGATAAGAGCATCGACGCAAGTTAAGACTTGTTGTGCAAAGCAAATCGATCAATCTGCCCGGAGTGGCAACGACCAGCTCAACACCTCGTCGAATGTCTGAAAGTTGGAAGGCTTTGGCTGTGCCACCATACAAGACTGTGTTCCGGATATTCGATGATTCACCATATTCATTGGCCACCTTTTGGATTTGTTGGGCCAATTCACGAGTTGGTGCAAGCACCAAGGCTATTGGTCCATCTCCTGGCTGCAATTTCGGTTGATTCAGAATATGAATAATGGCGGGCACGGTGTACGCTAGTGTTTTTCCAGATCTGTTCAATAGAAACATGATAAAATGTATGAAGAAAAAAATGATGCAAATTCGATATTTTGACCAATTTTCGGCTTACCCAGTTTGAGCGATTCCAACCATATTATTTCCGGACAAAGCGATTGGCATGCCCTGTGCTTGAATTGCAGTACATTCATCGAAGTTTTGTTTTTGAATTTCCTTGGCCACATTTGGTGGCAAATTTTGCAGCTCATTAAAAGTGAAAATCGGTTTTGGTGCATCGCGTGGAATGAAAATGTCATGTTTCGCACGGAACTCCTCAATTTCTGCGTCGGTTCGATTTTTGGTAGCTTCACTTGGCTGATAGAAATCTTTTTTCAGCTCGCCCAATTCAGCCGCATCAAAATGAAGCGGTCTCAACTTTTGAATTCCATCGTTGAACGATTGCGTTCTTTGCGATTGGAATCGTGGTCGATTGTTGTTAAATGAATTGTTACCAAATGAATTGCGTTGCGCAAATGACTCACGTTGTGGTTTTCGTTCTCCAAATGATGATGATCTTGGTTCTCTGCGTTCAACTCTGGTTTGTCGTATCGGCATATCATCATCATCGTCATCGATGAAACGTGCGTATGTTCTTACCGAAATTGCCGGAAAGTTGATTTTACTTTTGCGTATTGTCTCTTGCACCACATTGCTTCTGTGGTAGACTGCGCTCAACAGTCGTAATTTACTGAGAAACATGTTGGATTTCACTCAAAATACACAACGAGCCGTCAAACTGTAAGTATAAGCAAGATGCACAATTTTTTTTTATGTAATAAGAACTTCCCCAACACCAAAGTATATGAAAAATGATTTTTTTTCTCGTTGATATTCAATGAAATCAAATCAATATCAAAAATGATGTTGAAACACAAAACTTACCTTTTGATCAACAAAGCAAATTTTATTTGGGAAAAATTTCAGTAAAAGACTTGAAAACCGACCGCAATAAATGTTAAATGCGTCTCAGTTGTGAAATTCGTGCCTCGTTTCTGTCGCTAAAACAAATCACAAAGCACATGCTTTATTCGATCACATTCACATTTGACGTCTTGCATGGCTGTTGCAAGGTTTTTCCACTTTGATTTGCGGCCAACTTCACTTCGACATCACCCTCGATTCACTTTTGAAAGCAATCAAGTGTTCAACATAAACAGAGAAGAGGTTTTACGCTTCGTTTCGCTTTTTACTTTATTCGATTCGTGTCAATTGGTTTTTTTATTTGTATAAATCTATGAAAAATAATAACAAAATAATTCAATCGGTTGTTATCAAAATTATTTGGTTCGATCCAACTGATATTGGTAAGATAAAGTGGGGGCAATTCACAAGCGTGCATGGTTTTGTTTCTGTTTTCAGTGTATCAGTTGCGACGAAGAGGTGCTGTTTGGATTTTCCAATTCTTCGAAATATTTGCGCGCATTGCGAATGTTGATCAGGGCGGCTTCCGATGGCATCGCTGGATCTGACATTATGACCATGATATATGTGTTGCTTGTGAATGTATTGATGAATGCAGCAAATTGACTGTTTCGCACCTCCATCGATTGGAATTTTGCACCCAGTTTCGAGCACGACAATTTAAATTGCTTGATTATGTTGGAAACCTTTTCAAAGCGATGCAAATCACGGTGCTGTTTTCGCTGCGAATGTGATATGACCAAAAATGTGGCACGTTCGAAGAGCAACACTTCATCAGCGTCGATTATGTTGGCAAAATAGGCCAGTGAATGCTCCAATGCCTCCACATTTGGAATCAACATGTAAACCTTGAAGAGAAATGACGAAACATTTTTAGCAAAGTAAAACATTTTTTTGGGTTTTAGGCGATGAATTGTGATTTCTTTAGGCATGATTTTCTCTTTGGGTACTTTTCTTCCGTAATATCGCATTATCAAGAGATGATCAACATCAATGCATCGGATAATCACTGATTACACGACGATAACTTACAATTTGACTCCATGCTTTGTACAATGTCTCATCCCAGATGCTTGTTTTGAAGGCGGTACAGTTCAAAGGCAATGATAAGCGCTTCAAATCTTCTTCACGTTCCTTAAAAATGATATCTCGTTGTTCTTCGGCCACCAAGTCCATCTTGTGAACCAAGCAGAAAATTTTCGCATCCGGAGAATTCTGAAAAAAAAACGGCAAATTTTGAGTGAGAAATAGCCAATTATTCTAATTTCTATTTATAAAACGACCAATTTTCTCATAAATAAATAAAAAAAACCAATGGGTTACCTTATAGATGGCCTCGAGGCACGATTGATAGTAATGCATGTCATTGTCCAGTTCTCGGCTCTCCACATCGAACACATAGATTAACACCTCAACGTTACGAAATATATTGTCCTTTTGTGACGCAAAATATTGTTCCATAAAACTCTCTTGACCACCACAGTCCCATAGATTCAGCACTGTAAACACCCAAAATGATGAAAATCAAGTCAATCCAAATCAATTGTTGAATGATTCCATTTCAAAGTAATTTTTATCTGTTCAATGCTCAAACTTACCTAAATTGCCCAAGAATCTCACATGTGAATGTTCGACGTCGACTGAAAAACAGAAAAAGTAGATTCAGCGTAAATTCAAATGCGATTAGTTCGCCATTGTTTGCAATGAAATTGGATACCCACTTGTCGCTCCCAGTCGTCGAGTGTCTCGTGCAATGTAGTTGGCAAAGATGATGGAACGCATCGAGGTTTTGCCAGAACCGCTTTTACCCATAAGTAACACCTAATTCCACCAAAAAAAAAATCATGTATACATAAACATTCGTTTGAACTCTGGATCCAAAGCGTGATAAGGAACTGTAATGATTTTACCTTTTTCTTCATGTTCATAACTTGTTGAAGCCCACTGATTTATAGAAAAAAACACAACTTATTCACTGTGTATTATTTCACTTGATTTATGCTCTGATTTATGCAGCTATTGGGCTCCCGTTCTAATGGTTTGCCACAAAATTCGTCATAATACACGTAAATGCCTTATCGCGTCGTAAATATTCGAAAAAAGTGATTCTTTTTTCCCAGTGTAATGTAAAAACACTCAGATGTTTGACAGATGATTTAGCTATGGGTCTTTATTATTGTTGTCATTCTATGCCATTCACTTGAGATGTGAAACTACAAATTCAGATGGCGCTACTAAACGATTTCAGTCCTTTTCGAAAGCGCAAATTTCCATATTATGTGTTGTTATATTTTGAATGAAATTCTTTAGACACGCGTGTGTTATTGATTTAATTTCCAATGAAATTTATGTGCGATTGAAGAATGAAAAAAATGCAGCATAAATAAATTTGAGAATCATTCATGTGAATAATTTGCAGTCATGATCATTACAATATAAAAAAATGTATAACTGCTCATTTATGCTCATCCCATAATAAGTATGTTTGAATAAACTCGTTACTTTCTATTTTTTTTTTCTCTCATATATGAAATGAAAACAGCAGAAAAATAAGTGTGCGTCTTCCATTCGCAGCGGGAAAAATTTTCATGGAAAACTATTTAATCTAAACAATTTTAAATGTCAGAGTTTAGATCGTAATTAATGTTTCAGCTATGCATACTTGCAATTCCATTCGCTTGCGACAGCATTTTTGAGTCTTTATCATAAATTTTTTTTCGTGCGCGCACATCCATTGTTAAGGTTTTTGATTAGTCATGCCATTTCTTGGCATGTGGCTCCAATAATACTGAGTATCAAGTAAATACGCTGGGTGTTTGCAGCAAAAGTGCAAGCATAGAAAAATACAAATGTAAATCTAAAAACAAAACGAAGCAAATATGCGGGAGACTTTCACACAAACTATGATGCACTTGATTACATAGGGCACAATGGCGTTTTTGTGTGTGTTAGCTTGTGTAGTTACGAAAATGCGGCGAGCAAAAAAATGAGATCATGCTAAAAAGCGCTGATGGTTTAATCGAATTAGTGCATTAGGCGGCTATGTTTTGTCTCGCTGCTGTCGGTCATATTTTTCAAACGACATGTCTAATAAATGCATTTCAAACTTTAGATACCTTGTAAGCTCATTGCTGCTGCTACGTCTACTGACACGCCGTACACGCATAATAATTGCAACTGTTTCGAAAAAAAAACCAATCGTACAAAAAGCGTACAAAATGAAAACTAGTCGCAAAGTGCATTAAGCACACAACAAAAATGAGGTTTGACGAAATGTTCCATGCACCTTTTTTTCTGCCATTTTAGTTTCTCTTTCTCGCTAAAACCATTTAAATTCGTGCTCGTATGTCGTTTTTTTTCTCATTCTAGCTACTCTGCAAATGCTCCGGTTTAAATTGTTTTCTATTTGTTGTATTAATGTAAAAAATCAATGTTTATTCATTCACATGCCGCTGCTCCGTCCAATTATATCTGTGCTTATCTAAAGCGTGCGCGCACGCGGGCTCTGGTAGTGCGCGATGTTGGTACACGGTTTCCATCAGTTGTAATGACGCAAAAATGAAACAACAAGGTAACAAGCCGCTAATATCCAATTCACTTTATCAATTGGCTTACATTCGATCGAAGGTTGGCTGGTCGGTCGCTGCGCGTTGTGTACAGCAAGTTTCCGATTGGAAATGTTTACAGGTGTGAAAATTTAATTAGAAACGTTTTGAAAATTAAAGAAAAACGATGTACACTTTGCAATGATAATGGCTTGATAAGAAGCCGACAGAATGAAGAGCATTTATTCAACGACCATGTTCGCATTTGCGTTCGAGCCGATTTTTTTTTCTCTTGCATTCAAACTCATTCACGTTCCATGATTAATACTAATGAAACGAAGAAAAATAATGTCACACAATCATGTGCTCTTTTTCTTTCGAATTAGTTGAGCATTTTTTTCGCCGTTAATTTGAATATTGACTTCGTCGACTGTCAAACACCGAATTTATGTACTTGAAGCAGTTTTGCAATGAATTTTCATAGAAAACCGACAAAAAACCAAGCACCACCAAGAACAACAACGGAAAAAAAGCCACAATAACAAACAAACGGTCATGCAGAAAACGGGCCACTGGTATTTCTTGTCTGAAGCCAACCTGAGACGTAAATTGGCAGGGCGTGTGAGCAAGTTGTTGTTGGTTATTCTGTCGTGTTGTTGGTGCTGTTTTTTTCTTCTTCTTCGTCTTGACTCTTGAAGTGGCATTGCTTTGTGTAATACTCGCGCGCATATAATGTGAAAGGAGAACATCGACATCATAAAAGTTATTATGCATAAGCCAAACAAATAACACGTACTCTGAACGCCCGATTTTCAAATCAGTCTTTAATATACACATACGGTCCGGTCCGGTCCGTCCATACGTTCAATGATATGGTGAGTTGTGAACGGGTCAGTCAGCCGTATCGTGAGCACACAAGCGCATATCTCTGACATCGTGCGGTGTAATTAGAAGCCGAATGTGATGCAATAGGTTATTAAAGCGATTGACCCAATGAAAGCTCATATAAGCTGTGCCAGCAGCAGTACTCGTGAATAAGAAACATAGCGGCAAAATAAACCGTAAGGACATCTCAATGTGACAAATGAAGAGGACAGAAAAATTGAACACTTAGCGATGCGATAAACACATTTACTGATCGTTTCCATGAACCGTACTTATGTATATCGGTAATTTGCATAAGGTAAACTGATATTGAAATGATACACACCAAGTTGCCACCCGTACTTGGCAGATCTTGAAAGTCTGATTATTATGTTCAAAGTCAATTTTGATGATATGTTTTCTTTTTTTTTCTCTCTCGTCTCTCGCTCACTTTGTATATGAATGAAAAAATTAAGACAAACGAAGAATCGTTGTGACTGGCTTATCATTCATTTAAATTCAAATTGCGGAACAATAGTGAGAAATAATCATTGGAATCTTGATTGTTACTCATTTGAAAGTTCAAAATTGTTCAGTATCTCAATTAGTTTTGTATGATATCAGAGACAAGCGATGCTCTCTCTCTCTCTCTCTCGCGCTATATGTGTGTGATTCAGTTTGTCCAGAATAACGGTAGATGCAGCCATTCACTTGAAATAAAATAAAAATAAACAATAATAAAAAAGCACACACACGACAAGCGTATGCTCATGGAAAAATTTCTCTAAATTTCATTTAAGTCATTGTAGAAACTGGCCGCTGCTTCTTCGGCTGCTGCTGCTGTTGCTGCACTCGAACATCCGCGTTGTGCCGTAGAAGAAGATCTTGCGCGCGCGCGGTCGAACGAAATGGGTTTTGATAAAGAGAAATATGAATGAAATGTCTCTGATGTGTGTTGCTATTTGTTTTTTTCCATCGTTTCGTATCGAGTTGGTTGTCAGCGTGTGCGTGCACGTCTAGCGTTGGGTCAAGTGGATTACCATGGTAAAATGATTTAAAATTCATGTTCCATTTTATATCTCTCATTCGTCGAATCGATTCTCTTGCCATTGACCAAAAAAAACTGCCCATGCTATCTTTGCCACTTTCGGCACACACTTTATTTTCAGTTAGCATATCTAAAAATATTCATTCTCATCAAAGAGAAGAAGGAAAGAAACAGACGAAAACCGGCTTTTTTCGGGAAATATTTCTCGATTGCATGTTTCCACCTTACTCATTCGGTCCACACACACACACATAACCGTCACGGGCAGAAAAGAAAATGATTACAACGTTGCAGCGCAATCATTTTCATTCGCCGATACAGATATGTTGCAATTCGGTTTCGGTCGCTCGGTACAGAAATCAAATCGAAGTGAAAATTGTGCGAAGAACTTCTGTGTGTGGCTGGCTAAGCTTGAAAATTCGTGGAATTTTTTTCGCGCTGCATCGTAACTGAATGCACAAGCGCACACAGGTGTAATTTAGGACACATAAGACAAATATGCCGACGCCGTCGTTGCCGTCGCCGCCGTCGCCGCCACCGCTGTGAAGTTCTTTTGGTGCATCCAATCGAGTTTCTTGAAATGAAATCACAAATACCAGTGCAGAAATTGAAATTAGAAGTGGGCCTATTGTGTTCCGCTAGTGCGTATGCATGTTATTTGATCACCTTTCTGTTTTGTTGCTTCTTTGCGTAAGCCTCTCTGCCTCACCATCTCGGCATCTCGGGCAAATGCGTTAAAGATAACAAACACTCCTCTGTTGTATTATTATTACCATCACCCGGTGGATGCAACAGCGCACACACACTGAGTGTGTTTGCTGTGTGCTCACTCATTTGATCGATGTTGCAATGCAAGTGTTTGTGTTCACATCTATTGAGTCTGCAGCAAGCAGCAGCAGCAACCGCACTAACAAAGTTTTTTGAACTGATCTTTGAGAAGTATTTGAAGAGTCTTTCTCGCTTTCTCTTGCATATTCGTGTACCATTTACTTGCCTCTGGCTCGGTTGGGTTCTATTTCTACGAAATCCCGGCTAGCCTCTCGACCGTACATGCTTGATACACGTTTACGGCATTGCGTTCCAAGCGCAGTTCGTACCTGTCGATGACTATTTACCATTTTCTGCTTCTCTTCACTCGAGGCTCCGTTTTACAAGATTTCTACCAGTCTGATTTTCTACTTCAATTTTTTCTTCACTTCGTCTTCTTTACCTCTTCTACTTCTCACTCGTTTGTATCGGTTGCGTTCGTGTATGTGTGTGGCTTTAACACACACTCACCGCAATGTTTGTGTTGCTGCTTTTTCCTCATTGCACGGCAAGTGTATTTGTGTTAAGAGCTCTGTTGCTCATAGATCTTTTTCTTTCATTTGACGTGGTCTTTTTCCTTACTCTCCGGCATTTTTCTTTCACATCACAGCGAGCGCAACGCAACACTCAACGACGACGACGACGACGACGACGACGATGACTACGACTACGGTGTGTGTTCACCGTTTACATTTTCAGATTCGTTGGTATGTAACATTCTTGAGTTGGCTTGCGACCGATTCGGTTCGTGTAGAGAATATGTGACGAAAGTTTTATTTGCGTGTTTTTTCTTCTTCTTTTTTCTTTCTCTCTCTTCAGAGTGATTATATTCATCGAGCAAAAAGAGTAACAAGAAAGAAAAAAAGCGAGTCAGAATTATTTGGCACAAGCACATTTCAGTGAGAAACTATTTTTTTTTTGCATCATTTCCCGTGGTAATGAAGTGAAAATAAAGTAGAAAAATACTCAACGAAAAGTTTAAAGTGCTACAAACGATAGACAAAAATCGATTTTTATTACGATTCTTGATCGAATCGCCGAATAAAAGTTATTGAAAAGAGTCTGAACAAAAAGAAAACGAAGTGGCTCTTGGAAAAAGTAGCATTGAATTGGATGTGATTTGTGTCGAAGCTGAGCTTTAAAGCCGAAAATCTTACGAGTGATTAATGCTAATTTATGCATTGTGAACCGATCGACAAGCAACAACAACGACGACGACGACGAACACAACAAGTGATGTCCGGAACAGAGTGAATTTCATATCGAAAAACACATCGATTTAACATTGAATTTGAAAAAATAGCCATAAAATACCAGTTTCAGTGCTTGGAATGTTGTCACAATTTCGTCTGGTTGGCCATCATCATAACCAAAAACTGAGTGATTATTAATACAACGCATTAAGTCTCTCGGCCGTTTTGCCATTTGGAAGAACAGAAAGTGTGATGATAAAAGTCATGTGAATGATACACTGCGACGCAAAAAGACACCGAACAACAACAACAGCGAAACAAGATCTGTCGAATTTTATTTAGCACATTTGGAATGTTCATTGTCATTGTATGCAAAATTGGTGCCGAAACGATCGTTGAATCGATTGCAAATAAAAAAAACACAGCAACAACAACAACAGCAAATCTTTCATCGGGAGAGAATGTCTTGTGCCTGTCGCCATATTGATCAATTGCACACCTAAATACAACAATCGTACAATCGTTTGGTTGTGGAAACGAAACAGAGAGAGGCCAAGAGGAAGGCTAAGAAAAAGGCAATACACAGCACACACGCTTCGGGATCAGGGTGTGTTTGACTTTTAAATGTGTGTCTTATTCACTTTTGATACTTTGAATACGTTCGTTCTTCTTCTTCTTTTTTCGGCTGCTCTTTCATCGAAGTGATCGCTCTTTTTGTTTGGTTCATCATCATCGGGAGTAAAAGACCAAAGTGAACGAACCAACCGACGACAAGTGTGTTTGTGTGCTTCTTTGATATACACATATAGTCGGTGTGACGACGACGACAACGTCGGTGTGTGCGTGTGCATGATTACCAGCAGCAAGAAAATAAAAAAAAAAGTATTTACCTTCAGCACTGATCTACATCGCATCAGACAACCGACAAGAGAACATTTTTAACCATTTGTACCATCGTTTCGTTACATACAATCATCAAATGTGCTAATAATAATAACGAGCAGCAGAGAAAATAAAAACAAACACTGAGCGGAAAACTATTGTCTGTTTGTTGGTGTAATCGAATTCGGTTGTGTTTTTACATTTTTGATTGGTTTGGTGCGTCTGTGTTGACTCACACGATAGACAAGCCGCAAGAAACGAAAGAAGCACGAAGAACGAACCATCCATACTCCAAGACAATAATAAGTAAGCAGTTAGCAAATACACGGGTTCTTGTTACAGATCGTATTGAAGCCCGTCGTTGCGGTTGCCGCTGTGCCTTTGCTGTTACTGCTGCTGCTGCTGCCTACACGTAAGCTGTCAGGCGGTTAAAACTTGATTCGAAAAGCCGAGAGTTTTCGCTTTAGCATTTCATTTGCGTTTTTTTCTCTTCAATTCCTTCGTTACGGGCCTCAACTGTGTCAATGTGTTCGTGTATGAATTCTGTGTATGCCATGTAGATCGCTGTTTTGGAATCTCTTTCTCTGCAGTCATATTTATATATCATACATACCCGACGCGCGCGCGAAGCAAACAAACTCAAAGCATATCGTCGTTGCTGCTGCTGCTTTTTTCCCCTTATTCGTATCGTGCAAGCAGCACAAGACTACCAGCACACACTGAGCCACAGAGTTGAAGACAACTCTTTCACGTAATTGTTAGAATGAACAACAACGTATCAAAGCCCGAAGAAATAAAATAATCAAAAGAGAACCAGCGAGCGCAAGCAAGTAAGAGATCTCTCGAGTGTGTGTAGAACGAGCGAGTGGAACCATTGAAATAAACGAGATAGAAGACGGAATTTTTCTCTCATATATTATACATATATGCTGGGCTGTTGCTGCTGTTGTTGTTATTTTTTTTCTCTTCTCAACTTCGTTGTGCTTGAGAACGTGATCGGAATGCAGTGTTTCGTGTTATATTAATGACTACGACGACGACAACGACAACAACATTGATACAACGACGACGACAAAAAATAAAAGAAGAGAAGAAAAGATAAAAAAAAAGATCCAGAAATACAGAAATTATTTTATAAAATATTTATATAAAAAAGAGTTGACGTTGCCAGTGCACGTATGCTGCTTTGAAAAGTGTGTCTCTGTGCGCCCAAATCAAGGAGTTAATACCATATAATAGATTTGTTAATAAATCGTAACGGCTAACTGTTTTGAACTTATTTCCGAATGTGTCTCTGTGTGTATGTATCTGTGCGCGTACGATCCGCATTGATTACTCAACAATTTACTTGTAATAATAAAAACGTTGAATGAACCATAAAAATCAACTCAATTTAGTGGCAAAATCAATTAAGTTATTTTATGTGACCGCCCCAAACGAATTTTACGGAACGGAATACGTTTTCTACGAAACGAACATCGGCCAGGCATACAGACATAAAAAATCGTCGGAGTGATAATTTAGCACACATGTAAATTGAACCGCATGAAAAAAAGGTCATCAAGTATCACAACGAAAGTATCATTTATCTGAGCATTCCACAGCGGATTATTGTGTTATTTATTCGGATTGTGAACTGTATGTGATTCGTATACTTTGTGAATGTGCAAAAAAGATAAAAGAAGAACGCAATTGAAAAAGTATTTTAAAAAAATTACAGTAAAAAAATTGAAAACATTTCAATTTTCTTGAGTGAAACCAACGGGAGCAATCCTAAACAGATATTATCAATGAAAATGGGTGAATCAACACCGATTTGCCGTTGCCGAGTCTTGTACTTGGGAAGCGCTGTACCACGTCAAAGCAAAGATGGACTACAGGGCATTCAAGAGCCGCTTCGTAGTTTATATCCATCGGAAGGAGCGGTTGGTGCACGAGGAATTGACTCATGGTTGAGTGTTTGGTCGAATGGCATTTTGCTGGAGAACGTCGACGAAAATCGTAAACAAGTCACACGATTCTTTCCAATTGAGTCGTTGCATTACTGTGCAGCCGTTCGTCAAGTGTTGATACCGGAACGTGGCAATGCACAACCAGAACCAAAATTTTTGCCATTAGATTCACCATTTGCACGAACACCGAGAGCAGCGCATCCGCCAATATTTGCCGCGATTCTACGGCGTACCACTGGTATTAAAGTTTTAGAATGTCACGTGTTTATTTGCAAGCGGGAGGCTGCTGCAAATGCTCTAGTCAGATGTTGTTTTCATGCGTATGCGGATAATTCATATGCGCGTCAACTAGAAACATCGAATGGCAGTGTGTATGGTACGTTGGGCAAACCATCATCAAATGGTGGCGGCGGTGGCTTAAATGGCACCTCCGAATGGAGATCACGCGCTGGCAGTACGACGACATTAAATAGTGTTGGACAACGAATGCTAAATGGCAGCACCAACGGAACGATCACAAATGGCAACGATGCATACACGGTGAAAAATGGTGAGTACAATAGCCTCGCAACACAATCGATGCAGTTTCTTTTTTTTTTCATTCTCTCTCCCATTTATTCCCTCTCTTTCGCTTTGTCTGCCGTTCATGTAATTTTCATTCGATTAAATCAATTACAAGTTTGATTATTAGTAGTTTTAATGATTCCGAACGCGAGCATTAGGCAATCTCAAGTTGTTTGCACTTTAGGCAATTCGTTGATTTGTTTTGTGTTTGGGCGGAATGTTTACATTTTTGTAAAATGTCTTGGGATAGCGATCGCTTATAGAAAATGCGCTGCATGCGCCTCATGCATAAACATATCAATTTTTTTTTCGTTTTGAATAAATTATGTTTTATCTTGTAGTATACGCAAGCAGTGCGGATATTGATGTTGTTGACGAAGCTGGATCCATATACAATGGTGATGAAAACCACAAAGTCTGGTTGGGCTCACAAGATCGATTGAATGATATTGCAACGGAGAGCCCATACGATTTCTATTCGGGAACCGGTATGAATGGTAATTCATCGACGCTCGGACGAAATGCTCGTGCACGTCAAATTAGTGCACCAATTCCGGTGCCACCGCCACCCGAAACGCTAAAAAAGGAAAAGAAGCAGAAAAAATTGAAACAATCCAGTAGTCAAAGCTTATCGGGAACACTACGGCCGAAATCATCGGGCGTTTATACAAATGGTGGTACATTGGTTCGGCAGCAACATCACCATCATCATCACAGCAACGGTATGCCAATGCATCCACAGCAAATGCATATGCAACCAAATCATGGCCCGTATGCACCGTTGCCGATGCATGCTCAAGCATTGCCACCATCACGTTTCCATACGTTCAGTCATCGTGGTTACGCAAATGGTATACCGCACAGTACATCGGTTCCGCATTTGCATATGATCCATCACCCGATGCATCCCCCACCGATGCAAATGCCAGTCATGTTGCCGCAACAATACGCTACACTCCAACACCCGAGCAAATTGAAGTCGAAGAAGAAAAAAGATAAAATGCAAATTCCATTGGGCATTCCAGTGCCGCCGCCGATTTTCGCCTATCCACCGCCAGCCTCAATGATCCACGGCGAACCAAATGGAATGAATCGTCCGCTGGCCATGAGCAATCGAAAATTGGCCCAATCGGCTGGGGCTGGATTAGATGATTCTGGGAATTCGGGCGCTGAATCACCAGGTGAAACTGGCACTGGCATCTATAGACGCAAAGGACATTTGAACGAGAGGGCATTTAGCTACTCAATACGACAAGAGCATCGAAGCCGATCACATGGCTCACTCGCTAGTCTTCAATTCAACAATCCACCTGATGTGAAAAAAGAACGTGAAATCGCACAAATGATGGCTGGCTTAGACATAAACGATGATGCAACCATCTACAGACGCTCACAACCACAAATGAATGGCGGCGGAACATTTGGCAAACGCAAATAAATGAAAAACAAGCTAATAGGAAAACACATATCAGCGCGTGCGCGCGCGCGCCTGCTAACCAACAAATCGGGCGGCTGGCTGTTCAATCGTTAACACACAGTTGCCAATCAACTTATCTCGCTCGGCGTTTTCTTTTTGTTTTGCGCCAATGCATAGCCACTGTTGATGCTGCTATTGTGTGTCGAAATCTAATGTGTTCGGTGTGCAAGTGTTTCTTTCTATAGACACTTCTCATTCGAATCAATTTACATTGAATAATGCGTTTTATGTAAATAGCGGTAGGTTTTCTTTTATATTCAATAATTTCTGCTCGTTTTTAAATTTGTTTTTCACATGTTTTACTCTCTTCCCTTTTTAAACACCATTTTGTTAATCTTATTTTTTTAAATCCTCCATTTACGGATGGTTGAAGTAGGAATGAACGAAGAAAAATCAACATTTATAAATTTTTGTTTAATCCAAGAGATTTAAATCCAAATTGCTTGAGACGCAGCGCAGCAATTACGGAAATGAAAATTACTACACATAATTAATGTTATAATTGTCAACAATAAAACGAGCGAAATTCACTCAAGTATAAACGGAACAAAAAGATTCGCTGACGCGATATAATGAATTAATAAATTTGTATATTTTAAGATAATCATTAACAATTTTATGCTTGTTTCGTATTCGTGGCGAGAATGTGCGAATCATAAAAAATGAAACAAATTGAATGAAAAGCGAAATTGAAACGAATCCATTGCGGATAGAAAAAAAATGTGTGTGAAGCATATGAATTCAGGCAGCTCCAAAAACCAAACCGGATGAGAATTTCAATGCAACACTGAAATGGAAACTATACATTTTTTTTCGTACCACAACGCATGAAAAGTAGCTATGCCATTTTTTTCCTTCGCTGTGTATTTGTGTGTGTGCTTTGAGCGGTTGTTCCGCTTGAATTCAAATTATTCATTACGTCGTGCATTTTTTTTCCTATTTTTGTTCGCTTTGATTCAATGAAAAGAAAGAATTTCAAGTACATATCGTATGCAACTTCATTGAACACAAAAGCAACGCGCAGAATGAAAAAAAAACACACACATGAATAATGAATATGAAATTTATCATGTGTGTGCGTTTGGCGATTTAAGCAAGCGTAGTTTGGGCTTTCGCTGGCTCACGCGCGCGTACCCAAACCGCACAGACATAATATAAACGAGTGCAGAATCGTAAAATAAGCATAATATTTGGATTTCAGACACACAAAATAAAAGCAACAAACTAACCAGTCGGTTAATAAATAAACAAATGAAACACAGAAGAAATTGTACGTACATCAACCGAGAGAGAGAGAGAGAGAGAGAGAAAGACGAGGAGAAAAAAGTGGTGCTGTGAACCATGTAAACGGAATAGATAAACAACAAAAGTCGTCGATTGCTTTAGAGCGCATTGACTATGTCAAAAGTGACACATAGTAAATTGTGTGGCGAGATGGAGATAAATTTTTGCACATACGTTACGTTTTTTCCCCCTTTTGCGCAATGCACAGTGTGTGTGCGAACGGTACAATAACAGCAACAACTGAAAGAAAATCAGCAAGTCAGATCGGTTTGAATAAAATTGCGATTTGATTAAGCGACACTTGTGTGATTTGTAAGTGCAGCATAACAACGAAATCGTTAACTTATTATGCAATTCCGTTCGATTTTTTGCTCTTTCTCCCTCTCTCTCTCCGCTCGATGCTTTTTTCCGCGCGCCAAACTATTTCGCAAGCATTTTCTTTCTCCTCTCGTCTCGTCATCATCATCAAATCAGCCAAGTGAAAAACTAATTTTTCAAACTGCTCATTCACAATTGATTGCAAATCGCTTGAATTTGTGCAGTGGCTTGTGCGCGCTCACCAACTCGCTCGCGCTTGTTTACCGTTGTGCAAACGACTTTCTTACAACATCGTTTATTTGGCCTGGCGAGTGAAAAATAGCAAAAATTCCAAATCGACACTTTCATATCAACTTCGGCTAATTATGCGCATCAGTAGACATGTACGATCTGTATGTCCGTGCTCGTGCGATCGCTTCACGTTCATGGATATACTGCTTCTGCTGCTGCTGCCGGGCCAATTATAGCATTGCAATTGTGCGACAACCAAACGTTGGCCAATGTCCCTTGCCAATATTTTCTATTTGGTTTTTATTTGGTGGAGTGACTTTGGTGGCTATCGCCAATTATAGTTTTTATTGATTCTTCATTTAAAGGCATTGCAATGTTCAAATCAATTTGTAGCGAAATAGGCAGAGTGCGCGCGCGTGCACCTCAAGTGCAATGAAACTAATCGCTTCGTTAAAATATTTCGATTGCATACGCATTTCCTGTCCCATTTGACAGGAAGCATCAAGATCCGGCCTGAGTGGAATTTTTTTTGCCTAATTCAAACACTTTCCGCATAATATCTAATTGACTGCACACATCATCACACTTCCACTATCGACTTTCGGATTCAGTTTCGCTGAACGCTTGGTTTTTTTTCGTTTCGTTTCGTTTTCCTCCCAGTGCGTTTCAAAACCATGGAAATACCGCACACACACACACACAAATATTCCATGTTAATCGTTTATAAATATGAAATAGATATTTAATGGCATAGATGGAATTTTAAAAGGAAACATTAATCGCAATTAAATTTATTATTATATATGTTTTTGTAATTGTTGGAACAGTGTTGGTTAATGATCATCAACAAAAAATTATTATATTATGTGCCTTACTAAAAGCTAGACGAAAATTCTTTCAAATTTATCCACGTTGATAGTTCATTTGAAATTAATTTAATGTTTGTCTGAAACCACAAAGAAACGCAAAATTTTATTATTTGTAAATTGTGAAAAAAATAAGCCTAAGCTTGTGAGCAAACGTAAGAGATAGACAGAGAAGGAAAAAAAGCTAATGTTAACAAAGTAGATAATCATTTCTTAAATACTCTGAATCGAAACTAGTAATAAAGAAGAAGAAGAAGAAAAAGAAGAAAAAAGTACGAATCAACGGAATATAGTCGAATCACAACGCAAAATGCCAAAAACGGTTGTCTGTGCGCACCCGATGTCTGTCTTTGGCATACGGCGAGAAAAAATGAAAGCGAAAAAAAAAATATAGACAATACCATTTTTCATTGACCGTCGTAAATTGTAACGGACTTTCTTCATTAGCGATATACGAACGTAGTGTTTTATTTTTCTGTATATTTTCTTTTTAAATCTTATCTAGAGATATTTTTTTTATTTTCATTGTAATATTTGGCCCATATTATTATATATATATATATATACTCCTTATCTTCTTGTAACAATGTATTCGGAAATTTATTCACAGTTAAAACTAAAACCGCTAAACTCTAAAGACAATAAGCCAAGAAACGATTGAGAGAGAAAGAGAGAGATAAAATATTATCGATATTAACTGGATGTATTTTAATTTGTGTATTCGTGGTCACGTTATCTATTATGTTAGGAACTTGAATAATGCGTCCGTTTTTGTTTCGTTATTGTTGTTGTTTGAAATTTTTCTCTCTCCAAGAAACTCATTGTTCATTCAGATGTGTTTTTCTTTCGCAGTTTTGGGTGAAAGCAAGTTATGCATATGAATATGAGAATGAATGCAAATTCACGATAGATACCAACCGACACAGACACTATATATAAATTCAAAGACGACAAAATTGCTCGTTGTGGTTTTTCGAAACGAATGAGCTTAATTTGGCTTGGAAAAGAATGTTTCTTTTGTGTCTTTTTGTCT
>NW_022595244.1:2769505-2770557 GCF_009176505.1 Sitodiplosis mosellana
CTCTCTCTCTCTCTCTCTCTCTCTCTCTCTCTCTCTCCACATCGAATGAACGATATAAACGATGTTGACACATATAAATAGCAAATACAATGAATTATGTTAACACATAGTAGGACATATACGTAAATTTCTATTGTCTATCGATCGAGATCGAAAATCTATTTGTTGATGAAATAAAACAATTATTTTTTTTTATCGAAAAATCAATAAAATTAAGTACCGGTTTTTAGTATGGATTTCTTGATTTTGGTTTTTGACGCTATTTTAGCCGTTCACAGCTGGCGGGTGTAGCAAAGGCCGATGCTAGAGTAAAAGAGCCCGAGTGCATACGGTAAGTGAAGTGTAGGTATAATAGATGCGTATATAGTGTGAATTACACTTGGCAAAGTGGTTAAGTAAGAAAATAGTTGGCTATTGGCTGTGGCTACGGTGCGGTGCGGTGTGGGGCCAATCAAATAAACACCGATAGCAAATACATATAATAAAAAAAAATATTGTTTCGAAACTGACCTCATCCACCTCAGACATTTAACAATCACCCGTCTTCATGAAGAGAAAAAAAAACAATTATCCAAAGCAATTTGCACATTCTTTGAATAACTTGCACTGAACTGACAACGGGAAATGGGCGAAGAAGACGAAAAACAGCATTGAGGTCGTTAAGCACACACACACACACTCCTCATATGCATGCTCATCAAATAGCACTATAATGATTTCATATTTTCATCTTGTCATATTAAAAATATCTATACTTTGGTTTGCATTTCTTCAGCTATTTTTCGATTTGATGGACTCTTTTTATCTAGCTCAGTGTTGTGTGTGCGATTGAGCGTGTACACGCAAATCGATATTGAGCACGCACAGGTATTTGTAGCGAATAAAATGAGAGAGCAAAAGAAATAAAAAAAGAAAAGAAATTGTCACACCCAAAACCGTTATTGAGCGGCCGCCGATAGGAAAAATATTTCAAATTACAACAACGAGCGAACACAAAAATTCACAACTTTGCGCTGCCGCTGCATATCATTTGCTTGTATGTTTTGTGTGTG
>NW_022595244.1:2775557-2840292 GCF_009176505.1 Sitodiplosis mosellana
AAAAGTTTCATACAAAAATCATGTCAAATTTTGCAAGACACATTTTTTTTCAACATTTTTTCGTCTGAAAAAAATTGACATGTTTTTTACATGAAACTTGTTTTTGCGATTTTTTTGGTCGTTATTAAGATAATATGTTATTATTATGTCAAATCTTTAATAACATTATTAAGATAAAAAAAAATCCCAACATAACATAATAATAAATATGTCGGGCAATAACATATTAATAACATATCGAAAATGTAAATCTGTAATTCTCAATCTTATCAAGAATCATGTACTTACGAAAAAAAATCCAAATGATAGCAATTAATTTGGTCTTGAGTCGGCAACTGTAAAATTCAATTCATATTATCTCATTTACATCATCATCATCATCCTAATTTCAACACAACATTAACTTTGATCAACTATCAGCATGCACCGATTTAGTCGATTACTTTTTCGGCTTTAACGTAACCAACAAACGCTTTAAATAAATTAGTGGAAAAATGTATATAAATGTGTGTTATCATTCGACGCGAACAAAGAGAGAAACAACAACAACATTGACTGCAATTTATACGGATAATTATGTATCGAACAAAGAGGGAAAAGCCTCGATCATTTGTTAATTGGATCGATGATAGCGATCGAATTCCAGCCGCATAAAGAAAAAAAAACTGTTCTCAAGATATTATTCGAATGAAAAAAAAGCAACTCCCTTTCTATCCCTTTGAGAAAAATTGGAACCGATTCACTTGGTATGAATAAATTTGCAGGAAAAAAAAAGCAGAATCTAAGCTATCGAGAGAGTGTTTGATTCCACGACCAATGAGTCAAGTTGGATTCATCTTTATTCATGAATTTCCATAAATCTCTAGCGTTCATAATTGTGAAGAAAAATTATAATGAAGCGCGCTTTTGTAGTGTGAAGATGTGCCGCCACACACCAGAAATCGCCACTGAACTGGACAATTCAGTGAAGTTGTACTCTAACGGGAAACTGCCATTATTTATGTGATGTAATGACTCATGTTCTCACTTCAAATCACACATACGCGCACAAACTCACGAAAACACAAATTGTTCTCTCGTCATCACACATTTTCAATTCACGGAACCCGTGAAATTTGAGGAATATCACCGTGAAAATATGGTTTCACATGAGCAAGACCACCTATTGGGCTGGCCCATCAAAATTCGATGCCAATTAAATTCAATCAATCGAGTGATACACATAAATTTGATTCGTTCGGACGGTGATATAGCATAACATTCACCGCAGCAAAGTTCAATATATTAAAATGAAACGGCCTTTTTTTTCGTCCAGAAGAGAGAAAAAAAAATTCGCCTCTTTTATAATAAGTCATTGACATTCAAACGTAATATTGGTCAATTTTGTCGTACAAAATATCAAGTGTCAAATTATGTTTTATTGTCAACACAGTGCGAGTCTTTAGCTCATGTATCAGTATCACAATCAGAGGTTGCAATGGGAGAAAAAAAAAATTTGCCCGAAAAATTCCCGTTGCGACATCTGATCACAATAGATTTGATTGATGATTTTAGACGCTAGTGTGAATGCATCTAATACATATCATTAGCAACAATATAATAGAATTATGAACATGCCCATCCCAGAGAAACGCTATTGCAATGAGAAACTGTTCAACAAGATCCATCAAAACAAATCATAAATAATTCATATTCCAACTGTTTTCGCTGTCAATCTGAACTCAAATCGACCATCAAACGAAACTCACATCGACCAACTATCCAAACGAATGAACAAAAAGTTGGATTTTGATCAACTAGGCATGAAAGTTACGATATTTATTGAACCTCTAAATTCATTCAAATTGAGCTCAGCGCATGAAGAAATCTAAATATTGCGTTGGTAAATGATCAACATTTGATACGTTTATTTGTTTCATCTAAACATTTGATCAAAACATTTCTCTAACATTTTGATCAATATTCAGATCCAATCTCTAAATAGCCGATTACAATTTTGAGCTTGGCACTACATTTTCTTGGTGTCTTTGCATAATTTATCAAAAAAAATGACGAGTAAATTCAAGGCAGTGATAATTTGGACTAATTTGGGCCTAGGTCAATGAGTTCCGTGTGAATAATGTAAATGGTTTCAGTTTTCGAATCGAATCACTTCGATTCTACTTTTTATCGTATTTTTAATCAGGTTGACAGTTTGGTCAACCGAATTTCTTTCCATTTTTCACCTCAATATCGTTCGTTTTGTTCGAAACTAAACTGAATTTGAATCAGAATAGATGATTGTATATCAGTGAATTGTTGGTCGGCAAATGACACTGAAAGCCAACAAAAAAAAACAAACAAATAAAAGAATTGAAGCATTTTGTGACAGCTTCATTCTAAAAGCAGATTTCTCTTTTTGATGTGTGCCTCCTTTTTGATGTCGCTTCATTTTTTTATTTCGTCATCATCTATCAACAAAAGACAACTGTAAACATATTCATTCCAGCCATTCAATTCTTTTTGATTCGCAAATTTTTCTTTTATTTCAGTTTCTATTCATTTTCTTAATTCGATGTGGCTAAGTAAGATGTGCACCACAATATGTCACTCATTTCAATGTGTGTGTTGATGGATGCTTCTGCTCGAATTTTCGTTTGATTATAATCGCTAAAATGATTTTGTTTTTTGTGTTCTCTCTCTCACTTCGTGTCGTCATTTATGTGTCAAACGAGTAAATGGCGGAGATTTCAACGCTTATCTATCATCATTGTGGTTTGAAATGCGAACGAGCATTTACAAAAGAAATCATTTCATTTCTGAATGTGATTTTTTTTTCTTTCGACGCTTGTTTTTCCGCATATATGAGGCTAAAGAATGATGAAAAGAAGAAGAAAAAAATGGGCACAAATTCAAATGACTGGATTTGTTTGTGCTTTCAAGTTACATGTGATTGCTTCATGCAAATCAGGTTGCATTTCAAACTGAACACAAAGGAGTTATTCAAACAGTGAATCCATGTTTGTTTAGCGTCAATCGCAAACGCAACAATCATTCAATCGAAAACCTATTGAATGCAGAGAATAAAGGCAAGCTTTTAATCGGATATGAATTTATTTGCATATTTAATATGAATAGCAGCGCCAGCAATACTGGCAAACGCAGCTGCCGATGCCGAGATTAACCAAATTCATAGTTATTTGTTCTGATTTCAAGTGATGATGATTTCTTCCGCTCTTTGATCCAAATGCCTGGATACCGCCGCTTGGATGCATCTACTAGTATTCAATGCGTTTTTGTGTGTTTTGTTATTTCATTTTTGCGCGAAAAGAATACGGGTTTCTTCTTCTTTTTTCGTTGGTTCAGCAACAGATCAAATCGACCCGCTGACGCACATACACACACACGAAACGCCGTTATTCATGCACGTAATTTTATTCTCAAACAATCTATTATTAATTTAAAGTACACACCATTATGAGCGAAACACATCATCGAATCGATTCGGGCGCATGTTCATTTAAGTGCTTTCCAATTAGCGCAATTAGTGTTTTACACCAAATCTCATGAAAAATCGGATTTCCATGCGGCGCCACGAAAGTAACTGCATTACAAAACATGTGCAAATAAATCCCAAGAGCGGATGATAGTCGTAAAATGACCTTGACAATGCTCTTTCAACTTGCGTCCATATTTTCAAGATATTAACTTGTTCTTGATCTGATACAATGCCATTGAGAATGTCAAATTCCCGCTTCCCACATCATTTGATTTAACGTTGATCGTAACGGCTCTTTTGAAGCTACCATAACGACGACGACGACATTTTGATTTGACCACAAAACGTTTTCCTCTGCAATGACAACATATTGACACATAACAAATCATAAAACATGTTTCAGCCATTTATGAAGCCACGTGACCATTTATAGCAAAGCCTAAACGACCTTTGCTAATGTTTTCTGCCGTGATGCTGCGTGACTCGCACCAAAGTACTATGTAATTTTCCAATTTTGCATTTGTAAATACGGAAAATCCCCGTTGCCATTTTTTCAAACAAAAAAAAGTTTAGAAAAAGCATTTATCCGTTGGGTAGTAAATCAATCGTTCTAAATTCGATTAGATAAGCGTTAATTGTAAACCGCAAGAAGCCAGTTCGAGCCTGATAACTGTGATTGAAGCATTTACACACTCGTTTGCTCTATATTTTCGATTGGAAATGCATTAAGTTTAACGGAAAAATAATCGACGATGCTTTGGGTATTAGCGCATCCCATTTGAGTGAGAGATAGAAAAAAAAGAGTGAAATAAAGCAACACACAACCACTCGAACGGTGTGATGCTTCTGCTGCTTCTGCTGCTTCTGCTGCTTCTGCTGCTTCTGCGCTTTGGTGTAATGACCAGCGAGTAAAGGAAAAAGAAGAGAGAAATTAAAAAAGCATAAAACATGTCTTGCAACATGCTTAAACTCTTGAACCAGTAACCCATATTCACGTACATCTCGCCTGTTTGCAATAGAACCGTTGCCTGTAAAACAAGTTTTATCTATCTATCTATCTATCTATCAGTCCATAGGCAAAATCGTAGAAAGAAACATCGAAGAGATTACGCGAATTGTGATTCGCTGTATTTTGTTCGTTCGTTTTGTGTCCGTACAGCCATAATAATAACCATAATACAACTGGTCTTGAATGGGCTTCGCATGTAGCAAGAGTATGTGTAGCGCAGAAAAACAATCAATGTAAGCATGCATAAGCAAAACAACTCCTAGTTACGGCAAACAATTTATGACTTTGCTCTAATATTGAGTTGGTTGATACAAAGCCACAGCTTACGGCTGCAATCGAAGTACAAGTTTGCAATTTCAATAAAGAAGAAGAAAATACGGAAAACGTCGAAGCGCATTAGACAATTCATGCTTTTTTAAGCACAGTCCTGTTATTCATCAGCCTATCCATGACCCATTTTCCCCAATCGCAGTGAACGTAATCATGCATCGAAACGTGTGCCAAACATTTGATCGTGCATGTACATTGCACATTGATTTAATGAATTTCTTTTGTCAAGCAGTCGCTTCGAGACATCATGGGCTTCGAATTGGACGCCGTACATGTGGTTCTATGCAAAGTTTAACAACACATGACTTCCTTTACTGGTGGGTATGGTACAGCCAAAGGAAATAAAATCAACCAATCAATCAATCCTCATTCGAGACTCGAACATTGCTCCAAACAACCGATTAATTCTGTGAAATCGGTGTGTCATTTCATTTAGCCTATCTCTCATGTAAATAATTTTGTTTGCACCCATGTTGCATGGCCGCAACATCGTCTGCATTTGGGCTCTCGAATGCAAAAATGTACGATTATAAAGATTGCATTAATCAGAAGATGGTGTGCAAAGTGAGTCAATGTAGTACAAAATAATCGTAAAACACATATGAATTGTGAATGATCGAAATGGCCTTATACGGTGGATAAAAGAAAAGCTGCTGTCACATCGCAAGAAAGAATTGAAAAAGAAGAAAGAAAAAAAGCAGAGAACGAACTCGTTTGAACCGCTAATTCGCACCGATTTTGAAAAAGGAACTGGTTCTTACGCCAAACACCATGAGCGTATGAGTGTGAGTATACTACACGGCAGTTTTGATTGGCATATTCTTTCATTCGTTTTTCCAAATGTGGTTCACATTGTTGGTCGGCAACACACATCGTGTTTGTTCCGCAGTCGTTGAAATTCTTTGTGCGCCATGGTGAAAAGAACGGTGTTACACATTTAACGACACATTGCACGGATTTTATGACACAAACATACGGTACGGGCTCTTTTCTCGCAATATACAAACCACTTCCAATGCACACACACATTCGCAGAATGACGACGGTTTGGTGTGTTTGGTCGCTTCAACTTGTTGTTGTCATTGTTTTTCTATTTGATTGGCTCGGTTTCGAGCGAGAGAGAGAGACTATGCTATGCGACAAAAGTGGATCAATAATTCAATTGGAATAAATTATAGACGATGAAAATAGGCAAAGAATTTCCGCACATCGATCGATTAAAGAGAGATCTTTTCTTTAGAAAACGGCCAATTCAGTCGCATGGAAAGAGGCAAAGATTATTTCTTTTCTTTTTCTTTTTTAATTTTCTACCGCTTCATTTCCACAACAAACACTCGTTTTACAGATGGTAGGAGTGTGAGGAGAGTGTGTACACGACAAATAACACAAAACCAATTTCTGTGTCACGAGAATAAGTTGGCTGGTGTGTGCACAGTTATGCGTCTAATTCGAACTGTTCTTATGTGCACGGAATATCTATAGATGGATGCTATACAGTCGGTTGGTGTTTTTCCTTTAATAAAATGAAAGCTTGCAAACGCGCATGCGCGCGCGCGCCAATATCACGCAATCATAGTATGAAATGACTATGATCACTATGTAATTAATGCTCTGGATATATGGTTCTTATTAAGTCACGGTCAAAATTCGAGAGATATTTTCCTCTGCCATTTCATGTGTAATTACATTGTTTGTTCGATATTTTGTGCGCTTCCAATACGTTCATTTTATTTGATGTGAAATGTCCGAAGATTACCGTGAAAACTGTGCTGGGCATTTCTGCTATTCAGCCAGAAAATAAGACACACGGAGGAAAAACGTAATTTTTTTCGGAAACATTAGGCTTTAATGACCATGATTAAATCGACTAGAGCATCTATTTCTTTTCTCTCAGAAAACCGGTGCCGTTAATTACGTATGCTATCTATTCGACGCAGAGCGGCCTCCTCAGTGATGTCAAAGTGCTCATTAGTGTTTGCACAAACAAAAGCAACAATCAAATGCAAATGCACTCTAATCAACATCAACTCGTTTCGATCGGTTTCATTTTTTGTTGTTGCTTTTCTCTGTTTTTGTTTGCTTTTATATTCGTCCATAAAAACTGAATGCTCTGGTTTACGATACGTCAGAGCTTGAACTGAAGCCGTTGTAAACATTGAATGACCCGACATTTCATAATGTGCCGTGATATAATGAATTTGCTAAATTTGTGCTTATAAACATCATTTGATGTTTGGGCTGTAGTTCAGCTAAAAATGTGATTGTCTCGGATCATTTAAAAATGCGTAGAATCAGAGCAGTAGCTCGCCAGTTATTGTCGGTGATCATCAAAAAAAAATCGTAAAAATTGTTCATGCATCCGATGCTATATCAAATGCTTTATATTTCGAGCAAATCGACGATTTTCAACGCGTTCGCTTGCAATTTATTGTTAAGCATCGTTTTCCTTCAATAATGAGGAAAAGGAACACTTTCTATTTTTCTTAAGCAAATCTCCTAAATCATGGCGTTTCGAATGGAAACGTTTCCATTTTAATTTCAGTGTATTGCGAGAGATGCTCTCTACACAGCTCCAAATGATATAAATTCGAAATTGACTCGGTGCGTTGTTCATTTGCATTAAATGCACAAGAGCAAGCGCAGCATTCTGCATGCGCCACAGCCATTCCGTTTGCATTAGGTGCGCAATTTTATCGCCGCTTTCGATGCAATTTATTGTTATTTGATAAAAAGTGCTTTTTTCAGATGAAATGCTCCGTTTAACAAATGGATATATCACTTTGGATGAGCTTGAAAGCGGCTGATTTCACTTGTTTTGCATAGCATGTGACTAATGTGTTTATTATTATTATAAAATGATCATTATAATACGCATATGCCACGTAATGTGTCTGAAAAGTTCAATTTGGTGATTTGTTTCCATTGAGCTGGCTGCTCTTGTTCAATTGCATATTTCACGGACAAAAAAAATGAATGCTTTGAATATGCCAGTAGAAAATCGATTGAGATGCAAAAAAACGAAAGAAGAAACAAAACTGTGTGTAAAAATGTGTGATAATTAGAAGTGAAAGCCCACTCGATGATCATACATGGGCTTTTTTGTGGTTGAACTGAAAGCCTTCTACAACAAAAGAACAGAAGAAAAAACGTTGTGTGCAAAATAAAGTGCGCAACGAAAAGAAACGACGTTCGCTTAAAGAGTATCGAAAGCGATTCGAGCCATACGATTTTTCCTCTTCTTTCGTTCGAACTGATTTAGCTACTGTTTAAGCCGAAGAATGTACACTTTTTTTGTGCCGTTCGCTATTATTGTTGCATTTTGTCCGTGCAACAGCGTATCCATTAATTTTCATGCAATTATTTTGTGTGCTCGCGCACACTTTTTGTTTGCACACTAGCTGCTGCTGCTACTGCTGGTGTGTGCCCATGCCGCTGAACGAATGACGCGCGCACTGACGGCGCACACAATTCTTGTGTACTATTTTACCATTTCAAGCTGGCCTTATAATGCACTGCGCATGCAATTAATGGTGATTTTTTTTTGCTCTCTACATCTTTCTCCTCTCATTCTCTTGCCTCACCATCCCTAGCTTTTCGCTAATTTATTTGATCAGATTTGGTTTTTTGTGCACTTAATTCGTTGCGAATCGTTTTATTGATGTCATCGGCTCTTTTTTTTATTCATACCAAATTTGGATCACTTTGTTGTGAATAGAAATTGCTCATTTCCCTCCTAAAAAAGCCCAACGTACTATACCGATCGATGTGGATTATGATTATATGTAATCTGTACGAAATTGGATGGTTTTCATAACAATTTGTAGTTTTCATTTCACATCGAATGCTTGACGGTGTTTTCCCTTCTTTCGTTCATCTGAAGCGATGCATTTCAAAAGTGAATGCTTTTCCCGATTCTTCGAACCATTTTCAACATTCTTGCGCCTCGATTGTTCTGTAACTTTTGAGATTTCCCCATTCGCTCTGTGTGTGTGTATGCCAGTCAATTGTGGTGAATAAGTCAAAATTAATTACCACCATCGATTCAATGCAGCACACTTTGTGTGTGTCTGAATGCAATCCGAAAAGTAAAATGCGAACGCGAAAATTGGCAAATATCAAAAGTATGGGGAAGTTATGATTGGAATATCGTCTAGCGTGATGATGACGGCAGCACAAAAAAAAATGGTTCAGACGAAGAAATTGATTGAATTTTTTTGAGACAAGAGAGACTCTTTCTCCGCATTCAAATTGAGATGGATCGGTGATTACAGTAATTTGGACGCATGCGCGCAACAACCACATGCAAAACGCGAGATATTTTGAAACTACAAAATTTGATGTATTTTGTGTGGGTATATATGGCATATTCTCATGTTTATTTGCTTTTTTCTCTGTATTTTTTTAGATCTCGAATTGCGAAAGAAACAAAAACAGAAAATAAAAGATCTGCACACGAGTGGGAACTTTCCCTACCTGTTTGCTGTAGCAAGACTGAAATTCCTGCCGGGGCCCACTTCAGCCAGCGACTCTTCATTGATCACGTAAACATATTTGTACGGCGTTTTAGTTCAAAATCGAGCAGTACACACAAGCTGAAACCGAATTGGATCACGAACCAGCCCATCGTGCAGCGCAAAAAAAACAACCAAACCAAAACACACATGGAAACAAGTGCAATCACCGTGTCACACACAATCGAAAAGACAAATGCAACTTTTATAAAGCAATCAATGTGAGTGTGTGTGTGCGTCTGTGTATAGATTCTAATTAGCATCTAATTGGTTTGTCTGCGATCACGCTCATCACATCGTCGCTCATCGGTAGTCTCATAAATTAGCATTTGCATGTGCTCGATTCCATCATCGCAAAACAACAAAAACAATTTGCATACGTAAAGAGATTTAACAAGACGTGCACGTGAGTATTCCCAATGTTTGTGCAGCATCGACAGCGCGCGCTCGCGTCAACCATTGGATTTATTAATTAAATATTCATTGCTTCTGTCTTCGACGCTGTTTATATGTCTATGACTCGATTCTTTGATGAACCAGAAACACGCTGCTGAATTTCTTACATTTGTTTCACCTTTAATTTTTCTTCAATCGGCGTGAATTCGAACACAACCGTACACTCTACTCTCTCAGCACCTCGATCACAACCAAATAAACAAAAACAAGAAAGAAAGAAGCAACAAAGAAAAATAAAAACGCTGATTCTTTTGGGCCAATTGTGTTTTTAATTCGATTACCCGACGAACAATTGCTTGAACCGAGTATTTGCCGAGCGCGCACAATTTAAATGAAAAATACCAGCCAGAAACAATAGATCCGAGTGTGCAAACAAACAATTCATGGCATCGTTCACAAAGTAATCGCTTACCGTGTCCAAAAAGTTTGTAATTGATGTTGTTGTTGCTGGTGTTGCTGACGCGAGTTGGAAAAATCAAGGAAAGCGCACGAGAGAACGAATAGGTAGAGAGAGAAGGAGAGAAAGACAGAAAGAGACAGACTTTAAATATTGGTTTACAGGTGTTTATAAGTCGTTCATATTCAGTGCGCTGCAATTCATGTGCACAATAATGATAGAGTGAAGGCTGGAAATTCACTGGACTTGAGCGCATTCATAGTATATCTGCGCAAGTGGTGCAGCAAGCCAGCCAAATCACGGAATCGGTAGTGAAACTGGCGTAAAAAAACAACACACACATATATTTACACGCACGCATTCAATACAACAAAATGACCAACGGAATTTTTTCCACTGTGAGTAAACAATAGCACGAGCATTTGGATAGTTTTTTCTCCCCACCTGTTGTGTGTGATGTACCAGAAGTCAGAAAGACAATCGAAAACCGTCAGATAATAAAGTGTTTTCCGAAACGAGATTATCTTCAAAAGAAAGGTGTTACTTCTTTTGTGTGTGAGTGTGTTTGTCTGTGCAACTGTGAAAAGAAAGAGGCTCGAGAGAAACAGAGACAGTGAGATAGATCAGCGCCGATATTGCTACAAAACTCATCGCGCATCGAACTAAACTCGACTAGCAAAAATACAATACGCGAACGGGAACAATTGGCCAATGTAAAAAGAAATCGAAACATACTTAAGACATCAAACAACAACAGAACAAAAATAATATGAGAAATATAACGATTTTGTTTAGTGCACTTAGATTAATTGAACGTTACGAGTAAAGTTGCGATAAACGCAAAGAAAATGATAAAATTGCTCATATGTTTCAATCAATGTATTCGGTTAATCTGATGGAAATGTGCGAGAAACAGAAAAACAAACAAACCGTGCAAGGTGTCTCGTGTGATTAGTGAATCGTGTATACATTTCAACCCGTCTATTTTGCTGCAGACACACAATTAGTTTCGATCTGGACTGAAGCCGCATGCGATGATAGTGCATGGATACGTGTTTTTTCCCTTTAACAACTGTTTTTTTTTTTGGAAAATGACCAAATGGTCGGTGCAATAAAACAATTTGTAAGGTTTAGTGTTTCGGCGCCGCAACAAAGTATATACACAACATAACGGCAGCAGACAAGAAAAAAATTGAAGTGACTTACATGTTGTAGTCTAGAGCGGATAAAACAAATCGTATTTACACGAAACAAAAAATAAACAATCAATTACAATCCACGTTACAGTTAATGATGAAAATTCAGTGAATTCAGTTTGTAAGCGCAAGAGAAAAGAAAATGGTGACCTGTAATTTTGATTCGATAAAAAAAATGGAGCGACCACGACGAAACACAACCAGTAGCTCGAATTCATCGGGTTTTCGTTTGCTCGACGATCAGTGTGACACCGTGTCAAGCGTTAGCCGAAATTCCATTTACAAACTCAAGATCGATGCAATGTTTGACGATAACAGGTAACAAAATTTGTTTATTTTTCTACTGGTTTATTAATTCGAAATGGCCATTATTGATTTGATGGTATTTCGAATGTTAAATTTATGCAAGCGATCGATTGGAAATTGATAAATAAATTGATGAACTGGATTTAATTTAGATCGATGGTGAGTCAACGATTGGACGATATAAATCCATCGATAAGTCAGCGACGCCGTTCGAGCCGATTATCATCGGCGGGTAGCATACGGGAGGCAGCCAGTAGCGGCATTAGGTGTGGTCGTAGTAATAGTATTCGCAGCAACAGCATCCGAGGTGGATCATCCACAAATATTCAACGTGGTTCGACGCGTGAAAGCTCCGGCAGAGGAACCAATTCGAATCGCTCATCATCCCGAGTATATCGTCACAGCAATCCGATTAATGTAACAAGAACGATGACAACAACCACGACAACAACAACAGCCGCCAATATTATCGAATATGGCGTTAAATGTGTGAATAACAAAGTGCAGAAGCAAATCGAACGAATGTTCACCGATGTGGCCAACGATGAGACTACTTGCAGTTTTGCCGTTCGATGTTTGGGATCGTTGCCATTGCAGAGTAAAGTCACCAGTTTGTTTGAATTGCAAGAACCGCTACGAAAATTGTATATAGCTGGGTCAAGCCATAATGTAAGTTGGGTTTTTTTTTGTTCGTTTTCATTGTCATTTTCCATGATGTATAAATAAAATGTAGGCCATCCGATAACATAGCCACCAGATTGTGTCATTGTTTTGCCCAAGAAAAGTTAGAATAGCATATTAATTTTCCAAAGTGAAAGAATCTCAATTGATATGCAAATGCTTAAAGGCTTTTGTCGATTAATGACCCAGTTTTTATTTTTGTGATCATTTGAATTCGATTTGTGTTTTAATTTTAGTTATTCTCATTTTGAAAATCAATATCGGTGTATTTGTTTTTAAATCTCCATAATAATAGAATCAAAATACCGGATACTTGGACATATGTGAAGGAGGTTTAAGAATTCGAACTGGTTCTACACCAAATGAGTCGCAACCGACTCCATTCCAACATATTGCCGTTTGGTCGGCGGTCAAGTTTGTGATGAGCCAATCAGAAAACAGTGCCGCTTTCCTTCCATTAATCACCGATCCGGAAAATCTTGATAAGAAATCACTTTTTCAACCGCTTAGGTATGTTTGTCACACCTTTACAACTCCATTTGATGCCAATTTCTAACAACTTATTTATTTAAATTGAGCATCTTTGTTCAATTTGTTCTTTTTTGCATAATAAATGTATGCTTTTAATGAAAACAAAAACAACTCCCACACTTTCAGTGGGTCCGATCGACGACGACTTTCATCTGGTTCGCATGCACCCATTTTCACGGTTGTCATGCGTTCAAAGCAACCAAACCAACAATCTAAGCAGTTAGAATGTCATGCGTTTGTTTGTCAAACGCCCGAAAATGCGATCGTCATCGCGGCCACGCTGTATCAGTCGTTACTGGCCCACATGAGCAGCAGTCAAACGGAAAAACAACGGAAACCACGCAATCAAAACGGTGTGAGTTGCGTGAGTATTGCAAGTAGTTCAGGTGCAAATCGTTATGGTAGCTCAAGAGCATCACTTGCTTCGTCCGGTAATCGGGCTAAACCACCAACTATTCCATTGCCACCACCACCAATCCCATCGCCTCGTCTCGCTCGAATGCAAATGCAAGCAAATAGCAAACGATTGGCAGAGAATTCCATGAGCAGCGACACTGACAACATCGTTAGAAACGCACTGCTTGAAACATCATCGTCGAGCGATCAACGCAAAAGACGTAGCTATAAGACGAGACGGGCTCCTCCAGTGCCAACACAGCATGAATACAATAATCGAGGTACGTATGAAATAGACCATTTGTAATCAGATTGAGAGGAAATGAAAACAAAACTTGACAAAATTAACAAAAACACTCGTTTGAAATGAACATTACAAAATGGAAATTGAATTCGATTCTTGCAGCTTCCGATTTGTATAAAATTTCATCGTCGTATCGAGTGCATCAGATGAATGCCCAATCACATCGGCATCACTATCAGACGGCCGATCAAGTTGGCGGTGACATCATGACTCGCGTTGCCATTCCACGGTCGGGCAGCTTTTTGAACACAAGCGGCTTGGCTCGGTATAAATCACGGGCAACCAGACGCGCCAAGAGCGGTGGCGGTGGAGGGTAAGACACTTTTCTGGCTGCAATTGTCATGAAAAACATTTGAATTCAAAATCTATTCTTCCAAGCCGTGAATGACAATTCCAAACATTTTCCGTGCAGATCCCCACTTGGCTTTTCAGAACTGTTCAATGAGTTCCGCTTGCAAGAGAATCTTCATTCGCTGGACGATATTTTGAATGCCATAATAAATTCGGAAGGAATGTCATTTAACGATTTGAAGCCAATTTACAAGGAATTCCTGTTAAAACTGGCCGTCACACTGACAAAAGACGAATTATATCAGCGATCAAAGAGCATAATGCGGCGTCAAAAGAAGAAACTAATGCGACGCAACAAAGCTTATCAAGTAAATATTCATCCATGGTGTTGTTCACAACTCACGACAGAAAAGAGTCTCAAAAATCCCGTTTCGATTTGAAAAAGAAAAAAAAAACTAACCATCACGACTAATCGGATTTCGAACAAAATTTATCGTTTCAGTATCCACGAAAAACCTTCTTTTTTGGTTCATATGGGCTAAAACGTGTGTTTCGATTTAGTAAGTATTTTTTTCAGAGGCGAAAAAAGACAACGGCCGCGAGTTTAGATGGATTGGCAAAGAAGCGTGTAATGAACAGCCGCGGCAGCAGTGCCACCGTCACAAATAATCGCATCACCACCACCGAAATACACAGCAAACAAAACTACGTGAAAAAGCATCATCGCAGCAGCAAAGCGGTGACAAGTGGATCGGATTTGTCGGAAACACAAAATGAATTGACGTTCAGTGGCCAAAATCGCAACAGTTCCAGTGGGTAAGTTTCAAAAACATCGATCAACTTATGGGTGTGACAATTTTTCGTTGTTAGTCAATTTATGCGATATCAATTATTCACAGATACGTTTCATACTCCGAGTGCAGTGCATATTCGGATGAATGCACATGTTCGTCGGCCGATCGTTGCTATTGCAGTTTAGGACCGGGTCGAGTGAAATTGTCGCGTCGTCTAAAGGAGAGCAAACGATCATCCAGTTACATTAAGAATACGGACACATTAATTTCATGCCACACCGATGACAAATGCTACTGTTCGCTGGACGATGGCGAGGGAACGGCTGATGACCTATCAACGGCCACCTATTGTGATACGGAGAGTTGCAACAGCACCACGAAATGCTATTGCAAACATCGAGTTGTGCAAGTGCCGGGCACAACGGCATCCGTGACAAAGAAGGTCAATCGCACTTGTGTCAGCGATAGTTTAGCATTGGATTATGAACTTTTCACCGTTGGCAACGATCGAGGTCAACGGCGCCATGGCAGTTCAAAAACACGGAGCAACCAAAATGCCAAGCACATTCGATCACAGGAGGCATTGAGTGTGAAGAAAAGCGTTGAAATGGCAGCCGTTTTTGCCGATGTAAAACTCAGCCAAACCACCGATATTAAACATCTGAAGGGTGACATCACATCGTCCGAAGAGGAGCGCTTAGCACGCAACAATCGCCGAAACAGTGTGATTAGCACTCGAAGCCAACAAATGAAACGAATCGGTTCAATGGGACCAAAATGCAACAATATCATTCCGAATGTCATCGAAGCCGCTGAACAAAATCCAATTTTCCGGAAAAATACACAGAAAATTAACGAAATGTATCAAACGATTACGCCAAAAGTGGTCGGTGCCACTCTAGAAGATTCCCTAGGTTATCTGCCATGAATTCCACGACAACTTTCCCACATGCAACATTTCTTGTGACACAATTAACAATATTTTTTAACGGAAAAATGTTTACATAATTGTGCAGACAATCAAATTTATGCATGGGAAATTATCTGTCAAATCATTTTTGACCAGACAATGAAGTTTCAGTGCAAAAATGCACCACTTGGACAAAAATTGGTTCACAAATACTCGTTAATCATACGATTTAGATTATAAGAATAAAAGAAAAACTTTAATTTTTACTGTACTTAAAAAAATATCGACTAAACACGGAACAACAACTTAGATTTCTTGAATGAAACAATTTAGATATTCACACTTTGCCATTGACGCATGGAATTAATCTAGATATTCGTATCATATCTTATCGTAAATTGTTTTTTTTTAAATGATTATATAGGCCTACAGCTGCTGTTTGAATCACATATTCTTTAAGGAGATTTTCATATCGCTTGTTCCAAACGGCATTTGTTACATTCCACTTTGAGCCCGATCCATTGACATTAATTCATGAAATTGGGTCATTTAATAACGATACGACATTTTTTTAGACTTATTACTCTGAATCCTAAAATAATCCAAAAGATAAACGCAATCTTGTGCAATATTCGTAGCAAAGAAATGATATTACGTGCAATCATCATTCATGAGATATATACAAGAGATTTTTTTATACAATAAACTTAAATACAAAAAAAAACATTTGCAAAATGACTTATTTTTGCTTTAATTCTTATTTTTGGTTCAATTCTTCGAAGGAAAAGAAGAAAAATTATAAAAATCAAAATACAGAGGAAAGTATAAGTGAAAAAAGACTCTTTCTCAACCATTTGGACTGAAGCTGAAACTAGAATTAAAATGTCGACATTTAAATTCAAATCAAACGCCCGTGTGTATGCAAACCAATCGCCAATGTCATGCTCACGCCCAATGCTGATTGGGCTGCGGAGAACTAACACATGTACACATCTAATTCAGCGATCGAACTGTGTCTTGTGCACATCATATGATTTCGACAACACAGTTGAACGAGCGAGAGACGGTGGAGTTAATGTTTGATATTTTGCATTGCTCAGTCTATCTCTACTGTCAGTGTATAACAAATTGAGTTCGCTCCGCATCGCAAAGTACGAAAAATGGCTAGCAATACCCAAGGAATTCAACAATTGTTGGCTGCCGAAAAGAAGGCCGCCGATAAAGTCGGAGATGCACGTAAACGTAAGTGAAATTGGGCATAATTTCGTCGAAAAAAAAAATCGGAATTTCATACTGAAATTCTAGTGGAAAAATTATTGATAGCGGGATCATGTGAGCGTTTTTCGCTTGTGCAAACGGTCACATGACCATATTTTGATGTTCAGTTGAATCGATGTCATGATCATATTTGACGGATTTTTGGCATTTATATTGGCTTTTTCGACGATTTCATTGGAAAAAGTTGAAAAAAAAAAAAATCCGCATATTTCTAGGTAAGGCACGTCGTTTGAAGCAAGCCAAGGATGAGGCAACAGAAGAAATTGAGAAGTACCGCGCTGAACGTGAGAAGCAATTCAAAGAATTCGAAGCCAAGGTAAAAAAAAGTTGCTTGAACTTGATCTTGAGTGTGAAATGAGCTGGAAATCGATTATTTTATTCCAAATATTTCCAAATTTCAAATTTTTTTTCCCCCAAAAATTCAAGCATATGGGTTCACGCGAAGGAGTTGCCAGCAAAATTGACGCTGATACCCAGGTCAAGCTTCAGGAAATGATTCGTCAATTGGGAACAACAAAAGAGCCAGTCTTGCAGGCTGTGTTGGACTACGTGTATGATATCGCCGTCGAAAGGCACAAAAACTACCATGATGATCTTTAAGTTGAACGATTTTCGCGCGCCCCCAAAAAATCATCTGCTGCCAAAACGTTTTCAATGTTATTACAGCTCAATGTATGCGGTTTATTTTCAATTACTCGCACATATTATGTCATCATTAGTGAAAATTACGCCCCAGAAATTTTCAATTCGAGCGAATTCATTTTGGTGTTTACAAGTTGTATTACTTAAAATTATTAGCTCGTTCTTTTTCTTCTTTTGTTCAATCGAAACTTTTATGTTTTTTTTTCTTCTGTTGTATTAACATTCCAAATTAATTAGATAGAACCATTGATATGCAACAGCAGCTCATTCCAAGGCTCACAATTATTCAAATTGAATGAGTTTGTGTAGAACACATTTCTTCTTAATAGATTTATAAATTGTAAATACATACGAGAAAAGAAACCGAAGTATTAAATTCACTGATAAAATCTCATGGAGCCTTTGTTTCATTGCACTGAAGGCGGAAAAATGCTCGTGATTTGACGAGAGAAAGTATGTGGATGTGTGTGTGTGTTAGTATTGAAAATATTTTATTATATTTTTTTCCTCTTTTTTCTTACAACTTATTGACTACAGATTCAAGAGTTCATTTTTTTAACAAATAAATTATCACGTTTGATCCTTAATGCTATGTATTTCATCGGATTGGATTGGATTTTCAAGTGTGTCGTTTGTTGTTGTTGTTGTTGTGGCAACCAAATCACACTGGAAGTGTTTTCATAAGTCAGCCTTTGTATCGAGCGGTGTATATCCGACGGGAATTTCCTTGAGTTCAATTCTTAAACACAGGAATTCACTGAAGACACACATAACGGTGGCACAAACTGCGTTCAAGAACCACCATGAGAATGTTGAGGGAAATGCACCATTGTACACCCAACAAATGAACAAATGCGCAAAATGATATGTACATGTAAAATCTAAGCAGAGTTTCGTACGACCAACAATAAATCGCAGCGCCAGCGCACCGACGAATGCATTCAGAACAAATGACAGGATCACTGATCGACCGCCCGAGTCTGTGACGTGAATTTCCTGGAAAAGAAGATTTTTTTTTTCGAATCAATTGAATTGAAAATGTTGTGAGTCACAACTTCGGACTGAGTATCAATGTCAACAGTATGTCTTACATGGTATTGGAACAGGTGGTCTAGTGTATGATTAGCCCCGACAAAAACATCCATAAATGCCATAATGAAGCCCAAACTGACATACAGAAGCGATTGAACAGCTATAATCTGTGCTATTAGCAGCAATGGATCCCATTGTGTGTTTCGAAAGCCCGTTTTCATTTTCATTGCTTTCACTTTGGATTTGAATGCAATCTATAAAATTGACTACGTTTGCCTAGTGAACCAATGGAATTGGCAACTTTTCTCTTAATTTAAAATAACTCCGTGTAAACGAACAACGATAAACAAAACCAAGATTGGTGTTAATCTCCAAAATGCATGGTCGACAGTTCAATTTATTTCACAATAAATTTGGTGTATGCTTGAGTAATTGTGTCTTGGTTTTGCTTTTGAGTCACTGTTTTTTTATTTGGAACGTATTGACTTTGACAGATTGATTTTAATGTGTCAAATCGACTGAACTGAACTAACCTCACAACGACGTATCGTGCGTGAGTTGTGATGATGATGATGCTGGTGCGTGATTTGACTGTTGGGCAAACATACACAGACATTTGTGCAGCGCGCAATAAATGGTGTTCGTGTATAACGAACACGCACAACCACAGACAATGAGAGCAAATATTACGATGTGTGGCGCACGTATACAACGCGGCCATATATAAAACGTAATTCGAATCAAACAAAGAGGTACGACAGATAGAGATGCGATGACAACATTTGTCAACTAAATGTGTGCGACCGAGACAACCGTATGGTGTTCAAAGGAATTCCAATTGAGCGGTACAAGTTGCTGTTGGCTATAATAAAAACTCACAGTGTGATTCTCTCGGTTCGCATACAACGTCACACGCAAAGAAAAGAGAGAGAGAGAGAGAGAGAGAGAGAGAGAGAGAGAGAGAGAGAGAGCGAGCGAGAGGGAGCGAAATAAAGAGCATGATGTTATACAATTCGAAAAAACACACAGTCACAAAACTTTGCTAATGGATTACATGGCACTTCGCATAACTGTCAAACATATATTATTTTACATACACTCTCGAGCATAGGAGGCGAACACACAGAGCAGAAAACAAACGGAACACACCAAAAAAAGCGAGCCAGAAGCAGCGAAGAAATATTCTCTCTTTTTTTCATTAATTCCTCTTTCATTCAACTTGATCGCGGTTTTATTTCGCTCGTACCAAGTTCCCATGAAAAGTCCAAATCTTTGTTTTCTGTGTTGAAACGAAAAAACAAAAATCATTTCAATTTGTTTTATTTTGTTTTATTTTCTTCTGTTTGACCGTGCCTGTCATCATCGAAACGAAGCAGCAGTAGCAGCAACATCAGTAGAGAGGAAAAAAGAAGTATCTCAATTCGCCTAGTGTGTATCTTTTTTTCTTCTTCTTCATTTTGGGATTTTGCAGTGTTTATCGTGTGAGTGTGTGTATGTGGTTTCAGATTCGGAGATGTAAAGTGAACGAAATAATTTTTTTGTGTGACGAAATCGAATAAATTGAATAGGAACTGAAAAAGGAGTTCAAAATCAATTCACAATTGTCAGTGTGATTTTTTTAAGTTTGATTTAGTTCATGGCATTACTTGCGCTCGCTGTGATACAAGAAAAAAAAACGACGAGAAAGAAAAGTTGTGTGCGTGCGTGTTAAGTGCAGAAAATATAGGCGACAAACGAAGACTTGAAAGAAGAAAAAGAAGAAGAAGAAGAAAAACACACAGCCAGTGAAACAGTCAGAAAGCAGTGGCGAAACGAAAGAAAATCAAATAGTTGAAAAGTTTTTATTATTTTTGTTTTTCGAAAAAAAAAAGATCAAGTGTTTTTTGTTGGTGCGTTGTGCGAAAAAATCCATTCGTTTTATGCTTACAGCAACGCTTTAAAAAACGTTACAAACAATTTAAAACTGGATTTGCATTATTTCTCGTCACCGCACCAGAAGCTCATCTCGAATAGATCTCTCAGTTCAAGTCAGAAATATTGCAGAAGCAACCACAACAACAGCAACAACAACAGCAAATTTGCTGCGTGGTATGTGCTTCTCTCTTTCTCTTAATTCTCTCCGTGTGTATATTTCTATACAACGACCCAGCTAGTTATTGTTGTTAGAAGGAATGTAATCTCAGTGTACAGTTATCAAAACGAATGAAAAAAAAATGAAAAAGACACGAGCAATAGACAAAGACAGCAAGAGACACTACGCGAGGCAGCTGAACGCTGAAAGAAAAAACATGAAATATTATCAAGTGTGATAAAAATAAAACCTGTATTGATTGACACGAACGAAAGAAAGACAGCGAAAAAAAAATCAATATCAAATAACTATTTTTAATCGATGGGTTTTGATTTGATTCGCGTTCAGAGGAAAATCAAAACGCAAGAAATAAAAATGAGAAGCCACTCGATTTGTATCGTTTGACAAATGTCATGTCTCTGATTAGCACGGCCCATAACTACTAACAAAAAAGCAATTGTTATCTTTCTTTTGCTGTGCTATTCTCTACCGCCGCTGCCGCCGTCGCCGTCGTTGTCTTCTTCTTTTATTTTTGTTTGAATTTTATTTTCTATGCAATAAGAATATAATTGCCATTTGAAGGCTGAAGAAAAGGGAACGTATACAACAACGGCAACAACAAATGAGGCAGACAAATTCTGAATTGATGACAAACGTAATGTGCCTCAAGCGTCATATTTTTACGCGGATGTTTTATTTTCGGTGCATGTGTTCATGTTTGCACTTGAAATGTTTTTTTTTTCGCATTTCGCTGAATATTAAAGAGGGCAAGATGCAAGACAAAATTCAACTTCTCTCTATCTCTCTCGTTATCTCTGAAAATATAAAGTAAAAATGTTGGGCATTAAATGCCAACCGAAAATTTATGCCATTCATTTGGCAGGCTTCGTGTGAAATGATCGAATTTCATTCATATTTGTGAACATGCTCCGCATTTTTTCTCCACTTTGCTCTTATAAATGTCTACAACGATTTGCTTTCGTCGGGTTTATTTTGTTGTTGTCGTCGTGTTGTTTTTTTTTTGTCGTTTGTTTGAGTAAAAAGCAATTTATTCGGTTGATCTGTTTTCAATTATGGACTTATCGAGGTGAACTAAAACAACACACAGACACACTCGCACACTTATTTGGGGCGGGTTAGAGAAGTACACATGTGCCATATATGAGGATATTTGTTTTGTGTTGGTTTTTCTTTGCTCAACAGTCGCTAGTTTTTCTCTGCTTCATTCGTTGTCCGTACGACTCTCATTCACAAGCGCGCCGATACTAAAAGAGCACTTCATTAAAAAAAAAATCTTCAAAACCCATTCTAGATTTTATTCTAATGACGTTGATTCCATTTTGGTTGTACGCTGTCGAATAGAAGACAGAGCGTGTATAGGCTCTGATTCGTTCCATGATTAATTAAGCATTGAAATGAACGGTCGCGCGAGCAAGCTATCGAACGAGCGTGTGTGTGTGTGTGTGTATGAGTGAGTGAGTAAGAGTGCGTTTTTAGTATCGAAATAATTTATAAGTATATTTGCGTGCAAAATAAAATAGCTCTAGTGTTGAGGAATGTTTTTCTCCTTCTCTCCCTCGTTCTCTCGGGCCAAAATCCCCCATACAGCTCACAAACTGGCACAAAGTGTTTTAGAATAAGGGCCAGAAATTACGATGTTATTAATTTTTATTGCTGGTTAGAGAGCCGCACAATCGGCAGCCCGTCAATCGGCAATGACAACGGCGACGACGAATTCACAATCATTTTGATTGTATTTTACTTATACACAATACGTTCGCAAAGTGGATGTGTTGCTGCTCATTTGCTGTTTTCTTCTCAATTTTCATTGTGTTTTCGATCGGGTTTTTCGTCATTTTTTTCTCTATCTTTCATAACTTGTTTGCGCCAATTTTCGTTCCTGTTTGCGCCTCTAATTATTAGTCAGTGTTTTAATTTTCATGCAATAAATATTGTTTTTTTTAATTTCGAAGCGGATAAACTGCTACCGAAAAGTAATCACTGTATGTGAATGTTTTGATGGAATTTTTCGCAAGTTTTTACAAAACGACCAATCTACATACGTATGTATATACAAATTGTTATAAATAAACTCGAAATAAATAAAACAGAGATAAAATTGGCCAGTGTTGAAAAACTAAAAATATTTAGTCTGTGTGTGCTATTGCATAAATAAGCAGATTTGTCACTGTGTCTGTGGCCAATGTATGACAGACACTGACTGTGTTCTCTCCCTGTTTGTTGTATGAATGCAAATTATTCGAGAATCTATTTAGACTCGTGATGCATTTTTCGTATTGTTTTTATATATTCGGTGTCGATGTGTGACTACGAATTATTATATGAGTCGACCGAACAATAAATGGAATAAAAATAAAGTGCGATGACAACGACAACGACGACGACGAAAACAACAACAATAGCAGCAGTACAAAACGGGCTGTGTTCTCTTTCGGGCCGTTGTGTGTGTGCATGTTTGTAATTTGAAATGCAAACAATCGTGTGCGTTCTTGAAAAGAATTCCGAAATTTTTTTTTGTCAACTGCACCTAATCCATTGTACGTGCTGTATCGTTTGTGTTACATTGTGAGAAGGAAGCGCTCGCGCGATCGCTACTTACAAACAAAATTATGAATAAACAAAAGCAAAGAGAATAGACACTAAATGACTAATTTACAAGAGCCAATTTAGAAAAGTGATGTCGAAATCATTTCGACAAAATCCAAAGAAAGAGCAAGAGATATACGGTATCTACTGAATTGACGATCGGATCAGGTGACAACCACACGATATCGATTACGAGAGAGCGAGAGCGATAGCTCAAGGAAGGGAGAGAAAGATGAATATCGATAGAAAAAAAAACGAAGAAGAATGCTCGAGAGCGAAAATAAAATCATATGCAAATCGATTTTGAATGGAATAGAAGAATGCTTTGCCAGCGTATTCTAATCAGTCCACCGGATTCAGATGAGTCTCGAGCGTGTCTCTTCCAGCTTTGGCTTGATATTTGCGCTATACAACACATGAACGGAATGAGATTTGCATTACAATACGCATCGAAATTAGTTCACAGTCCACCATTTGTTTGAGAATCGAGTCGAGTTCGATATGAACAGCAAAAACCAAGTGAAAAATGCCGATAGACAAATATTCCAACGTCATCAAAACGGAATAGAAAGTCATTGAATGTTATTCGCCGCATTTATTATTATTGCAATAAATTAAACGTCATTTGATCTTCAGCCACCAAGGTTCAAATTTTCCCATCCGCTCGATAGAGCCTCCATAGATTGAATCGAAAGAGTTTTTCAAAAGAGACTCTTTCAAAAGAATCTTTGCGAAAATTTTCAATATTCTGCTACAAATTACGGCTGTAAACTATATTCAAATGATTGGTTTTGATTTATATTTTAATACTATTATGAAAAAAACTAAAAAAATTGATTTGTATTAGATTTTATTGCAATAATTGATTTCGTTTGATCCATATTTTGACAATCGTCGTACAATGATTTGTGACATTTCACCATACACTGCAACTTCATGCCATATTTGACATTTATACGATTGTCAAAATGATCGTTTTTAATGAAATCAATAATTTCAATAAAATTTAATACAAATCAATTTTTTTAGTTTTTTTTCTTCATAGTATTAAAATATAAATCAAAACCAATCATTTGAATATAGTTTACAGCCGTAATTTGTAGCAGAATATTGAAAATTGTTGCAAAGATTCTTTTGAAAGAGTCTCTTTTGAAAAACTCTTTCGATTCAATCTATGGAGGCTCTATCGAGCGGATGAGAAAAATTAAACCCTGTCAGCCACACAATTTTAATAATGTAAGAAAATTGATTTGCATGTCGATCGGCCAATGTGAGTGAGTGTTGCTCGTTTTATTTGCTCTTCGCCAATTGATGTTTTATGCCGTGTTTTCGTCATTTGATTTGATTTCGTTGACTACTTTTTTTTTATTGTTGTTGTTGTTGTTCGTGTGTCTTGCCGCCGAATACATCGCAATCGATTTGAAATATGCTACATTACCGCGCTTCGGCAAAATATTTGCTGATCGTGTACACACACATGTAGTGTTTATTATATTTCGCCAAGAGTTTATTTTTGGCCCCTAAAACAGCAGCAACAACAACGATGATGACGACGACGGAAAAAGAGCACTCTTCATGTTTACATAGAAGCAACAATTAAAACGAGGGAAAATGTAAACGAAACGCAAAACGATCGCGCTGAAAAATTGATACTAATTGAATTGAACATTTGAATACTTTTCATTGGTGAGCTTGAGGGGAGCGTACGTTGAATGTATTTTTCTCGCTCATTCGATTGAATTAACTGTAATTGTCGGATTTTGTGATGTTAATTTTTGCGTTTCAATACAATAACAATGCTGGTGTTTATCGACAAAATTATCTGAGAAGACTTTGAACTTCGGATCAACTTGCATTTAAAGCTGACCTTGTTTTCACACATTCAAGTATTCGCAATATTTTGTAACATTTTGCGTGCTATTGAATATTACGAGTAACATCGAACAGATGCGTCTTTGGATCTTGAATCCATACAGTTTATTTCCCTTCGAAGCGTTAACCACTAACACTTGGTCACTCCACTTCGAAACGTTCTAATTGCTCAAGCATTGAATTGCGAAATATCGCGAAAAACTGTCAGAAGAGGAAAACTGCAACATTGATATTGTCGATTGAGAAGTGAGGCAAAATTGGAGATACTGATAAGGAGGCGTTTTGCAGACGTCTACTTACTGTCTCTTTTATCAAAAACTCGCAATCTGTTGATTGTTGATTTTGTTGCTTTTTAAAAAGATCAAGTGAGCTATAAATAAATGTATAAAACAAAACAAAAACACTCATTGACAGGAAGTACCTTGTAATGCAAGCCAAATTGCTTCCAAGTGCACCATTTTCCATTAAACTTGGGGAAATGTGTTTCCATTTCCATCGTCAATTCAATTAAAGCAAACCGAACCTCTTCTCAATCTCATTGCAGCTAGAGATGTTGCTATAAAACATGGTAAATATTGTCGGCCAAATGTGTTCATTGAACATACGTAGCCATTCATTGGTTATTGCCGACAGGTCGGCCATCATTATAGATCAGACCTTCACGTTCTTTTTCACATCAAAAAAGCTAAAAGTAAATTTTAATTTCGTCGATTTTGCGGCTTGTTCAATGAAATTTTCATACGAAACACGAAAAAAAGAGGAAAAAATATTAATTTGACAAGTATCGACGACACTGACAGTTCTCGTTTGCAATGCTTTTGTATCTCCTAGCAATCGTATATTTCGTATGCATATGTGTTGTTTTTTATTTGCTCTCTTGGTGGGATTCAAACGAAGATTTTGTCAGCGAAACACTTGAATCTGACGAGGAAATAAATAGAAGCCGATACTAGAGTGTATGAGTGTGTTTGTGTATGACTAAAGGTATAAAAGAGAAAAACTTCAATTTGCACGAAGATTAATGTTAAATCGTCAACAAAAGTCGTCGCCTTTAATTTTCTTCGTAAAAATGGTGTTGTTGTTCATTGAAGCGAAGAAAAAAGCCTCAAAAGAATGAAACAATTGTTGATTGGCTTATCAGCACACAATTGGTATGAAAAGATCTGAATAATGAAAAGAAAACGTCATCAATACACAATACGGCATCGTATGTGACACATGGGCCGTGCAGCGCCGTTGTTGTTCGCTAAAATTCATCCGACTCAACATCTTCACCGTATAACACATGGAAAAAGCAAAAGAACAATAAAGTTATTGAAATTTAATTATCAAGCAATGAAAAGGCAATTTTCGAAGTGAACAATTTCATACTTGATACAATAAATGGGTGAAATTAAATTTTAATCAATGCTAATTCTTTTTCATTTGTTCTTTTTTTCTCTCTTTTGTTTTTTGTTTTGCAACGCCATGATATCTCATGACACAATTTATTTGTCTAATGTGTGCTGGATTAATCTTGATGCACTTCTCGTAAACACGTGTGCGATTAAAATTGCGTTCATCGCATCGATATAGCGCCAGTGATAATTGAACGATGGAAAATAATATTCAGCGAAATGGGGAAGCGGAACCGGCAAAAGGTCCACCGCCCGTACCAATAGCAAAAGCCAATCCGACACCAAACAATCTAGGATCGAATACAGTGAAAAAAGACAAACGCATGAACAGTTCACGGTTCAACATATCGAAAAATCGGGAATTAACACCTTTGCCGCGACTCGCCGGTAAGTGGAATATTGCATCATTCGCCATTGGCCTCCCAAGTCATATGGTTTTGACATGAGCAATTTGACATCGGCTGTTAAATGTTTTCATTTTTATGACTGTGCTATTTCTGTTCTTCTGTTTCATTCAATTCATGACGCAACTCTACAGAGGTATCGGCAGCCGAACGCGAAGAGCTGTTCGCACAGAAATTGCGACAATGTTGCGTTCTGTTCGACTTTACCGAGCCGCTAAGCGATTTGAAGTGGAAAGAAGTCAAACGAACTGCCTTGCATGAAATGGTTGAATACCTGACCAACGAGCACAATGTAATTACGGAAAAAATTTACCCGGAGGCTATAAATATGGTAACAAACCGCTTTTTTGCCACATTTTTTTTTCTTGTTCTTTTATTTCTCATCGATTTTATGATATTCCTTCCATCTAATGACCAACACACACCAATACACATTCTCACCTTTTCAATTGCAGTTCTCGATAAACTTGTTCCGCACATTGCCGCCGTCTTCCAATCCAAATGGTGCCGAATTTGATCCCGAAGAAGATGAGCCCACTTTGGAGGCCAGTTGGCCACACTTACAACTGGTGTATGAATTGTTTTTACGATTCTTAGAATCGCCCGACTTTCAGCCGACCATCGCAAAACGTTTCATCGATCAACAATTTTTGCTACAACTTTTGGACCTGTTCGATTCGGAAGATCCACGTGAACGCGACTTCTTGAAAACGGTTTTGCATCGTATCTACGGCAAATTTCTAGCGTTACGTACATTTATTAGGAAACAAATTAATAATGTGTTCTACAGGTAAGCGCTCATACGGGTGGACGGAAATGACATTTCCATATTTATTTTTAGCATAGCGCATGAATGACACATAGAAAATACCATTGCTGTGGGTTACATCAAAGCAGCAAGAAATGAAATGTTTTATGATGGTTTTAAAATGTGGAAATGCACCCCAATTCATTTACATCCGATTTTTTTCTTCCAGATTCATTTATGAAACGGAACACCATAACGGCATAGCCGAGTTGTTGGAGATTTTAGGTAGCATTATAAATGGTTTCGCGTTGCCGCTAAAAGAGGAGCACAAGCACTTTTTATTGAAAGTACTGTTGCCGTTACATAAAGTGAAAAGTTTATCGGTGTATCATCCCCAGTTGACGTACTGTGTGGTACAATTCCTGGAAAAAGATCCAAATTTGACCGAGCCCGTAATCAAGAGCCTGTTGAAATTCTGGCCCAAAACGCATAGTCCGAAGGAGGTGATGTTTTTAAATGAATTGGAAGAGATTTTGGACGTCATCGAACCGGCTGAATTTCAAAAAGTTATGGAACCATTATTTCGACAAATTGCAAAATGCGTGTCCAGTCCGCATTTTCAAGTGGCCGAACGTGCCCTCTACTACTGGAACAATGAATATATTATGTCGCTAATTACGGAGAATTCGACCGTCATTTTGCCCATAATGTTCCCATCGTTGTATCGCAACTCAAAAACCCACTGGAACAAAACCATCCATGGCTTAATCTACAATGCGCTCAAATTATTCATGGAAATGAATCAAAAGCTGTTCGATGAGTGCAACACAAATTTTAAACAAGAACGAGAAATGTAAGTTTTGCATAATATTCGTTTTTGGTTTTTCTCTGTTTTGCGCTCGTTGACCTTGAAAATGAATGCACGCAAATCGAATTACTCATGTGTTTCCCACACTCCCTCCCTCTACCTCCGTAGGGAAAATGAAAAGCTGTCACAAAGAGAGGTGGTATGGCAACAGGTGGAAAATCTAGCGAAAAATAAAAACGATTGGATGCAAAATGCGGGTAAGTGTACAACTCAATTATCTGTTGTTTTGTTATGAAACATGGAACAACAACGAGAAAAAATTGATTGAGAATTTAATTGGGTTGCTTTGTTTGTATTTCCAGATGATGATGCTCGATACAATTATTTGGACTATGAGCGAGGTGGTGAGGTAATACACTAAACTATTATCGATTGCCGTGTAAATTCGAACACAATAGTAGCTGTAGTTTTTGACATGCAGTGGAAAATCCATTCGAAAACAAGCCAGAATACAAAAAAAAAAAAACAAACAAACTCATCGCTTAGTCATTTTGCAAAGCATTTCATATTTGATCAAATCAACAACAAAATCTAGCGTTTCACGTGTAGAACAAAAAAGCATATAGTTGAGTGCATCTTTCCCGCTTCCCTTCTTTCTTCCCACTTCATAAACGTAGTTAAGAGAAATGAACTGTTTTCCACCACCAATACCCTTACACACCTATCCACACATCATCATCCAGCAAAACAAAGAATACTTCCACCCCGCCAGTGCCGGTAATTGATTCGATTATATAATTTCTAGATGAAAAATATGCGTAACAAGGATAAGCCATTGCTGCGAGCCAAATCCGAACTACCACACAATAACGATACAATTCAAGCATTGCAAGACCACAAACGTGCTGATGATTATTTAAACTCCACATCCGATGAAAATAAGTGTTAAATGTGTTGATGTAATCGACCTATCTCTACTCCACTTTACAAAACAAAACAAAACAAACAAACAAAAACAAAAAAACAAACGATTGAATTTCAATGGAATGACTTGGTTGGCATGTTGCAATGTTACAAGCATACATACTGAACGGATGAAAAGCAAGTGTCCATTTTTTTTACTTCTTTGATTTTATTTTCTCATTTTCATTTTTGGATTTGATATGAATTTGCCACATTTAGAAACATATTGACGCATACAATAACGAAATAGTAAAGAAAAAACAACAAAAAAACGCTTTGTCGCCGCAGTTTTGACCGAACATTTGAAATGCCCATTTTTTTTCGAATAGACACTTAAGCCAAAATCAAAAAAACAAAAAATTGAACTAGAAACAGAATCAAGCAGAAAACATAGACAAGTTTAATCGATGGATTGAATGTACTATTTACAAAATAACATTATACTAGAAAATAGAAATAATTTCTTAATAAAAACAAACTCACAACGACAAAACAACATGAAAATGCAGTTATTTATAACGTATACACGAGAAAAAAGATCAAAAACATCAGATATTTCATACAGGACTTATGGACAATTTCGATTTAGATATCACATATTGTACACGATACTTAAAAAGAGAAAACAAATCGCTGTATTAAAACAAAAAAAACCATAGGCTATAGAAATAAATGGATTTCTGTTTATTTGACGAGAAGAAGAAGAAGAAAAAAAATACAATCTGGCATCGAATTGAATTTCCATAGAGAAATGAACATTTACACAAAAGCCTGTTGTGAATGTAAAAAAAAACTGTGAACTGAAAAATCCGGACCGAAGTCGATATGCTTCGTCTTTTTTTTTTCTTAGTTTGTTTTTCATTTTTAACAATACGTTTTGTTCCACATTTTCTCGGCAACGTTTTCATCGCAAGTTCTATTGATAACCAAAACAAGGTGTTAAAATGTAAAGAAGAAGAATAAAAAGGAAAGGCCTGTCTGAAAGAGATAAAAACGATAATAGAATGAACAAATTTATTTTCAAGCGAAAAATTATCACTAAAATTGTTGTGTTAATTGAATTGATCGCGTTTCAAACGCCAAACCCACACGAATACATACAATTGATCTTTGATTTTTTATACACATAGAATATGTGTGGAATTATACATGTACGTTACAGATCGCGTTTGGTCTGCAAGAGAAATATAGACATAAATGACCTTAAACTATATATATAAAAGCTTTTTTTTCAATGTCACGTATTCCGAACGATATATAAAAATAGAAAATAAAAGATGAATGACTTTTATAATGATTTACAAACAGACAAATCAGGTATCTTGTGAAGAGAGAGAAGAAAATGAAAATGAAAAATATGAAAGAAATCTCGTTCCCGCGTTTTCAATAAGGAGGCAGCGCAATGCAAAGTTTAGTTTCAGTGATGGCAGCTTGTACATTCAAATCAATTGTCCCTTTTTGCAACAAACAACACACTCACACAAACACACACACAGTGAACACTTTTTTTTAATTTCCATCTTTATTCGTTAAGTTATTTCTAAGAAAGAAAAAAAACTATTCGAGATAAATAAAATGAAAGAAAAAAAACAATCGACAAAAAAAAATTGGTAAACATTGCGATCGTTTCTGTTAAGTTGAACAAACAAAAATTGAAGAAAATATGTTAAATTTTTTTTTAAATTTGAATGCATACTTGTTAAGGATATTACACCGTTTGGAACTTAAATGACAACAACAAATGAGAGACAATTGAATATCGTTGAAGATGAATTTTTTTTTTCGTTTTTTGGAGACAAATTTAAATGTTTTCTGTATATAAATAAAAGAAATGATAAAGAAGAATAAAAAAAGATGGTTCTATATTGAGGAGCATATTTCATATGTAAGTTTAAAACAAAAAACACCTACAAGTTAAGTGAAAAAAAAATATGAAAGAAAACAGTTGAATGTGTTTTCATATATATTATATTTCGTAAGTGAGATATTATACGGATGAAACAAATACAAAGAAAATATGAATGAACATCTGTACATGGTGTGTGCGTGTGCAGTTTTCATTTCCTTTCTTTCCATAGCCGTCTACAGGTGCATCTGCTTCGCGGTTTTAACATATTCAGTTAATCAGCGTAATTGGCGAATTTGAATGGAACGAGGTAAGATAGTGGCTGAAAGGTTGTTCCACACCGTCTCTACTTCATTCAATTTGGAAAATGGCTAAAGAATACATGGACACCATAACGGCGAATACTGGTTTGAACTATCAATGACTAAAAACATTATCTTTATCAATTTTATTTGATTAGAAGAAAAAATCGAGTTTTAACGGTGCGATTAAACCAGTTGAAAATGAATGGAATAGAAAATAACGAACATTATATGGTAATAATTGCAAGAGCAATAGCATGATTTGTTTCTATCGCAAGGTTTATGCTAATTAATGCAGAACCGGTTCTATACATCTGCCTTCACTGCGCTACGGTGTAAAGTTATTCCAGTTCGAACTGTCATTGCGTGAGTTGAATGGTGAAGTTTGAGGTTATGTGCTCGTGTCACGCAGCGTTTGACAGTTCAACAGCAAACGACGCCTCCTGCAACTCATATCGATTCAGTCAAATGAAACACCGTCATTATTTGTGAGCGTCTCAAAACATTAAATTCCGTGTAAATTAAGTGCTGCAATCAAATCCATTGGGGTTTTGGTGAGTTTTTCAACAAAATTTTCGACGTATTTTTGCGTCAACAATTTGAAATTGGATTCTTTGCAATAAAATCATTGTGAAATACATTTTGACAACAAAAATTATCAAATGTGTTTTTTTCATTGATTGGAACACCATTTTTTCTCTTTGTAAATGCCGACCTACATATTTTTCTTTAAAATTTCAGTTATTCATCCATTTCGATTGGATACTTCATCCTCAGAAAGTGACGAACAATTTCTAGTGGTTGCCTGAAAAATACAATGGAGGAAAGCATAGCCGAACAGTCACCGACAACGGTATCGACGCGTAAGCGAAAGCGTCTTGACCCGGTATGTACTCATTGGTCAAATCAAAGTAAAAATCAATGACAGTTAAAATTCTTTTGGTCATTGTTAAACAGATGGAAATGTGTCAACAGCTTTACGATTCGTTGAGAGCCGTGAAAAAATCGGACGGAACAATGCTTTGTGACACATTTGTACGTGCACCAAAACGGCGCCAAGAGCCATCATACTATGATGTAGTTGACAATCCAATTGATTTGTTGCGAGTTCAACAAAAACTAAAAACCGAAAATTATGAGGATGTCGAAGAGCTAACCACCGACTTGGAGTTGTTGGTGAATAATTCGAAAGCATTTTACAAACCTGACTCCAGTGAATATCAAGACGCGTGCTTACTTTGGGACACATATCAACAGAATAAGGTTAAATTGATCGAGTCGAATGTTGGCGACGATGAGCCAAACAGCAAGGTGAAGAAGATCGGACGGCCAAGAAAGTCGGCACTCGACAACGACGATGCATCGGAAACATCCTCAAAGGCAGCCGATGATGATATTGAAAATTATGAAGAACTATTTGCGTCGGTTATGACGGCAACCGACGACAACAGCCGCCCATTGAATTTGATGTTCCAATTGTTGCCTTCGAAACGTGAATATCCTGATTACTATGACATCATTGAGCATCCAATCGATTTGAAATTCATTGCAACGAAAATTCAAACCAACGCCTACATTACACTGGCCGATATGGAGAAGGATTTGCTGCAAATGACAAAGAATGCATGCATATTCAATGAACCCGGTTCACAGATCTATAAAGATGCAAAAACATTGAAGAAGGTAATTGATTTCTTCTCGAATTTGAATGGAATTTCGAACTCAAATTCAGTTAGAACCAACAATTTGTGAGCTGGTTTGATAGATTTATGGTTTTTATTAACAAAGCCGTGTTTTTGTAGATTTTCATAGCAAAGCGCGCTGACATTGAGTCGGGAAAGTGCAAGCCACGTGAGAGTAAAACACGAAAACGTGGCCAGAGTCTGAGCGCAATGGTTGCTGCCCTGAAGGAACCGGTTGAAGACTCTGAAGATGAGAATGACGATAACATGGAAACCGAAGGCGATGGCCCACTCTGGCAACTCTTCGATCAACTCTACAATGCACCCAATGCATCAGGTATGTAAAGAAATCGTGCTAACCCATGTGACTAACCTTGAGGGAATTTTAAAAAAAATGGTAGAGCCATATATTAACAAACTCATACGTCCAACTAACCGCTTGCTGACTTAACTGTTTTTTTGTTCATTTCCATATTCCTTATGTTTCGTTATTTTTGTGTGTTTTCTTTCGCGTTTGTTTAAATAAAATAAAAACTGATGACAGATCATCCTAATGCCTCAGGAGCACCGCTCGGCGAATCGCTGTGGAAATTGCCAAATCGACGATTCCACCCGGAATACTATTTCACCATCACCAAACCGATTTCCATGGCGCAAATTCGAAACAAATTGAAAAAGGCTGAATACGCGAATATCACTGATCTAACGGCCGATTTGTATTTGATGATTGATAATGCTAAGAAAGCGTTCCCCGTCACGCATAAGGTGCACCGTGATGCGGTGAAAATGCTGAAAATTCTTAATCAGAAACTGGTGGATGTGTCAGGCGACGAGGACAGCGATGACGACGAAGAAGAATCGACCACAAACTCGTCAACTCAATCTGTTACCAAGAAGAAACCAAAACCAAAGGTCACGTCAACATCGCCAGCCACCTCATCGATAAATGTTTCCACAAGTTCACCGAATATCAACACGGGCAACAGTCCAAAGTGTAAATTCCCAAACAATCCGATGCTCAAGAAAAAACTGCTCAATTTGCAGAAATTCTTGTCCGAATATACGGTAAGTTGGTTGTTTGTTTAAAGCTCTGTTCGCGTTTTTGATGTGTAATTTTTTTAAATCGAATCATTTTGAATTCCATAGCTTGACGGAAGACGACCAATGACTCTGTTCATGGAAAAGCCATCAAAGAGACAGTATCCCGATTACTATGACATTATTCAACATCCAATCGATATGATGACCATTCGATACAACATTGAAGCCGATAAATATGGCACTCTGGATGATGTGGTCGGTGATTTTCGCCTAATGTTCGCCAACTGTCGCAAATACAACGAGGAAGGATCGCAAATCTATGAAGATGCGAATATTTTGGAGCGAGCGCTCAATGAAAAGCTCAAAGAATTCTCTGGAATCAATGATCGTCGGCTAATACCGAAAATGTAAGTGGATTTGGCTTTTATGCCGAAAAAAATGAGTCAAGAATCTAAAAAATTGTTAATAAAAATTCAATGAAATATTCCTATGAACAGAATCAAGGGCGGTCGCAAGCAAATATCGCCAATGGACGAAAAACTGCGACAATTGTACGATGCAATTCGGGATTATCGTGAACCGAAGGCAAATCGACAGTTGGCATTGATATTCATGAAATTGCCATCGAAAAGCGTAAGTTTTTAAATGAAATTTTGTTTGGAGCTTCTGTGTTATTGGTCCAACTTCCCTTGCTTCCTTTCAAAATTCAGGATTATCCTGATTACTATGACATCATCAAAAATCCGGTTGACATGGAGAAAATCGCTCATAAGCTCAGGCAACAATTCTACGACAACATCGACGAGATAGCGGCTGATTTTATGTTGATGTTCGAGAATGCGTGCAAATACAACGAGCCCGATTCGCAAATCTACAAGGATGCCTTGCTTTTGCAACAAATTTGTATTCAAACGAAGCAGCAGTTGCGGGACGGCGATGATTCGGTGCCAGATGTGCAACAGGCTATCCAAGAGTTGCTTTTGTCGTTGTTCACCACATTTTATAATCATCAAGATGAAGAAGGTCGTTGCTTCTCCGATTCACTCGCCGAACTGCCCGAATACGATGAAGTCGATGGCGGAAAAACGCGTGCAATTTCGTTGGATTTGATTAAGCGTCGTTTGGATAAAGGATTGTACAAACGATTGGATACATTCCAAGAAGATGTGTTCACCTGTTTGGATCGGGCTCGCCGATTATCGCGTACTGATTCGCAAATCTTCGAAGATTCCATTGAGCTACAATCATTTTTCATTCGGAAACGTGATGAAGTGTGCAAGGATTTACTCACATCACCAGCTCTCAGCTACACTGCCATGCATTTGAGTGCATCGGTCGAGGCGATAAGACAAACCAAACTTTTGCAAGAGGAACAAGAACAAGAAACGGAAAATGATATGGTAAACGGTAAAAATACATAAATGAAGACGATTTTTTAAAACTTTTTTTTTTGTTTTTACAGTCAATGCACGGTGAAAGCATGACCCATGATCAAAAAGTCTACTCGCCAGGAGATTTTGCATACTACGATGTTCCGGAGAATAAACGTAAGTTTTTACTCTTCCACCTTTTCGGTTTTCACCGTCAAATTTGACCTTTTTCTTAATACTAATCGGAACTTCATCATTTCAGTTCCTGGTGTACTCTACATCGAACGATTGTGGACCAACCAAGAAGGTATTCAAATGATGTACGGCAACGTTTTCCTTCGACCATTCGAAACGTTTCATGTGACTAGTCGCAAATTCCTCGAACAAGAACTATTCAAAAGCGATCAGCATGAGGCAATGCCGTTGAATCGTCTGGGAAATAAATGCTTTGTCATGAGTGCCAAAGATTATTTCAAGCTAAAGCCCGATGGATATACAGATAAGGATATTTTTGTGTGTGAATCTCGTTACTCCACCAAATTGCGAGCATTCAAAAAGATTAAGAATTGGCCATTCATGAACAACACACCATTGGTCACACGTGAAACTCCGCTCGAACCGAAACGAGTCATGTCCGTGTTTAAGGAACGCGTTGAAAAGCACAAGGGCGAATTGGCCGAATTGCAACTGCAGGAGGCACTCGTTGAAAAAGATAAACCGGTAATGAACTTTTTTGTTTACATTCTTCTGCAAGATAAAATAAGGACTCGAATAAGAAATTCTTACCAAATTCATTTTGAGCAAATCAATCATTTTGTAATTCCATTTAATTTCCACAGAATGTTTTGGCCCTATCACCTGCCTCATCAGATGATGGCAACAACTATTACGAACAGTACAACATCGTTGGAAATGGCGTAATCAAAAGTGGTGACTTTGTATATGTTGCAACCGATACGGGAAAACAATCGATCGCCCAAGTTCAGAGCATTTGGGATACAAAAGAGTAAGTTTTTTAAAAACTTTATTGTAATGAAAATTGGATTTATTTTTAATGAAAAAATCATGAATGAAAAAATTCATATTTTTTCACAAAATTTCATTTTTTCCAAAACTCAAATCTGGTTTCACCTTAATTTCCAGTGGAAAGTCATACATCAAAGGGCCATGGCTGTTTTTGCCGCCAGAAATACCCGGAACAGCAAATCGATTCTTCTATCGTCAAGAATTGATGCTTTCTACAACGCAAGACATCAGTCCGACAATTGCCGTTGTTGGTCGCTGCTCCGTTTTGGAATACAATGAGTATATTTCAGGTGAGTAAAGGAGATCTAAGCTAACATCTAAATGTAAACTAAAATCAAACGCATCAAACAATCGACTGAATGATTAAAAATACCTTATTTTTTATTGGTAAACAGTACGTCCGACGGAAATCCCAGAGAGTGACGTTTATGTGTGCGAATCAACTTACGACGAAGGTAAGAAGCAAATCCGAAAAAATGTGCAAGGCCAAGGTCTACGAAAATTCACACACAGCCAACTCGTCACACCGGACGAAATGTATCATTTCAAAAACAAGATCACACCAATCAAGGTAAGTTCATTAATGAATGAAAGCGTGTCAGCTCATAAGCTGATTCTCTGAATGATTTTAAAAAGAATCATCACTAAACATACAGTCATGGACAAAATTGAGCGTACGCCTATAAATTTTGTGTTTTATTTTTTCCAGTAACTTTTCATTTCAAATGTAATATATCAATGGGAAGTACATGAAAAATGAATAACATTGGCAATTTTGAACATCTAAATTGGCCGGCCAATAGGCGGCTTATGGCTCTCGGTAAAAACGGCCAAAAATTCAAGCCGTTCGATTTGAAAAGTTTAAATGCAGTTTTGAAGGCCTTCAGGAGCAGATACTTTTGAACGCTGAAAACTTTCGGATCGGCTTCAATTTGGGCAAGTTATGGCCGTTGGAAAACCCAAAAAAATTTTGACGAAAATTTTCGTACGCCTATAACTTGGTTAAATTGTAACCGATTTCTATGTTTTATACTATTAAAATTATCTTCATTAAATGGGCTTTCCAACGACATATGACATTTCGCAATCAAACGCTTGGTTTAATTTTTCGAAAAAAATCGGCCATTTTTCCAACGGCCATAACTTGGCCAAATTGAAACCAATCAGAAAGTTTTCAGCGTTTAAAAGCATCTGCTCCTGAAGGCCTTCGAAACTGCATTTAAACTTTTTAAATCGAACGGCTTGAATTTTTGGCCGTTTTTACCGAGGGCCATAAGCCGCCTATTGGCCGGCCAATTTTGATGTTCAAAATTGCCAATGTTATTCATTTTTCATGTACTTCCCATTGATATATTACATTTGAAATGAAAAGTTACTGGAAAAAATAAAACACAAAATTTATAGGCGTACGCTCAATTTTGTCCATGACTGTAAACTCACTTCGTCATTCAATAAATTACTCATAAATCATGATTTCATAGGTGAGTGCAACCGAAATAGCTGCTTTGGAGCAGGTCAAAGTGAACAATGATCCAGATGTGAAGACGGAGAATACGGATGTGCTTGGACTGAATGAAGATTCAATTGATGTGCCTGATCTGCCGTCAACGAGTGCCGAAGTGGCACCAGTAATTACGTCGTCGGTGACCACAAACCTAAGCACACCGGTATCGACGAAAAAACCAAAATACAAAGGAAAGCTTGTGACTGGTTACATCGTTTATTCGAGTGAAGTGCGCAAAGATCGTGCGGCAAATAATCCGGATTGTTCATTCGGTGACATTTCGCGTATGGTTGGAAATGAATGGCGAAATATGACGGCACAAGAGAAGCAATATTGGGAAGAGAAGGCATCTCGATCGAACGAAGAGAGTGCTGCTAGATACGCCGAAGAGCACGGTTGCTCGAGCCCAGTTCCGCAGCCACAAACGTTCCAATCATTCTTAACTGCTGATCCGGTGCCAAATCAAGTGTTTGAATGTTGCTGGGACACTTGCGACTATCAATTCGAAGATCCAATCGATTGTGTTGAACATTGCATCTCCGAAGGGCACGGCCATGTGAGCACGTATTACAAAGAGCCACCACGATCAAAAACTGGCGAAATCGACTACACTTGCATGTGGCGTAATTGCATCCGTAAAATCAAGAAGGTAAAAATTGAATTTGGTATTTTAAATAGCATCGCTTCCAAGAACAAAAAACCAAATTTGGGAGATTTTGGAATTTATTTTATAAAAAAACACACACATACTTTTGGTTCAAAATTGTCACAACAATTTTTTTACCTGGCATTTCAACTTCTGTTCTCCACAATCACACATATGCAAACAAAATGATTACAATAGGAAAAAAAATTAAGAAGAAGAATATAGAACAACATTTACAACTACATTGGCACAGAAACAGATAATCTGTCCTCGAAAAGAAGTATATAATAAGCTCAGGAAGTTTATCAGCACATTTAATTTAGTTCATTTTTTATGTCATTTATTTTGGCTTAATTTTTTTTATGTTTTGCTAAATCTAAGATTTTATTGAGTTTTGTTATAAGAAGAGTAAGTTTTCTTAATAAAATTGATTTCTTTTTTATTTTTTCATCATTTTATACATCAATTTCAAATTTTCATTCATATTTTTGTTCAAAATTTCAATTCCTTTCTGAAGAATATCATCCCATTCACGCATTTGCAGCGTTTGCTCAAGCACGTCCGCGAAGTGCACATCATCAAATGTGGCCGAATTGTGATGCCACACGACAGAAGCAAGTATGTATTTGAATGAAGGATTTTTTTCTGCGTTTTCGATATATTTTATTTAACTTCGGTTCTCATTTGCAGGAATTTCGTTCCATCGAAGAAGAATCAGCCAGCTTCTGCTCCTCAGACGCCAACCGTCTCAAATTCAATTCCTTCGCCAGCTACAAACAACTCAGCCCTTGCTTCGCCAGTTCAACAGCAGCAGCAGCAGCAACAACAACAACAACAAGTTCAAACCGTTCAAAGTATGATTACCATCAACTGCCTCTATCTTAAAAGATATTAATTTGGTTTTCCTTTTTTTCGTTCAGTTTTATCAGCACCCGCCGCTGAACCTCTGTTCGTGACTGTTCCGCCAAGACCCCAACGTGTTTTACATTCAGAAGCCTATATCAAGTATATTGAAAGCCTACAAAGTGAAACGCGTTTCATCACGCCATGGGAAAAAACACTGAAGGCCACACGCGAAACAACACCAGCAGTCGATCCATCCAAATTGCCAATGCACTGGCTTGGACCAAAATCACCGGAAAAATCCGCTGATGCCATTGATGAACTATGGAAGCTACGAAGCTACATGATGAAGGATATTGTGACAATAATCGATCCATCGAACTATTAGATCATTTGATTTCTTTTCCACATTTAATTCTTTTCAAATGCTTTGACATATTTTTTTTCACCATTTTTACACATTTTTACGAATTACTACGTTAGTAGTATCAAACTGTTCAATGGTTCGTCCTGAACCACACATTTTTTCTCAATTTTTTTGAATCTTTTTTGTTGACAATTTTGTAGGAAAGAATATTCAATAAAATAAAGCCTTGTCACAACAATCAATGGAATGTGAATTTTTTATTACCATACAATTGAATAAAATACAACGATACATTGGATAAATGATTTCGAAGGAATCTTTGAACTCAAATACAATCTACGATACCATGGCTTGAAATATTAATCATAATGTAGACGTTTGGTGAGTTTATGAAATATATTAGTATTTTCCACGATTTTGTAAGGTGACAATTACAAAGTAAAGAATCAAAAAGATTAATTAGGCTCACACTAAACTATATGGGAGATATAAATGCTCCAATTGAAGCCGTCCATATTTGCGGATGCAGATAAGAACCGAGACCACACTTGCCAACAAATTGCTAATGCAAAAAGAGTTGAATATCCATTTGAGAAACAACTGCCACATCTTCATCTGAATTCAAACGAAAAACCCAACGTCATGTACAAAAGGGTTGAATGGTTCATGGGAGACCCAAATAATGAAATTTCCATATCGATTGAAATGAACTTTAACACATACACGATTAACGCACTAATTCCAATTATAAATGGCAACTATCATGAACGTAAATGCCATGCATGCCCTTCTCTTCTGAATGCTAGTGGCCACATCAGGAGGATAGAGACAAATCCACGTTAGCACTTGTGTTATTGTTGACAATGGTATCATTTTATGTTTCAAACAGTACTGCAATAATACTCTAATGCACGATTTGAATGTTATCGAAGAACGTGAATCGTATTTAATTCGAAGTAGTTTCGAGTAGTTTGTAAAGAAAAAATATGTTTAAATCGACTTAAATTCCTTTCGCAAGCGAACTCACCAAGGGGCAAATCACTACTGAAAAGATTGAAACTTTCAGTTTGAAAGCACTGAAATCCACTGAAAACAACTGAAAAGAAATGAAAAATATTTTCAGTACTTTTCAGTGTTTTTCAGTATCAAAATAGATCGGAATTTTTGACAATTGAAATTTGTTTTGACAGATCCATTCATTTTTCTCCTCAAAAGATAATGCCATTTTCAGTGCTTTCATATACTACTACATTGGGCACTGAAAGTACTGAAAACCACTACCAATGCACTTCATTTTTCGGTCACGGTATTTCTTATTCTATTGATATAACAATATAATTTTGTGATCCTAATATTCATGGTATATATTTGAAAATGTGTCATAAAAGTTTAAATGTGCTTGTTGAACAAATGTTTTCTTCTTTTTTTTTTAAATTGAATTGTGGATAGTGATGTTATTTTGTGATTTAAACCAACATTAACACTAGAATTGTTGAAATTATTACCTGGATATTACTCGGTTATTCCATAATCAAATTTTGTGCTTGTTAGATAAGAATGTGACATAAAAATTAGTTTCTAAGATTTCTATTTTCAAGAAAATGTGACTCAACATATAATTTCCATGCATTTTAGTTCATTTGGTAACGGTTTTAAAAACCATGTAGTACGTGAAAGCGGCCTTGATAACCTGTAAGTGATAAATTCGGTTCATTGGCTATTGTTTGAATGTCAATCAACTGATAAAATCTAACTCACTTTGGTAAATGTCTCCAAATTCAATGTGACAAGACCAAATCCGTGATAAAATATAGGTTTCTGTGCATTCAATTGCATAACGATCACATACTTTTGTAAATCGATTGGTATTTCCATCCAGTTGAATTCATAGAGACAGCGAAACATCTTTTCAAAACTGTATGTAGTGATTTTCCCAAAGAAACAGTAGAGGAACAAATTGGATAGACCAACTAAAAGCGCAAGCAGATAAATGAAGAAGCCAAAGTCAATACTGCGCAATTGCTGGAAATCAATTGAAATATTATTATTCAAATAAAATCGAACGTTGGTTCATTCATCACAAATGGAAATATCTTGAAGTTAAAAGAAAATTACTTGATCCAAGGTAAGAAGAGAAATAGACAATAACAGCATGTTGCAAACGATCTCAACAAAAAGAAAAAGTTGATAAATTTCAGCCGAAAGTGAAAACCAGCTGAAAAAGGGGTTCATCATTAACATTGCATGGGGCGATAAGAGAATAGCAAAATGGTAATACGTACTTTCTAACCGAAATATGAGACCGAATCAGTTTACACAACAATTGTTTATCATCACGATGTTTGTCCGGATAATCGAATATTTTCAATGAATTTTTCAACATTCGGTAGAAGGCTTGATGATGCAAACAAAATGAAATGAACAACAAGAAAACGACTCCGTTCATGAAAAAATAACAACCAGCGAAACAAATGCTCAACCCGATTTCTCCGAAGTATCCAATGGGCGTCGTCTGATTCCAAGGTAAACTGTAAGGTACATATTCATTGTAATATACCGATCGTACCGAACTTTATGAAGTATAGGGAGCCATAGCTTACATTAAACTGTACGGCACATACAATTGCTCATGTTCGAATTTCCCATATTTGTAGAAGCACAAAAGAACCGAGGTCACGCTGGCAAATATGTAGCTACCGACACAGGAAATGTTAAACACGTACTTGAAGTAAAACTTCCACGTCCATTCGCTTTTGTCATTTGCTTGAACCAAGAACCGAAACGAGTCGTCATTCACATCTGAAGTGAGAATATATTTGCTTAAGAGATATTTTGTGTTAATCAATTCATTTGAAATGAAATCTTACATTCTTTGTAAATGTCCGACAAATCCGTAAAAATTTTTGGAATTTGTTCTCGCAGGAGAAAAGCAACGAGGGCCATGTATACCGTGCAAGCGTGGCCTAAAATTATGAACGATTCAAACAAGGATTTTTCCAATTCAGTTGAAAATTTTTTAGCGACAAACACAATGCCCGCAGTGATTCCAATCGCTTGAACCGTGATTATGAGGGTAGTAAATGCCACGAATGCCCTTTTCCTACGAACACTGGTACTTGCATCGGGAGGATAAAGGCAAAGCCAAGTCAGCGCTAATTTTGCGGTTGCCAATGGGCTCATTTTCTTGTGCGAAATTTTTCAGTTGTTTTCAAATCGGCTGTTCAGAATATTCATTCACAAAAATTATTATGCTATTGGAATAATGTTTGAATTCATTTGAAAGTTTAAAATTATTATCAAGTTTATCAATCATGAGTTTTTTTTTTAAAGGATTATTTTTTTCTACCAAATTATTCACTTAAGAAAACATCTTACCTATGGTACGGAATCACAGGTGATACCAGCTTGTAATTTGCATCAAGACTGGTACTATTGAACTGGCAGTAGGATCAAGCGACTGTTCTATTTTATCCACTGCTTGTTCTTAAAATACATGAAGAAACTGATGGACACGTATTTAAAAACGATTCAATGGTATTATACATTTTTCATGGCCATCCTTTTTGGATAGATAAGCGCAATAAACGAATAACGATTGTGAATCAACTATTTTTGTTACTTACCCTCGTTTATGATGAACCCGACTAAATTCGTTTATTTTACCTCAATTAATACATAAGTTATATTAACCCATTATTTGGCATGTGCTCGAAAAATTCATCTTTATGTATGGAAAATCCGATTCGTTAATAAGGGGTTGAAATTCAATCAATTTCAAAACTAAAACTACTGACTCATTCACATTTCGACAGAAAAATGTGAAATTATTATCGTCTTTGAGATTTGTTCCATTTTCCACAGCTGTTCTGTTTGTCCAAAAGGAATTTTTAATTCTTCAATTTGTTGAAGAGCTACCCCGCAAAAGCCCATTCGCTTGTTAAGGACATTTTTCACCATATTTCGTTTTCACAAAATGCTCAACTCTTGGCTGTAAGATATCACCTGCCTCTTTCCCGAAGGCACTTATCACCCATCTGTTTTCAGAAAGGTTTAAAACGTGTTCGTTCCCATTTTATATTTCTTATGAAGAAAGTGCAACAGCGATTCATTGCGGGGTCGGACTTTGGCGTCAAAAACCGTATATTCTTATTATGTAACATGTATTGATCCAACGGCAGCTTTGGTTTTGTCCATGCTAATATATTTGGTGCATCATTATCATTGTCATCGTCGTCTTGCTCATCGTGGATCAAAGTGGAATTTTTTTTCGTTGGAATCGGTATAAAGCGCTCCTGGGGCGCTGATAATTGAAATTTGTTACGAATGCAGAAATAGAAGAAAGTTTGAAAATTCAATTCGATCGAGCAGCAAATAGAGTGCACCTCAGATAAAAATTGCTCTTTTTTGCAAAATTGTCCGTTACGAACAACATATTTAACAATGGTTTGTACGGTAAACGAAAGACAAGTTGGAAAATTATTTTCAGAAATAATAAAATTTGTTTCATATAAAATTTCAAAGTTAAAAAGTATGATTAAAATTTGTTAGATCAGTTAGTAGATTGGTTCTTCAGACAAGTCACTGAAGTACAAGTGTATTTAAAATGCAGCACTCAATGCATACTTAACTGGCGAATGTTATGTTGACATGTGTTGACGTTTGACAACGATTGAATGTTGTGATTAGCTTAGCAAGTGAAAAACTCGTGAAATTCACACAAAAAAAATTGGTTTTACAATAATAGTGTAATAATTTATTGTTAATTTCATTGGGTCATTTCGATTGAGATTCGATTTCCCCAGAAGCATAATCTATTAGTAAATTTTATTCGTTGTTCGGTGATTACAAGAAGCAAAGATGGGTGAACGTAAAGGACAAAACAAATATTATCCGCCAGACTATGATCCGCGAGCTGGAGGTTTGAATAAATTTCTTGGCACACATGCATTGCGAGAGCGTGCCCGGAAGATCCATCTTGGGATCATCATCATTCGTTTCGAGATGCCCTACAACATCTGGTGCGAAGGATGCAAAAACCACATTGGAATGGGTGTTCGATACAATGCGGAGAAAACCAAGGTTGGCATGTACTATTCGACACCAGTTTATCAGTTCAAAATGAAATGCCATTTGTGTGACAATTACATCGTGATCAAAACGGATCCGGGGAATTTGGACTATGAAATTGTGTCGGGAGCGAGACGACAAGAGAATCGCTGGGATCCAACTGAAAATGGCCAAGTTGTACCAGACACCAAAGAGACACAACGGCGACTGTTCGACGATCCCATGTATAAATTGGAGCATGTGGCATCAGATTCAAAGAAATGCGATGATGCCAAACCCGCTCTATACAAACTCTACGAAAGAAATCATTACACTTGGGACGATGACTACATGGCCAATTCAAAGCTTCGTGCGGAATTTCGGAATAAGAAAAAGGAGTTAAAACTGGAAGCGGATAAAGATAAAGCATTGTTGTCAAGGTCTAGTCTCGATATTGAACTATTGCCCGAAAATGATCAAGACACTCGGCTGGCGGCGATGATGCGATTGCAGTCGGAAAGGGTGATCAATGAGAAAGATCGGAAAGAAGAAATGATCAATCGACCAGCGTTGCCCGCAATCAAAGCTATTAGCAATTTAAGGAGTCAGCGATTGTTGAACACAAAACTCACTAAAAACGATTTGGGCATCAAACGTAAATCGGATGAAAGCAACGAAGATTCGACCAAAAGAAGTAAACCAGCGGAAACGGTTACAAAGCAAAGTCTGGAGGAAAAATCTGAAGAAGATCCATCAATTTCAATAGATTCAATGGAAGAGAAAATGGTTGATGTTGCAGACAAAAATCAAACGAGTGAAAATTCATTAAAATCACCAAAGGTTCCACTCTCACTCTCTTTAGTTCGTAATTACTGTAGCGATTCAAGTTCTGACGATAATGATAATGCAAATTAGTAAATAAAGTAAATTCGACTATTCAAATATGTTGAAGACACTTTTTTTTGTTCCTTTTTTCCATCAATATTTTTTTCAACATCGATGTTATGGAGAGTTTCTAGTAATGATGGGCATTTGAACGGAAAAATGTAAACAAAGCTGAAATAAAGTTGCTGAGTTGAGCTACAAGGAAACTACCTAACAAAATGTAGTTTATTAAATTACTTAGAGTTCATCAATGCAGGGAAAAGCCGCATAATTCCAATTTTTATACGACTTTTTTCCTTTCTTCAATGACAGGCTGATTCTAAATTACTGTAAGTCTCTTCAATTCGACTTTTGAATCTTATGAATGAATTTCGCTTGAACACTAAATCAAAAAATACATGTCGATATTCTCAAACCAATATTATAACAATCGGCTTGACACCAAATGCAAAGTACATTGCGTACTTAACACACCGAATTCAGCGTTATTTACTAAACAAACAAAGACCGAAAACGAAGTTATATGGGCAAGTGACGTGTAAATGGTGATCAAAATCCATTATATTCACATTGCGGGCAAACGCCTGAACAAAGCTTCTTATCATAGCGACAACGTCAAAATGAACAACAACACATAAAACGAGCAGATAACTTTTGGCTAACTTTTTTTACTGTTATCGTAATTTTTTGTTTCATATATTTGAATTTAGTTGTAAAATTTATTCATTACGTTGATGGTTCAGTGAGTCAGACGGTAACACGGTAGAATCAACCAAATATCGAATTGTGTACGTGTCAAAAAAAAAAAAAAAAGGTTTAAAAAAAACATTGCGTTCTGATTAATTGTTTTTGCATGAATTGTAAACAAAACCAGATTTAGGCTATCGAGAATTATAAATATATATCGTGGGAACCGTGTTCTATATTTTTTATACATTGTATATTTAGTGTGTTAAATCATTTTGGTTGAATTCGACACAGTTCTTTTTTGTGTGTGTAAAGTGAAGTCGAGAAAAAAAAATCAATTACAATGGGTGCAACAACGAACAATCTGGTTTCAAAGAATACACGAGCTCTGATCCTAGTTGGCGGCTATGGAACACGTCTTAGACCATTAACATTGAGCAGACCAAAGCCATTGGTGGAGTTCAGCAATAAACCGATTTTGATGCATCAAATCGAAGCACTTGTTGAAGCCGGTGTGCGAGAGGTCATTTTGGCGGTTTCATACCGAGCCGAACAAATGGAGCAGCAATTGAAAGAAGAAAGTCAGAAGCTTGGTGTTGAATTGATTTTCTCACATGAAACGGAGCCACTTGGAACGGCCGGCCCATTGGCACTGGCACGAGATCTACTCACTTCTAGCGATGAACCATTTTTCGTTCTTAATTCGGATGTGATTTGTGATTTTCCATTTCGTGAGCTTGAAGCATTCCATCGGAATCACGGACAGGAGGGTACAATTGTTGTGACCAAAGTCGAAGAACCATCGAAATACGGTGTCGTTTTGTATGATGAAGCTGGTTGTATTCGTGATTTTGTTGAAAAACCACAGGAATTTATTAGCAATAAAATCAATGCCGGTAGGTTTTTTCTTGTGGTTTTCGTATTTTAATCGATTTTTTGTTTTAAATAGTTATTCAGATTTATGTTTCATTTCAATTTTTTTGTTCTTCACTTTTTGCAGGAATGTACATTTTGAATCCGTCAGTATTGAGTAGAATTGAAATCAAACCGACCTCAATTGAGAAAGAGGTGTTCCCAGTGATGGCAAAGGAGCAGCAATTGTACGCGTTTGAGTTGTCAGGCTTTTGGATGGATATTGGTCAACCAAAGGATTTTCTAACTGGTATGGATTCTTATTCAGAGAATACAAGTTTTCTTGTCGAATATTGTGAATTCGATTTTAAAAGCACGTTTCATGTGTTACATTTTCATAATGTATGTGCTTCTCAATTCCAGGAATGTGTTTGTATTTGAACTCATTACGCCAAAAGAATTCATCATTGCTGTATCAAAGTCCTGCCGAAAAGAGAACGATCGTAGGAAATGTTCTGGTGCATCCAACGGCGACAATTGGAGCAAATTGCCAAATCGGACCAAATGTAACAGTCGGACCAAATTGCGTAATTGAAGATGGTAATTGAATACTCAAGAATTCTCTTTGTCTGATTCGATGAAAAATATGCTAATAATGATCAATTGCATTGACAGGCGCCTGTATCAAGCGTTCCACAATACTGGAGGGTGCAATAATCAAAAGCCATGCCTGGCTTGACAGCTGTATAGTTGGTTGGCGATCGACGGTCGGTCGATGGGTTCGCATGGAAGGTACAACCGTGCTCGGAGAGGATGTCATCGTCAAAGACGAAATCTACATAAATGGTGGCCAAGTTTTACCCCATAAAAGCATACAGTCCAGTGTTCCAGAACCGCAAATTATTATGTAATAATTCGTAATTCTAGGCTATAAATGAAAGCATACACGATTTACACGCATCTACAAAGAAAACAATAATCAATTCTTCGATACAATTGTCAACAAAGAAATTCCTACATTTTTTCTATTTATATTTTTATTTTACACTAGTAAGAGTAGCTGTCGATTGAATAGCCAGTAATTTGAACCAGTCTTGTCAAAGAAATAGAAAATAAATAAGTTCTTTACTCTTTTGCTCGAGAAAACAGTTTTCGATTTTATTGGTTTCAAAATGCTAATAAAAAACGGTTTCTTTTGATCAACAAAACGCTTAATCTTTACCCATTGGTGTTTTCGTCTTTTGATTCAAGAATTTGTACAGGTATTTAATGCGTTTGTTGAGATCTCGCCACTTGGACGGCCGAGCAATTGGGAACAGCGATTGACTAAACACACGTCGTTTACGTAACAGCATCTTGTATTCATCGCCTTGGGCACCACGGATCCACGCTGGCAGATTATACAGAACGCGAGATGGATGCAAGTTGTCATTGCCTAAAATATCAATGTAGTCATTTTGACCGAACAAGGATCGTTTCTCATTCCATGAATTTTTTGGTCTGGAAAGTACACAAGAGTTCAAGTGAAACGATTCAATGCACAATGAACAAAAACGCATACTTGTATTGAGGGAATGACATAATCCGCTTGTCTCCATAGTGAGGTAATAAGCCACTGCGACCCAAATTATCTTCATATCCATAACGCCGGATAAATGGTTTCTTTTCGGCATAATACCGATATCGAACTGGCTGTATCTGTGGTGTTTTGACAACGAATTGCCGCAAGGTTGACACAAAACCACTGAACATTGACATTGTGATTCAGGCGCGTTTCAAACCACCTAAATTCAAAAAATTATGAAAATTTATTTTGATACGACTAATTTGAGGTTATGTTATAAAAACATCGTCAAATGCATACATTTGAACGATAGCATTTGTGTTCTTACTAAATAAAACGACACTCACCTGTGTAATTGTTGGTTTTTCCGAAAGAATTCAATCAGTGATAAAAATTTGTAGGAATTTTCCTTGCTTTTAATACACAATCGGAATACCACTACGCTCCGAATACTTATTGATGAGCAACAAAAGTCAATGCAATTGAAGAGAGAGAGAGAGAGAGCATTGTTGACAATGACATTTGTCATTCAGTCACAGTATGTTGACAGTGTAGAGAGCGCACAATTTGATACGAACTTTCTGTTCTTCTTCATTATGCGCTGAATTTCTCATTGAGTTTTCTTGGTATTTTTCATCATTTCTCAATCTAGAATAAAACGAAGTAAATGGAAAGAATGATGAAAAATCAAATATAACAAAGTAGAAAAAAATCCGGCTTGTTTCAGGTGAACATAATCATGGCAATTTATTTAATCCTAATGGTGCCCTTTTTAACTATTACATTGAACAAAGTTTAACAATCATAAAATTTTCTTAAAAAGCATTAAATTTCTTATTATAGCTTTCGAAATGAATATGTGTATGGTTTTCTATTGAAAAAATGTTGATACGATTTAAAAAGCATCATGCATCATGCAAATTCGTTGTATTGTTGAGTATTCGGAATGCAAGGCACAGAAATTCGTTGTTTTCGTTTAAAAAAAATGCGTATAAAATTGAGCATGTTAAGTACAAGATAATTACTGTTGGGTGCAGATCTAGTATTCGATAAAATCTCTTATTTCGTATGTGATTCAGTCAAATCGATTCCATTTAAATGCATTTTGCTGTTAAGGCTTAAAATTTGTTCTAAAAATCTAAGTGGTAATAAATCTGTTTTAAGTATCATTGAGCAATATGCTGTCAAATCTAATTTAGAGAAAAAAGTGTCTTTTTGTACGATTCAGATCCTGCTAAATGCAAATTCATCCAAAAAATCATTAAGTATACTGTTGCTGATCATCGCTGTGAGCTTAGGACGTTGAGTCAGTTGTACTCATGCGCACCGATGATATTTGACTATCGTTTGAGAAAAACGTGGGCGATTCGGTTTGATTTTTATTCGAATCTTGAATGGTGCTTGATGTGCGATAAACTTTTCGTGAGCCTGAATCTTTTCCGTCGCTGCTATGATCAACCGGAGTTGATGTGCGTTGCTTATCGACGCCGCGATTCTGTGGAGTTTCTGGCATGCAACCCGACGTGGGGCCCAAAAATGATTTCAGAAATATGCTGACCATAGACGAATCGGATGACGACGATATTGAGCTATGCTTCAACAGCTCACGAGCAAGAAAATCTTTGAGTTTGATCGATTTTGCAAGTGATTCGGGATCAGTTGGCTGTGATGTTGTTGCGTTGCGTTCTACTGTCCCAGTGTGTGTTGCGACTAAATTTTTATCAACAAAACTGTCATTGGTGGCCTTGCTTTGATTCATCTTTTGGAATGTTCTCTTAGCCGCTTTCGGTTTGACCGGCGATGATGGTTGACGCGATTTATCACCATGATTCGAAGAATCTGACGATTGTGATGTAGATGCACCGACTGCTTTTGATTTCTTTAGCTCTGCTGAAACCCAAGCCAAACCCATGTCATTTAATTCGTTTTCGAGTGCATCCGAAAACACTTCGTCATTTGGTAGCGTTGTCAGAGAAGAGGTCTTTCGATTGCTATGAATCACAAGCAAATCGTCCAAGTTTCCTCCTTTGTCTTTTGCTTCTTCGAATGAATGCTCCAGTATTTTTCTGCTCTTTAGTTCATTGACAATATCCGGTAGGCTGGAGTTCGAGGTTTCAGTTGCATCGGACAGATCGACTTGTTCGATGCTTTGACTATCCAGCAAACCAGGAACCGATTTTGCATATTCGGAATGTGTTGGGAATTTTTTATAGCTCAACGCCAATTCAGATTCATTCAATTGTATGCTATCCAGATCTGGGCGGTCACCTTGGAATGTTCTGTAGTTAAAGTCATCGGTTTGAACACCTTCAAGCAATTTCACTAATTTTGTATCGGTCAACACACTACTCGTTCCAGTAGCAATGGATTCATTCACACTGGCCAATGACAGCTGAGAAATGTCAGGATTTGCTTTGATGTATTCCTTGAAATTTGGAAACGCTTTGTAGAGGAGCTTGAGTGCTTCGTCATCTGGTGCCAGTTTTATGGAGCCATTTTTCGTCGTTGTTTCAATCACATTCGTCATATCGGTTGCATTCAATCGGGATGTGACTGGTGTGTCGACTTCAGTTATTGTTGATAGCTCATGTGGTAACTCGTCCTCCAGTTGTGGACTGTATCTGTAAGAGAGGAGGTTTTGGTGAGTTTATCTATATATTTAATTTACTTTTAAGCAACCAATCAATTGAAATTGATCGAAAATTGCTCACAAACTCAGAATGCAATCAAAATTTACCTCGTCATAGCAACTGGTGGCGGTGGTTTCACACTCTTATCTCGGCTATTCGTTGGCATTGGTTCGAGTGATTTTTGTTGTTCTTGCTCCGATGAATAATTGAATTTCGGAACGTCTTTCAAAAACGGCACAAAATCAGCCTTTTGCTGACTTTCGCGCAATGCATTTTGCAGTAGCTTCGTATTCCGTTCCAATTCGGCGGCCTTTGTGGTTTGCTTCAAATCGGGACTTTCGCGATAATCCGACGAAGTGACTGGTCTACTGTTGCCAACGCCACTGTCTTTGCTTTCGCCGAGCGGTTTGTTTCTGCTTGCAAAAAGACTCGCTCGATTTTCAATGGGCATCGAAGTATCAGCCGTTCCACTTGTTGATGAGAAATCGGATGAGGGTGCATTTGTACCTTTACTATCGGATAGTGGTGAGCCGTTGACTTGTTGTCCTTTTTGATTCTGTTCCGGTTGTGGTATATCCAAATATTCCGTGGGCCCGGTTTCCTTTTGTCCTGTTAACAAACTGCTTGCCGATGAAAGTGTATTCTCCAACAATTTTTGCTTCTCTTCGCGAACCTTCGAAATCATTGAGTCCAAATTGATGATGCGCTTAGTGCAGTTGGCTGCCAGTTCATCATATTTGGCAATCAAATCGTCTCTTGATAACTTTTCGTCTGGATCTTGTACCGGATCATTTTTAAGCGATGCTTCTTTCGTTGGTTTCGGTTTCGCGTTGTCGGTTTTTTCGGATTTCGAATTCGGTTCGTTTTTCTTCGACAAAATATCATCCCAGACACCACTGGATGCGCCACTTTCTTTGCTGTCTTTGCGCGTTTTTGTTGCTAATTTGTTATTTTCCGCCAAAAAGCGGGCGAGTTGTTGAAGTTTCGCCTTGTCCACCAATTGCAATTGTTCGACAGAAGCTGAAGATATATGGGAAATTGGTGTTGAGGTCGTACTCGATATGAATTGTCGATTGCTGCTCACATTGATGATCGATGAATTAGGAGTTCGAACCGTGCTCACTGAACTCATATTCAACTGCTCGATCGATGTTCGTGACATACCTAACATTCGAATTACATAGTGTAGGAGTTCAGTGTCACTAACCGGTTTGTTCTCACCCGATGATTGATTATTCAAATCATTTGATATGGCACCATGTTGCATTGCTTTTGTTAATTGCGTTTCAACTTGTACCGGTGGGCTTAAATAGGCAGTGAGTGTTGTTGATTCTGATAAAATGTCAAACTCTTTCCGTTCCGTTTTAGTGACCTTTGATTTGGCCGGAGTTTTTGGGTATATTTTGCCATTTCCATTCGTCACTGGGACGATTTGAATATTTTCTTTTGAAGATTTTTTCAATTTTTCACCCCATTTCACGTCGTTCACAACAACTTCCGTGGATTTTTCTCTACGTTGTTCATTTTTATTCACATTGATCACAATTCGCACTGGTATATCGTCTCGGGACTCTGTTCCATTGGCGGTTACAACAGCAACGGCATTTTTATCCTTAGTCGATTTTAGGGCCGATTTAATCGGCTGATTTTTCTGTTCTACGATCTTTTTCTCTCTTAAGTACAGCTGACGGGCTTTTTCGTCGATGCACGACTCTTTGATTTTCAAAAGACGTTCACGTTCCTTCAGCTCTTGTTCTCGTTCGCGTTCTCGTTCGCGATCTTGTTCACCTTCTCGATCCGGCATCGACTGTTTTTTAACCGATGTCTTTTCAACAGATTTTTCATTCATAATTTCTTGTTGCTTCTCTTCTACTTTATCGATTTCGGTCATGAATTGGCTGGTGTCAATGCGGCTTATATCACCATTGTTCTGTTGGATTTCTTCGCACAAAAGTCGGCGGAATGAATTGACTTGGTTGAGTAATTCATGTAGAGCCTTAATTTTCGTTTGATTCGAACCTTTGTCATTGTTATTGTTTCGACAACGATTTATATCGTCAGTGATGTTATTCGAGCGTTCGGTGACATAATCCAACAAAAATGAGTTGGTGCTATCAGATGACACATCTTCCTTTTGCAATTGTTTCGGTTTAGTACCATTCGATCTGGCTTTAGACTTAGCTTCGGCGACATTTAAATCATCCGAATCTGATCGCTGCTGAGAGGAAGCTCTGACACCCTTTGGATTAACCTTTGGACATGTGATTACGGTCGGTTTTTTTAAAACACTACGAAATTCTTCATTCATCAATTGTTGCTTCTCTTCGGCTAATCGCTTGAGTCGTGACTCCGAAAGCATTTCATTGGTCTGGTAAAAAGAATTTGGTATATTTTAGTGGTTTATTGTTATTTTTCAATGAAATTCTCTTACTCACCTGTACAAAACTGTTAGCTAATTCATTGTTCTTCAAAATTTCACTCAATTGTGTCGACATTAGTTCATAATCTCTTCGGATTTTCTCCTTTTCCAATGCTACTTTTGAGCGATTTTCAGCCAATTTCCTGCAAAAATTTTGTCTTTCATTAGAATTTGCACAAAATTTCATTTTGTGAGGAAAAAATGTTTTCTTCTTCATCACTACGCAGAAGAATTAAAAAAAAATGTTTCAACTTCAACTCACTTCATGTTCAACAGTTCAGTTCGTTTGACCTCATCGAGTTCAATCTTTCGTCTGGCTTCATCCCATGCGCTGAGTGGTGTAACCTTCTGTACTTTCTCGATTAAATCGATGTTTCCATCATATTGCCTAGTGTATTTATTGGCATGATCATAGAATTGAACCTTTGATGGTCGTTGTGTTGTTGCCGTCGAAGTGCTGCCCCTGACAAATTCGGGAACAAAATGTTTTCTCTCCGGTAGCACTTTCATTGGTGATTTACCACTAGTTTTCGATGGAGTTTTAATAACTCGCGATAGCCGCGATGATATTGCGTTCATTGGTGATTTCTGCGGTGTTTTTCTCGTTACGCTTCGCGTTGAAACCGGGCTCTTGTCTAATTTGTATGTTTTAGCAATGTGTGGACTTGACCGAAGTGAAGTGGTTGATTTGATGGCTGGTCGTCGGCCTAGTAAATCTGATACCTTTGTAATCAATGGCGGTGGATCGCTCATTGGACTGTCAGTGAGCGAGAAATCGGTGGCTGTGCTATTATTGGCCGAAGCATAGCGCGATGGATTATATTCCGTTGGCTTAACCATCGTCGATGAAGTCTTCTTCTTCGGAGAAATCACGGATTTAGATACTGCCGGAATTTTATTCTTAACCTGCGGTTTCTTTTTATCTTCAACCAAAATGACCGAAGCAGTCGAACTATCACTTGAAGAAGACGATGAAGTCGACGAATCGCTACTTGTCTCGGGTGAACTCTCAACCTTTTTCGAAACCGTCACCACTTGCTTCTCTTTCACTTTGTTCGTTTGTTTTGTTGGCTTCATATTTTGCTCCTCTTTCAGTTTCTGTGCCGCAATTTTACCGCGTTTTAATGCAAGTCGTCGGTTTTTCTCTTTTTGTTCTTCGAATTGTTGTTGCCTATCATTTTCACGTGCTGCATTCAAATGTGCTTCACCAATTTGTGCCAGACGCGTTTGATAGTCTTGTTCAATGATTCCCAATTGTTTTTGACGCCATTTTAACACTTCATCTTCTTTAACACGATTTAATAGTTCAATTTGACGTTGCTCCTCTTTTCGAACATTTTCACGCACTTGTGCTGCAATTTCCTTGGATTGTTGTCGCACCTACCGAAATGAAACGTTCACCATTTAGAAAATGTCAGAAAATAAAATATTCATGAAAGAAAGTCAATAAATTCACGTCGACGTGTTATACCTGTATCAAGCGCAACTTTCTCTGTTGGCTAATTGCCTGTTTCTCGGCCCAATCGAAGTTGCTGTCAATGCCACTTGATGATTTTTTCACTTCACTTCGTTTGCCGTTAGTCGATACATTCTCCTTATTTGCGCACTTACCGTTTGTGAAATCATACTGATGCTTTGTTATGCTCGACATTACAAAATACGTTCAATTTAAATAACAAAAAAAAAACAAATTTTTCCAATAATTTCCAATGGTTTTTTCTCTCTTAATTTCAAAACATATTTTCAAACAAAGAATTTTACACAACTACAAAAATAATTTTGAAAACAACAGACATAGAAAACAAAAACAGTGAATAAAAGTGAGAGCAACACAAACAAGCGAATGCTCCGAAATTTCGTTAGTAGTAGACTGAATGTTTTATGTACAACATATGTCATAGCGCGCTTGGCAGTTGACAGTTTGACCAACTGTGCAGCGTTGAACTATGGTGCGGTTCACATTAGACATTCGAGTGGTGATTTAGTTGGCCATGAAAATTGAATATGATTACAAATGGGTAGGTAAATTCGATGAAAATAAATGAAACATGGAAAAAATATGAAACAAAGTGGTCATTGCATGAAAATCTCAATGATTATTAGGTGAAAGAAAAATATTTTCAATAATATCAAAGCTGACCATTTCGCCGTGAATAGCAAATGAAATCAAACTATTATCATCGAATTTCGATAAGTGTTTCGCTCATATCGTTTAAAATATCAAACGACCGAGTGGAATTTATCAATTTTGAAATGTTGATAAATGGAATCACTCCTTTGTGGCACAGTGATGGCATGCAAAGCACATGAATCGACGTCAAAGTCAGTGACTGGTTGGTGATATCAGCAAGGAATTGTGCATTCATACAGCGCAACATATGCCCAGATGCCGACAATCGACCGACCAACCGTACCGAACGGGCAAACTGTCATGTTTGACATTTAATTGGTGGCGTTTGTTTATGCTATATACAATACAAAACTTCACGCACACACACCACCGCACCAAGCGAAACAAAATCTAATCATTGCATGAAAGAAGACGACGACAACGTACCAATAATATATAATGGAATGAGAGAATTAAAAAAAACGAGTGAAGAACGAATTTCTGGCATTTGTGTTCCATTCATTTTCTTAGTGCAAGTTGATAAATGTGGCGGAACGATTGCAATTCGGTGAACGCAGAGAATTGCACAAAGTTTATTATTTAGTGAATAGAAAATTGTGAAAAGAATCCAAGAAAAAGCGAAACGAACATACGAAAAATAGATTGGAATAAGGAATCCCTTCATATACATATTTTCCTTCATACTAAGACTTGGAGTGGGGTGCGGTTCACCGATTTTCGAAACCAACATAGACCAATCTGCATTGTTATTTGCACTACAAATCGCAACATACCGAAACAAAAATAAAATCAAAACAGTGTGTTTGTTGTTTTTTTTCCCAATTCATTCGTTCGAAATCGATATTTTGTTGGTTGATGCATTTCGCTTTTGTTTTTGCCATCGAATTTATCGATGCGAATGCAAACCCAAAACCGACGAACAATTTTTCGTCAATGAGCGCCGACTACAGAAGGTTATACAAGTAGAAATCACTTGTCATGTTTTATTAGACAATTTATGTTTTGAAATAGCGAAAATTACACTCAAATCCAATTTTTGATCATTTTCATTTTTCACACTCGCCATTACATACATCGGCGTGGAAACAAAGAAACAGTGATATTATTATTTTTCGCCATCACTTTGCACAACGAAGTACACATACGCAAAGTATTGGTGCGCTCTTACTCATGGAAAAATGAAGTAGTGATTTTTATCAAACAACGTGACGAATTTATTTAGTCAATGGTTGAAGGAAATTACAGTTTTGATAAAAACAAAATTTAATTTAATCGTAACGTTTTTTGTTTGTTTCTGTGTTGGAATGGAAACCGATAATAATAAAACCAACATTGCAGTAATGACAATAAACATTCATAGTAAATAGCCTAATTAGTGGGCCACATAAACATAACATATACGACAGTTTTTATACAACAATCTTCCAACAACACACACACACACACACATACTCACACAACGCAAACAAATCAGGTAGACAATGTCTCGTTTAGCTGATTATTTTGTGATAGTCGGTTATGATCATGAAAAAGAACGTAAGTGTAAAAGGGAATTTGAACTTTTGGAATCTTATTTTCTCAATAAGCGTGTATTCATGTTCGTATTTTTTTCTTAGGATCCGGCAAACGAAGCGGAAAGATTTTACAACGTTTCCCAGAAAAAGATTGGCCAGATACTCCATTCATCGAGGGCATTGAATGGGTAAGACATAGTTTAAAAGAACATAAGAATCGAATTGTTGTTGACGTGTTTATTTATCATTTATAGTTTTGCCAACCGCTTGGATGGGCCTTATCGAATGAACGATTGGAGCCGCAGTTCTTCGTATCGGTTTTGACTGATATCGATGCGAATCGACACTATTGTGCTTGTCTGTGTTTCAACGAAACCGTTGCCATCACACCCAACAAGCCCATCGATGAGGAAGAAGAGGACAGCTTTTCACCGAGACAAACACTGCTCAATCCGGCCGCTGTTGTCGCAGCGGCCGGTGGAGCTGTTGTTAATAATTTTTCATCGTCCGCTTTAATTCAAGAAGTCAACTCAAAACCAACATCGAATATCACACATCATAGCATCATGTACGCTCCCAAGTGCTTGGTTCTGGTGTCACGTTTGGATTATATCGAAACCATTCGGGTAATTTATAGCTAATCAAATGCACTTTTCAGGGACTCTATGTTGGAGAGGTTCTTTTTAATTCTCTTTTCACTTTTAACTGACAATTTGGTTGATCTTTTCTCCATAGAATTGCCTCGGAACCATTTATACGGCATTCATCGAAAGTCTACCGTATCAACTCGAAACATTGATTGGAAACATTCTCGGATGTATTCAGGTAATTAACCTAAGACTTGAGATTGACTGTAAAGATGATTCGAATATGCATCAATGAAAAATCCTAACGATTTTGAATATATCTTACAGATACCACCGCCAGGCGGTCCACAAGTGCGTTTTTCAATTGGAGCCAGTGACAAACAAGCATTGCAGCCGCCATTATCACCTACCCTACCCGTAACTGGAACATGCGTTAGCATGCTATTTCAACAGTTGGGCATAAAAAATGTCATCCTTCTGTTCTGCGCCGTAATGACCGAGCACAAAATTTTATTTCATTCCAAAAGTTTTTCCCGTTTAACCGATAGCTGCCATGCATTAACGGCACTCATGTATCCATTCCGGTAAGTATTTTGAAAAAATTGATGCGTTTCTTTGGTCTAAATATAAAATCTCCAGACATATCCAGCTAATGACCCGCACTCATTACAGTTATACACACGTTTACATCCCAATTTTACCGGCGCCTCTATCCGAAGTCTTGTCCACACCAACACCATTCATAATGGGTGTTCACAGTTCATTGCAGCCAGAAATATCCGATTTGATGGATGTGATTGTGGCCGATATTGATGGTGGATCAATTCGAATCCCTGAATCGCTAGTGCCACCGGTTTCTGTGCTACCCGATGCCATTTGGGAAAGCACACAAATGTCCTTAACAATGGTGTTGCAACCAAAACTCAACTCAGCCGATTTGGCATTCCCGTCGCCAGCAGCGACCATCGAACCGAATCTTGCGATGCAAGACAAAGAAATTCGTGCCGTATTTATGCGGACATTTGCTCAACTGTTGCAAGGATATCGATCATGTTTAACCTTGATTCGAATTCATCCGAAGCCCGTGATCACATTTCACAAAGCCGGCTTTTTGGGTGCAAGAGATTTAGTCAATTGCGATTTTTTGTCGCGCGTATTAGATAGTATGTTTTTCACAAGTTTTATCACCGAACGTGGTCCACCATGGCGTGCATGCGACGCATGGGATGAATTGTACAGTTCAGTAACCGATTTGACACGAACTGAACTCCAAAATCCCAAATTGGTAAGCTGATGTCATTCACATTCAATAGCAAATGGATTTCTTTTTCAATCACAGTCAAAGATTATTTTTCTCGTGCGTTCATTTCAGGTGTTGACTCACATTCGAGAATTAGCTCAGATTTTATACACAAATGAAAATCCATCATCTCAAAACTATATGCAAAAGGTGTTGCGGCCACCCGATGGATCGTACTCGCGTATTCATCAGCCCACATTGAATCCGTTGAACGGTGATTTAGTGCAACAAATCATCAACGATGGTTTGGCTAAGAATAACATTGAAACGAAAAGTTTTCAATCGGCTCGATTGTCACCACGAATCGTGCCAATGGGACCACATTTACAAAGTATTTCGGATGGACGACCGGTGGTCAATAATACCGCTCGTCGTTTGGAGGTGCTGAAAACTTGTGTCAATTGCATTTTTGAAAATAAAATTGCTGACGCACGTAAAAGTTTTCCGGCTGTTATGCGTACGCTGAAGCAACGCGATGCCCGATTAACATTGTGCCGAGAACTGGCACGAACCGTACAAGGAAATAAAGCCATGTTGGATCATCAACAATTCGATTTAGTCATCAAGTGAGTGATGTCATTCTTTTTTTCTTTCAAATTCCATGTTCACATTGAACTTTGCCCTTTGATTCATGAATTGAAACATTTCAATTAATTCTTGAATACATTTTTTTTCCATTGTTGTTGTTGTTTCATGCAGGCTAATGAATCGAGCGCTGCAAGACGACTCTATAATGGATGAATATGGTGTTGCCGCCTCGTTATTGCCACTGTCAACGGCATTCTGTCGGAAATTGTGTACGGGTGTCATTCAATTTGCGTACACATGCATTCAAGATCACCCGGTGTGGAAGAGTCAACAGTTTTGGGAGAGTGCATTCTATCAAGATGTTCAAACGCAAATCAAAGCATTGTATTTGCCGCGGGCGAACAATACAACGTCTTCCTCCTCCATTATCGAAAATAATTACTCATACTCACGAACCAGACTCAGTCCGTCAAATTCAAGGTTAGTTTCGTTTCGTTTCGTTTCGTTCTTGTGTTATCAGCATATCAACTGTGTTCATAGTCTACATGTGTTTTTCTTTCGAAAAACTGTGTGTCATTTCAACAGCTGAAGTATTTCATGTATGTTTTTTTTTGTTTTTGGCAGGGACTTGAAAGAGTATCGGGCATCGATTTTATCACGAGTTCAAGAGCCATCAGCATTAGAAATAGCAGCTGAGCAAATGCGATTGTCACCATCCATGGATCCAGCCAAATTGAATGAATTCATCAATTCGGAAGAGTCAACGCTGTACAGTCAAGCAATTCATTATGCCAATCGAATGGTGTCGCTATTAATTCCCACCGACATTAGCTCTGGTATAAAAGTACAAAAAATTGATCATCACTTGGAGGATGATACAAGTGTTTCAAACAGTATTGTTGAATCGCGAAGTGCACGCAGCGATCATTCAGGCGATGAAGGATTCGAAGAAAGTGATCCATTTGAAACGGGCAATATTGTAACCAAAATGGTGAGCCGATTCATTGATCGTGTGTGCACTGAGGGCAGTGTAACGGCTGAACATGTGCGAAATTTACATGTTATGGTGCCCGGTGTTGTGCACATGCACATCGAGACATTAGAGGCTATTCATCGTGAATCGAAGCGAATTCCATCGGTTAAAAAGCCAACGATACAGGCACCAATCTTGCTATCAGGAGAAGAGATTCTGGGCGAAGCCATGCGTGTTTATATGCTGCCCGATGGGCGTGAAGAAAGTTGTTCGATTATGACGTCACTTTTGCCTGCCGAAGGTGCTCTATTTTTAACGAATTACAGAGGTGAGTCAGTGGATAAGACTTTGAAAATTATTGTACTAATTCCAAAACATTCCAATTTAAGTTGTATTCCGGGGATCACCATGTGATATGCTGTCATGCGAACAGAGCATAGTGCGTTCATTCCCGATATCATGTTTGACCAAAGAGAAGCGATTGACACGACTGTATCTGCCGCACTTGGATCAGGAGTTACCAGAAGGATTGCAGTTGCGCTCGTGCACATTTCAATTGATCAAAGTTGCTTTTGACGAAGAAATCGCCGCCGAAAACGTTGAAGCATTTCGAAAATTGTTGAATCGTGCACGTCATCCACCACATGAATTTGGCCATTTCGCATTTGCATCGCATGGCATTATACCCAGTACACCGCTTCACAAAGTCAAAGAAAAGAATGCCACGTTGAAGGGATTCGCGAAGAAAACACTCATTCGAACTGCTAAACGAGCTGGTTTCAAGCAAAAAGGTGTTACACGACGAAAATACGTTTTGCCCGGTGTCAATTTTGACGATACTTCACCGACCAACGAACACGGAACCAACAGTCTTACGAATAGCAATTCCGAACATCATTTGCATAATATCAACGATGAGGATGATTCAGATGATACCGTCGATACGATGCCACGCGTCACAGTCAAAGATATTGAACGGTTGAAAGAACGAAGCTATGTGAGGGACTGGAAACGGCTCGGTTTCAGTGATCCACACTCAAACTATCGAATCTCCTCCGTCAATTGTAATTACAGCTTGTGCCGATCGTATCCGGGTGAGTGAAAAATCGAATTATTTTTATTTTTTTCCCATTCTTTGTCTTCTTCTTCGTACATTTTCGGAGAGAAAATTTACAATTTTTCTTTTATAATGAAACTTCTTTCTTTCCACAGCGATTATTGTATCTCCACAGGGCATATCAGACGATTCACTTCGTTGCCTATCTCGATGTTATAAAAACCATCGAATTCCGGTGCCAACGTGGCGACATCAACGGAATGGTGCAATATTATTGCGGTAAGCGTTCGCTATTTACCTTGTCTCAATCCCAAAACATGCCATCTAACACAGCTTTTCTCATTTCAAATTGCAGTGGTGCATTACCGCATCCCAAGGGAGTGATCGGAATGTTCAAAGCACATCCAGCTGGTTCAACGAACATATCAACCGATTCGACCGGTTTCCAAGAGCAAGATCGATTTTTCACTCAAATCATCGAATCGATGCCAAATTCAGTGGCACTACGACATCCATTGGATTTATTCGATTCGAATTTATCGATAAATTCATTGATGTGGGCCGCTGAGGATGTCAATTACTATCAACATAATCAAATGGCTGCAAAACAAGAGCGAACGCCCGATTCAAGTCGACGATTTTCACAAGGTGCTTTCCATACAGTGCGATCGTTTTCGAACTTTGGCAATCGTTCGAATCAGTCAAGTGCAACGAAAACGCCAAACAAATGGGGTTCACTGAAAGCAGGATCTGGTCTCACGCAATCCTACTCCAATGCGCAACCATTGCGAGACATCAACGAGAAGAACCATTCGCACACGTACTCGTTCCACCGCGTTCCAATGTACATTTTGGGCGAGAAATCACAATCGAAATCAGCACGACTATCCGAATTGTGCACGGAATTCATACCAGTTGACTACACAGATGTGCGACAATCGCGGATTGCCTTCAAAAAGCTGATGCGAGCCTGTCTACCGTCAACGGAAACAAATGAGCCGGATCAAACGTTTGCCAAACTATTGGAACAGTCCGAATGGCTGCAGCAAATTCGTAATATTTTGCAATTATCTGGTGCGGTTGTGGATCTGATTGATTTGCAGGGATCAAGTGTCACGCTGGCATTGGAAGATGGTTGGGATGTGACGTCACAGATAACCTCGTTGGCACAGCTATGCTTAGATCCATACTATCGAACAATCGAAGGTTTTCGAGTGCTGATCGAAAAAGAATGGCTTGCCTTTGGCCATCGCTTTGCGCATCGTTCAAATTTAAAAGCGGGTGGCGGCGGTGGCGCCCAATTTGCACCAGTATTTCTACAATTTTTGGATGCTGTCCATCAAATTCAAGTACAATTTCCGTTATCGTTTGAATTTAACGATTTCTACCTGCGTTTCTTGGCATATCACAGTGTATCGTGCCGTTTTCGAACGTTCTTATTCGATTGCGAGTTGGAGAAATTCGATTTGGGCATTGCAAAAATCGAAGACAAACGTGGCTCGTTGAATTCAAAGCATGTGGTTGTCGAAACCGGAACCGGTTCGGATGATGACATTTTCCCGGGCGGTATTCGATCGTCGGGCGTTGGAGCTGCCAAAATTGGTTACTCGGTGTTTGATTACATCGATCGTCAGCATGCCAAATTCCCGATATTCTACAATTTTATGTACAGTGGTGATCAAGATCAACCGATTTTACGGCCACAAAGCTCCGTTGCGATGCTCGAATTGTGGCGATATTACATTGACGAAGAGTTGGCACATGGTCCACCATACGATCTTGAACTGGTTTGCAATGATAATCATGAAGATGAAGAGATTGATTTCCTGTCTTCGACTGGAATGCGAAGCGCCAGCAACAATTCAAACCATGGCAGCAGTAGCAATACCCATCTGTCATCTAAAGCTCAACAACAGAGAAGAAGACGCGTGGTTGCGACTGGATATGACAGTCTTGCAAAGTGTGATCCGGATATTTTCTCGCGAATTCTTGAAGAACTTCGTCAATCCGAGAGCGAAAGAGGTCTTTTGCCACAGAAATGGCGTCAAATTTGGGATAAGCTTGAATTGCCGCAGAGCGATTCATTGAAACGGAATTCATCGTTCAGCAGTGCAATCGTTCGATCACACGGTCGATTGTTGCACAAGCGTTCAACATTGGAAATTTTAATGCGTGGCCGACTTGCCGGTGGCATTCATCAAGAAACCTTTGCTCACCCACATCGTTTCGAGAAGCATTCATACACAACACCAACGCATTGTAATCACTGTGACGGCGTTCTGTGGGGCCCAATGTGGACGGGACTTAGGTTAGTTTTCAATGACAATGGACATAGACAATTCACTATTTTTGCGTGAATTGCGACCCAATTTAGCATTTAAGTCGGAAAATTCAATTTTTTCGCCAAAGAAAAAAGATCAATTTAAATGGAAATCAAATTTTTTTTGAAGGATTTTTAAAAGAAAAATAACAAAAAATCAAATTCGATTTCTCTTCGCCAGATGCATGGACTGTGGAAATTCA